>NC_134986.1:20000000-20315415 GCF_050947335.1 Megachile rotundata
GGTCCTTCTTTTTTCCTGCACAAAAACGTACTTTCAAGAAGCTGTAATAATATCTACGTAAAATTAAATTTCCATCGCGCGTTCTTCGTTTCGAACTTCCAACGTTATTTGCACAATTCCGTTTACAAAGGCTATCGTTTTCGTTACTTTGTTCGTCCGCGTTAGGCAATTCGAGCGACCTCCGAAGAACATACGGATGTGCACCGTGCACGTCGAAAGTTTGCGGATTTCAGAATTGAAACGTTTAAAGGATTTGTCCACAGCTGTTTCATACGTGTATCGGTATTTCAAAATATATGTATACGCGGTAAGTTGAACGTGTTTTGTTTAACGACACCGATGGGACACTATCACAGCTTTAATCAAAGCGTTCGTTGTTGCGGTTCAGTTCGACTGTGTTTCAAAATGAAACGAGAATGTTTGCGAAATCTCGCCGCGATAATGTAGGCGAAACGCGTACACGAAACTCTAGACGGGTCTAATTATTGGCGGAACCCCTATTAACCGGGTATCGATTCTATGGTTCCTTCGTTATTCGGGTTTCTGTTCACTCGGCTGCATCTCTGTTATGCGGTACGTATGAAAGATACGCGTTCCATTTTATTTCTAGGTGAACAAATTTTTCTATCTTTCGAGAGCGTGCGTTTAGCCGACAAATTGTTAATCAGTTTATGGCGATCGATTTGTACACGTTACGCAACACGTTTCGTATCACGCTCGACATCGGTGGTCCACGATATACCTTAGAGGCACGACTTTAATTGAATAACGAAGGGTATAAAAATGGAACAGAAGCTCGAGAAATTCAGTGTAATCGTAAGTTTTCTATAATTAACCCCTGCTGTTGGAGTCGAGTCTCTCGCGAGATTTATTTTTTATCAGTGAGACTTTGAAAATTGCATCGCAAACGCCATATATATTAACGATATGCGACAGCAAATGGAAAGGTGAAATTTTAACATGGACTATTCGTACCTTTAACACGTTGAATGCTTCGAACACCATTAAAAATCAACAACTCGAATGTAACAACGAATAATTGATTGAAGATGGAAGAAGGCAGTAATACCTGCAAGGTAGTAAATCGAAACTTGACATCTGACTGTTCTCAAATAATTAATAGATTTAAAATATAATCAATTGTCTGTATCCACCATGATCAATTCGACGTGTTTAATATCGCAAAATATGTAACGTTTATGTTTTCAAGCTTTCCCTATAAGTTTGAGAATTTCGAAGGAGAACGAGATGAATGTCAGACACCTGTATAAACTTCCTCGTTAACGATAAAAAAGATGTAGCATCGTATAGCGAAAGAAACCGGCACGAAATCAGTTAAGAAAACAATTCTTCCCGGAGAAACCTGAAACTTCGTATTCAACACCCACGCTGGTCTTTGTAGTTGCTACGAACGTCAGTAACAGACGGTCGAACAAATTTGGATCCGGAGGCAAGCAATAAACGCGAACCTTGGCATCGTCTGTTTTGGCATAGCTTCGTAACCCAGTCCTTCTTCTACGTGTTTCGAACGCTCAGGTACCTCTTCAAGGTCGTGTCACTTGCAACGTTTCAGACGAATCTGTCTCTTGAACGCTCCTGGAATCTTATTGTTTGGAACTCAGAAAATTATCTTCGCGATATTCGTTCGTACAAGTACTTAAATTTGGATACATCGCGTGTCGTAGAATCGTTGGGAAGAACACGAAATTCTCGGCGAGCGCGGCTATACAACGTCAGTTTGAAAATACATATTTCCTTCTGAAATGAAAAAAGTCGTTGAACGAAGTTTAATTATGTTTGCATGAAATCTGTCGTCCCTCTGACGGAACAGAGCGAAGAGAGCAGAAAGAGATCCTAGTAGCTCGTAAATTTCACGGGACTCCGGATATAGTTACATTTCCTCCGGCGTCGGGTTAGGTCGGCTCGGGTCGATAAGTCTAATAACGAACTGGCGTAAAAAGAAAATAAAGGGGGGAGTCAGCAGTAGAGCGAGATGCACCTAAAGTTTTCCGCTTTATCCCGCTACTTTAATGCCTCCCGCTCATAGATACGCCGGCATCGTTTCATTTGCATGCGGAGCACTTTTCACGGCTGCGATCCGGGCTAAAAGGGAACACGCCGCTCGCCGGAGCAAAAGGTGAAAAGAGTGCACGCGATACGCAGCGCGGATAAAAACGCGTTTATTTTTTCCTTCGATGCTCCTTATACGGAACGCTTACTCTTACGTAATTAACATAATTGCGTAACCACTCCAGACGCAGGTTACGTCCGAATTCTGCTCGTAAATTGCTCCGACATTTGCGCATTCTTAACTTTTGCACTCCTGTGTCGAGTGTGGCATTTCTCTTGGACCTTATAAATAATTCAGATAAGCAAATTGTGTATATATTTTTTTAGTTAGCTACCAGTTACAGTAAACGAGATACTTTGCATTATTGCATTTTAACGAGAACCCCTTCCTTGATCTCTTTTCGATCGATAATGAATCGATGATTGCGTCGTGTCATTAACGGGGTTAGATCCTTCGCCAAAGATCTAACGCGACAAGTATTTACGCAGGATCTCGGAACGGAATATTTATCCTCGCGTTGTTTCAGCCGGTCGCTAAAGTTTCTTCTCGACAGTATTTGATTCTCCCTTAGAGTAAGATTAAACTGTTGTCACGGCGTACTATGGAAATATTTATCCTGCTGATGAGAGAATAACGTCCGTGGAAATTTCATAACGCCTTGCCGGATGAAATTTAATAACGATCAACCGTTGTCTCTTCCGCTGCTTTCTTCGTTTACGGGAAAACACTGGAGCTGCTCGTTTGACTTTGAGATTAATTTTCACACCCTCGAAAGACGATTGGGTACAAATACCTTATCCTCGGTGGCTCTATAATATCGCGGATCTTCGTTTAAACGATCGAGGGTTCTTTGAAGCGAAATTTCTCGCTAGCCGTGAAAGAATCGCCGCGTTTATTTATGCGAAGAACTCCGCGGAGAAAGCTTGTACCCGCGAGATTCGTCATTGAATTAGAGGATTAAACGCAATCAAGCGGATTCGCGAGTACGCGTGCACGCGTGACGCAAACCGCTCGCTGGCGAATCCGCGAGATTTTCAGCGCGACGTACGTGACTCGGGGGACGAATACGCGATTCCCTTGCTCGTAACTGTTCCGTATAAATATTCACGCGGCGCTCGTCGTCCCAATGTCTTGGCGCAACTTGGCGAACGCAACCTGCTGCTCCCTTCGCGATGCAACGGAACCTACAGATTCCCGAGATACTATGCAAATCGTGGCACAATTGTTGAGCGTCGACGATAACGCGGTGAAACTTCAAAATTCATCCACTCTTAACCCTTTGACTGCTCTGTACGTGTATTTCTACCGCCAAAGTGAATACCGTGCGTAGAATAAACGCGAATGTTTCGTGTTCATTTAATAATTTATCGTTGATATAGCCCGGTTTTAACGCTAAACCTATCGGCGTATAATCTTACTTAATTTGAGATGAAAAACGGAGTCAAAAAGTAAGTGAACAAACAAGTACACACATTAATTATCTTGATGAAGATCAATACAGATATCAGAAGAATCAATTCAACAAATTGTGTCATTTATAATACGGATCTTGTGGAACGGCCATTTGGTGTTAATACCTTCCACTGTAACTTACTTGTCGGATGCGTCAGTCGGCACTAACTATTCACTGAACTATTAAAACAATTTTCTCTTCAATGATCCTTGACAATGCAAATAATTGGTCTTGAACCTTAAATTAAAGCGTATTGAAAATTCATGACCAATATCGCCGACTTATTCGACGATCCTGCCTTTGAACTTGGATCGTCAAGTCCGCTATTTCGCCCATCAAATAATTCGCCTTGGTTGACAGTTGGACGATTATTCTGTTACGCGGACACCGGGTCAAGCGTGAACGCGGATTGCGTAACCGTCTGGGTCGAACGCGCGCGTGTACGCCGCGATGATTTTTCCTGTTCGTCTCCGCTCGTTGTTGGCGCTCCTGTTCGAGCGATCAAACCGCAGGAGCATACTCTGACCCATGATTACGCGATTAATTAACGAGTCGGCTTGTCGCGCGTTACAATCACGGTCAGATTCGTAATCGGCGTGACATAACCGCGTCGATTCGAACCGCCGCACCGCCTCGATAATTAATCCACGCAGGAAATTACACGCGAGAAACGCGAATGTCAGTCGAAGAGAATAGCGGACGATTAACAACGACGCGATCCTGCTGAAACCAGATACCTACGTTTCATCGCTGGTACATTAATCGAACTGTTATATCATGGTCTGCATAAATTGCGCAGGCTTCCGCGGATAGATTCATCGAGAACCGAGCATATGGTAGCTGTTTCTCATTTCACGAATCTATTTTGTTTGCAAAATTTCATTCGCGTAATTAACCTCGTATCGGTGGGTTCATTGTCCTACTCAACGAAGAGCGTACTAGATTTCTTATTGATCCTATTTGGGTCCTGTAACGAACGCGATGTACGCGATGTTTCATGGCAGTTTTCGATCTGACAGTTATTAGATACCGGAAAAAGTTTGACGTTGCTGTCAGAAGTAAGTTGACTCGTATCCATCAGAAATTTTCTTCCGCGCGGCAAGTTATAAATACGGATACTTTCGATTCCGAAATTGATTAATTAAAGTTCTAAATTTGTAGACAGAAAGAGTTTGCTGTTAGGTAACAATGAGCTACATATTTTCGTTAAACCTTAAACTGTATAAGTTGACGCGACATAAACGCGCTGCTTTTATGTCATCGAATCGTACGCCGAGCGTTTCTAACAACCTGTTTATGCCGGAAAATTTCCGACTATTGGAAATGTCAATGTACAATGAAGGAGAATTACAAGTTTCCTAGGTAAAAGTTGAGTAAAGGCGATAAAAGTATCGAGCGGAAAGAGGTCGCGTTTTCTCATCGAAGTCTCTGCTCCACTTTGTTGACACGGTTGACGTCAAAGTCGAGCAAGTCCGCGCGCAAGCGGAGCCAGCCCGAAGATGGGAAAAGCTGGAATTTGAATTTTCATTGGCTCGCTTTTGCTCTCGCGCCCCTTCAGAACTCTTTTACGTCAAAGACACGAAACGAACTCCGGTGACATTCTTTTGCTCTTTGGCTTGGAGGCTTTGAAAACCGACGGAACTCGGGTTAAAACGCTCGAGTTACGCGGCTCTCGTTCGTTGCGCGCAATGATTAATCGTTGCCCTCGAGAAAAGCAATAAAATTGCCTGCTGTGCGATAATTCAACGACGCTCCATTTGTTTCATTACTTTCCTCTCGATATTTCATTTACGCCCGGCAACGATTCGTTTCCTTCCTGAATCGTACGTCTTTCCGACGTAAATCGTGCTCTCTGTGATCGCGTCGCGTGATTCGCTCTTCCGGATGGAATTCGGGAATCATTTTATCCTTCACTGTTCACGATTTTACCTATTTAAATACGGCATTAAATAGAAATACCAGTAGGTTCTCTTTAAAGCTTATTATTATTGATCGACGTCAAAATATAAATAGCGTTAAGCGAATATCTGTGAAACGCTTTGAATGTCAGTGTCTTAGAGTTCTCGTCGATAGTTCGCTTTATGCGTCGTTTTCGATGAAATTAAAGGACGGTCATTTACGGGAGCGCTAATGGTCACATTTACCTTAATACGTCGTCATTAAAATAAGCAGGCGTTTAAAAATCACTTACTTTCGTTCTGTCGAACAGTCGTAACTTTAGTAAATTATACTCTCGGAACGATCTTAAAAACGGGTACACCGTGTAATTTCATCGACAAATAGTATCCTACGGTGTTACAAGGAATTTGCATTTGCGTATCTCTTATTTCTACGGTGATAAGTTTCCAAGATATATTTTTATTAAGACTTTTCCTTCCGTTAATGGCTTTTATCGGGTCGTAAAGTGCGCCCGCGCGTTATTTATTAACACCCTCGATGTCGTAAGCGTAGCCCGAAGATAAATGACGTTAAGTGTGCCTGGCGGTAGCGCGATTTCAAATAGATCCGATCGTTCGGTGCGAAACAATTAAAAAGTACGTGTACACGGCAAAGACAGCTCGCTCCGTCGTTCATCGGCCGTCAATGTAAACTTTGCTTATTCGTGTTTGCGTAGCCACGTATCGCAATATTTTTGCATTCGTCGAAAATGTTAGCCGTGGAGTTTGCGATCACCGGTGTGCACAGCGATTCGGTCGTTCATATTTTTCTGTTAAAAACGAATTTCGAACATCGTCGTTACGGTAGCCATAACGCGAAACATCGATAAGGAAAGAGAAATAAGTATCGCGGCTTGTACAACGCATGGTCAGCTTCGCTTTGATAATCGACGCGTTAATAAAAGAGAAAGAAGGTCACGAGTTTTGAACGTGAAAGAATTAACGTAGCTACTTCATGACGGACTTTGCGAACGATTAGGGTAATTGAGAAGAGCTTGATCAAAGAGTGGTTATTGTCAGATCAAAGAATTTAATTCACTTTGTTCGGTTCGCGTTTCGTATCGCTTCGTGCTGGAACCTAACGTCTCTATTATCTTCTGCCATCCAGACTGAAATATTGGACAAATCCTCCCGGGGCTTTGCCAGGATTATTGGAACTTCCGAACGAACGATACTGTATATCGTCGTTGTAGAGGCATATATTCAACCCTTAAAAACCATTGATAAATTTAAGCCGCCAACCACGTCTGACACACTGCACGAACAGACGTGCTTTTATAGCGAAAGGACGATAAAAGAGTTCGAAACGAGAGGACGAACAGCGATAAACGATTTCGATACGCGTAGTCGATCAGCGTTGTCTCTGATCGACAGTTTGCGGAATAATCATTTTTTAATTTCGTTTCGATTTTGGTTTCGTCGATAACGCGAATGGATGACCAGATAAGGGAACATTAATTTTGCAACGTTTTAACGTGGACCTAAATGAAATTACATCGACGAGGAAAAAGAACGATGACGAGCTGTGAATATCAAAAATAAAAAAACATATTCTGCGCGGTTCACTAGCAATATCCGCCGTTGGATCAATCGAACGTGTAATATTTCCGCACACGATTAAATGAACGATTTAAATACCAGAGTGAAAAGGTACGTTGTTGCGTTCCTTTTCAATTTATTCGCTTTTCTGCGCATTTATCAGCGCGATATTTAAACGGAACTCTCTATTAACAAATAGCGATCAACAAGGATTTCATCGCGAAACCGTAATAACGCACGGAAACTATGAATCGCGTCTAAACTAGGTAATCGATATTTATAGGGTAGCACGATATTCGCCTCCGTAATTTCAACTTTCCAATATCCTTGAAGCAACGAAGTCGAAGATGCGTCCATCCTTTTGTCGAAATCCATGGAAGCCTTCCGCGGCTCGCGATAGCACGACGGAGGCTTCTTGCTTCCGATCCCGTTTCGAATCCGTCTCTTTTTCCGATTTGTGACTTCTCTTTACAGTGCGAAGTTACGAAACAAAGTTACCTTCGACGAAGTCAAACGATCCCTTACCGTTTCCTGTCCCGCAGGTAAACAACGGACGCTCGTGTTTTCTGCTTGCTAGAAAATTCCTGTTTTCTTTCGAAACTGCTGCTCACCGACCAGATAACAAAAGGTACAAATATTCCCTATCGACGTTAGTTAAACGTTACTTGGTCCGTTATTCGAGAAACCTGTTCTGCGACGATCTTACAGTCACAACTATTTAGGAAGATCTCGACATCGCTACAAGGAATCTCAAAATTTTATAGACTAAAATTCCCATTCGAAAGTCGTACTTTCCGATCCTTTACCACATTAAAAAGTAAATATAATCTACAATGATCGATAACTTCTGTGTCAAATCTACAACTTTGCAAATAATTAATGCGTTTATAATTGGAGTTACTCAGACCGTTCAGTTAAACTTTAAATCATAAAAATATTTAAGTCGGCAGCATGCTGAAATAAAAGTGGTAGCCAGACCGTGTCTAAATGTAGCGCACTTCGTTAAAAATCAGTCGGCGATCGATCGGAATTCTATAATCCGTGTTCTGGAGGAAAGAACCTCGCTGATTGCCGCGATATCGTTTCGGTAGTTTGCGTGTTTCACGAATAGAAGGAAGTTTTACGCGCGGATCGGAGTTCTGGATTGCTTGGTGACCCGCTGCGACGCAAACGAGGAAACAGAGGTCGAAGAAGAGGAAAGGAACGGTTGATTGCGCTATCCATCCGGGAATCTCGAACGGGCATGGGCGCGGGCGATATTCGAGGCAACCGGGGGGTCGTCTGCGCGTCTCTTCCCGTCACTTTTCTCGTCTTCAAATTGCGTTTTCAACGCTCGATTACCTGCTATCTCTCGTTCCCTCTATCCTGCTTCTTTATCAAGATTCCGCGACGAAACGAGGCAGCGAACGAACGCCTCGTTCTTTTTCCACGCGTTCTTCTTTTTTCCCTGTGCTCGTCGGGACGATCTTTGTCAACCTCTGCGTTTAAACTGTGTCCTCTTTGCGTTTTATCGCGTGTTTCTGCGCAACCGTTTACCGCATCACGCGATCATCCCGCTTTATTCCGACCGGCTTTTTTATTAGTCTCTGCCGTGCCGCGTAGCGTTTTGCTTTGAAGTTTTTTTCATTTCGTTAATTACCGATGCTTGTAATCGACTTAACTCGAAACGATTTTTTCGCCGAATTCAGCGCGAATATTTCTATCGTTTCGAACGGTGCGTCGAGGGTTGTCGAAAATATTGGCATCGCGCCGGAATAAGAGTCTGTATGAATCGAAACACGCGTAGGAACGAAAATGCGGAAACGCGCGAAACTAAAAATAAAGCTCTTCACAAATCTTACACTCCGATTAAATATCGGGGATATACTGGAAATCCCGGATTAACGTAAGCTCGGAAAATGTGTTAGCGTTAGAAAAAGTTGGACCTTTTAGACTTGTATCTTAGTGCCTGAGGTCTGCTGACAATTTTATGAATGCATGACTAACGGACCACCCTGACCTGGGTCACGTACGACCTCAAGGAGGTTTCCTTTTTGGAAAGTAGTTGAGAAAAAGACAGTTGTTCCCCGTTAGAATGTCGCGTGTACCATGAACATATTTAATATGGAACTTATTTTAGCAGCAAAAGATCAATTTTCCGATGCTATATTTACAGAATTTATAAGAAGCACAACGATATTTGGTCGATGAACTAAAAAAACATATGAAACGCCCACATATGTGTAAGTACGAGGCGGTTGAAATCGATCGATCTTCGTCCCCGTTACGGAACTGGAATAAAAAAGATATGGACACGATGCAGATGCGAAAGTGCTTCCTGAAATAACCATAAGAAGGTATAGGGATAGGGAAGGGTCGAAGTGGTCGATTGATCCCGTAGAGGTTGAACGACTTCGGTGATGTATCCCATCCTGAGGAAATGGCGGCGGGAATCCCAATCGGAAACGTGGGTCGCGTCGAAGGGGCTTCTTACGTGCCGCGCGGATAGCACGTTCTCGCGTAAAACGTCGCTCGATTTCCGGCCAGTGGCGTCACACAATCGCCATCCGTTCGCCATCCACGATCGGGTTCTCTGTCGCAATCAACGCACACGCGTTTCTGTCCGTGTGCGTCGACTGATTGCACCTGTAATTAGGGCTCCGACAGGGAAGCTCCACGCAAATGGAAATTCCGCGAAATAACCATGCAACGTTTCGACCCCGATAAAATTCATCGGGTGATCCGGAAGCCAGCGTCGATGCAATATTAATCGCGACGTTAACGCGCGTTAAGGATAATCGTTCGCGTCCGCGAAACGGAACGATTATTATTTTCAATTAAAGATCACCGTCGGTGGAAAATTCATTGGTCGGCGGAGGGATTTTTCCATTTAATCGCGGATTTCGACCGGATACCGTGTTAATCGTGACGCGGGAGGTGGATTTAACGAGCGACCTTCGCGCCGGGCTCGGAACGGATTTACACAGCCGTGCGTAGATGTTTCGGACGGAATTTATGGCCGGTACTCGTGGAACCGTGGAATGTTCGTACCGCGGATAGTCCACGAACGATATTCGAGTCCTTAACACCTTGACGATTGTGTCTTTTTATGGGGCCATTTAACCCGTTAACAAGAAAGGACAAGGTGAACGTGACAGTCTTGGTAATATGTTTACTGGGAGATTTGAAACTTTAATCGTTCCGGTTTTATCGAGAGGATAACATCGACATATATCGAGAAAGTGTTTATTAGATTTGGGAGGAAAAGGAGAAAATTTACAATCCGTATTCTTTACCGATAGAGTTTTGTGAATTGATGTTTGAAACTCAACAAGTAGAGGTTGATGATGGGAAGGTTACAAATCCTTGCATCGGAAAAGATAGTGAAACGGATGATTTGTACTCCTTTTGGAGAAAATGGCTGTACGTAGGGTAGAGCTGTCCCTTTCTTCGAGCACGTCTGCGCGACCTGTAATTACGGTGGCTCGCAATTTGCAAACTGCTCGATCGCGTTAACAGAGCGACGGAACTAGCGTTTGGACTTGATCGAAAGCGACGCGCCGAGTCTCAAAGCGTTTGGAAATTGGGGGATTCGTATTCGCAGGCGGGAATTCGCTTTTGCATATCCACGAGACCCCTTTCCTTCGTATTTCGAAGTTCGCTGAACACGTTCTCGCGGTTCGAATGACGTTCGTTTCGAGCAAGCGTGATCGAACGGGCACGAACACTTTAATCCATAGACCGTCTATATTTTTCTCGAAATTTTCTACGTTGATTACTTAATTTTCGATTAAATCGTGAGCTCAGTTTTCCGCTCCTCTAATGACTCGGCGACTTGGATTACCGAGCAGCGATCTAAATGCAAAAGTGCAAATATTCAACAGTTAAGAAGTAATAAAATTAGTAGCAAGTAGGAAATTGTCGCTCGACTCGTGACAAGGACAAATAGCGACAGTAATCTTTATCGGATAACGTCGCAACAATGTTCAGTGAAATTTGCGTCGTTTATGTAACAGAAATGATCGATAGATCGAATCGATTATCGATCGGTAAAATTAGCCAGGCGGAAGTGTCGCGTGAATGCTGAAATAGAGAGTCGAGATTCGAATCTAGGAATATGATTACCGGTTCGATGAACTTCGATGCAAATTATCGTCGTTAATCGCGTTACCTCACTCTTGAGAACCTGTGGACGGATACTAAAATCGAAAACCGGATCTTTGTGTCGAAATACGCCTTCTACGTCAACCGTTAATTAATCTGTATGGTTAAATAGCCTTGAATCTTTTATCAATCCTTATAAAGACAGTTGAAGGTCGAGCAAATTGCACAGGTGATGGAATACGGAACCAGTTTACCCTTTGTTAAACATTCGATTGAAAATATTTTTTCTTTCATGAAATAACGTCAATTATAATTGCATGTTAAGTACAATTATTTGATTGAACTTTTGTACATTTAACGGGGAGCAGAGCTTTTAGTATGTATCCATGGGAAATTTCATAAGTTTCCAAGCGGTATCCTGTGGACAGGTTCCTTTTTTATCGACGCCTGTTATCAGATCCTGTAACAGTTTGTGCAACCTTACCTGAAAATTCCCTAGAAATTCAACAATCGCTATTTAAATACAGTTGCAAAACTTTATTACATTTGTTTTTTTCTGTTTGTTATAGGTAAGAATCATTTGAGTGGATATTTGACTTCGAAGGAGAAATTGCGAGCGCTCTTCTTCGTGGGAAGGTAACGTAGATGTTGGAATTATCAGCACCACGAAATCGATCGATTTTCCCTCTGCGTTTTGAACACAATACGCAGTCTGATACTTTGCAAAGCTTACAATTCCAACTTCCATAAAACAATACCGACTATTCCGAAATATTCGATCAAACTTCAGAAATACGTACATCCCATTTCTATTTTTCTCTATATATATTTTACAAAAGTTAATTTCATAAATCGTTTCATTATTTAATTCGTTAAAATGTTGGAATATAAGTTGGTCGATTTCGTGGTAAACTAAATGTAAATTTACTCTGTTGAAATCGGTACTAATCAATGAATATGGAGCCTACGCGAAAAAATTATTTTTGAAATTTGCTGCCTTACCGACGGAGCAACAGGAAGTTTGCAGCTCGTACTCGGATGGCGCCACCAAATCCTGTGACCGCGACGCGTCCATTATCGACCCTCTGTGCACGCGGTTTTAGTTTCGCTGGATACGCGCTTCCGTCAGCCTCGTTCACGTAAGCGTCACGTGATCTCTCCGGCTAGTAACATTTTAAATTACACTTCCGTTACGTGACTATAGCGAGTGCCAAACCCAGCGAATTCAAACTTCCTGCATCCTTTACATAAACCGGATAACAGTTTTCTATCAACTTTCAACTAAATTCACCTGCAATTTCTACTTTCTTTACTAAAAAAACCATGTTGTTCAGGAAAAACTATATTAAAACGATTAAAAGATGTTGTGTTCGATTAGCGAGGAATGTAGAAATTTCACGTTCACTGCAAAATGACTACCTAGATTAAATATGCCGATAAGTGATCGAAGCATAAAGCTTCGATTTAACGTAGCACAAATGTTAATTTTCGAAAGTTCTATCTCGCGAAATCGCGTCAATATAGAGCATTCGATTCGCAGCGACTCGTTAGCTACAGTTCGTGAATTGACAATGTTCGTATCTCGCAGCACGGTGGAATTAAACGCATTAAATTATTAATACCCTTCAAAGCGGACTTATAGAAAGGTATAGGGTTGCGCACGAGCCAATCCGGGGGGTAAGTTCGTCCTGGGGGAGCGCGTTCCAGTCCGCCCTCCTCCGACGTTTCGTTTCGCTCCTGTCTATCCAATTTCGAGCGGCATTTCGCTCGCTCTGGCATAGAACGCGCCACGTGACGCTCAGCTGTGTGTTAAATCCCAAAATTATTGCTAGCCGAGTCGACTAGCTCGACTCGATTACGAGTAGCCCCGTTACATAAAGCCTGTCGGGTGCTAACCGTGGGGACACGGATGGAGTAGGGTGGCCACGTGGTGACGGAAAAAATCCTTTCGAACGATTGTCAGTCGCACCGACTCTCGTCGCGCTCTCGTACTATCGATTCGTGACGCGCAAATTATAGTATTTCCTGGTTAATAGACGCGAACTATTTGGGATCGCAATATTGCATCTAGCTTTGATGAAATGGAGTAGCGTACACCGATGAGAGAGAGGGGGCTCAACACCTACCTCTCTCGGTAACAGACGCAAGCTTGCATTTATTACACGAGCATTATCGAAGTTGGAATTTGCTTTACGGATGATTTCTTGGTTGTTTCTTGAAACAGCCGACGTCTTGAGCCGAGACGATATCAACACGGCGGAGATAACATTCGTTTACGATATATTATCTCGTGTGCTTGAATGCAACTGCGTCAGATCGTAGTTGCTCTTGAACAGCTCTATCTGATCGCATTACACGTCAGACATTCTACTATTCGGGATTAGATGCTTTTGAAGGTAGCTTATACGGTTCGCTCTCCTTTCGTAGTGCTGACGCAAGTAACCGATCTCCACTATCATTGAGAAAGCAAATTCTCCGAGATTGTAGTTTAATATATCTTATGAATTCGAGAAGAAAATATTTTTCCAAAGATTTCCAAGTGTTACACAGACTACCGATAGCGTGCTCTAAATGCGGATCCGTTTGAGCCAAAAGAGGCAGGGTTTCGTGGCAGCGAAGGCACATTTTTTGGGATTTATCCAATACCGAGAGCGTATTGATTGCTCTGATTTGGCTAGAGACTGCAGATCATAACAAAAACGTTGAATGTTCGAAAATTACAGCTTATTCGCTCGGTGTAACTTACAAGTATGACAAAAGTGTTGCGGTAGTTGGAAAGCGAAGCGGTAAAAATTGTCTGATACGTCTGTACTTCCTTGTCTTCGTTCGAAATAGTTATTCTAAATTGTTATTGTATCTGTAATATTACTTTTTGACATTACATAGTACCGTGTAATAGCAGGTAACACGTAGCAACGGCGCGAATAATATTTTAAGCAGGTATTTTCTAATGACAAGTTAATAACAGATACGTATTTACACTGGTCTGTGATTAAGCATGGTTTAATGTGTTTCGAGGTCGAGATATAGGTGGCGAGTAATTAGACGCAAGTTCCACGAACATGGCCGTGTGTTATCGCGTACCACTGTTCCGTCGAAATAAAATATGCCAAGCCATTATTTCAGAGAAAAATGTCAAGGATATCGTGACTCCTTTCGTTTAAACTCGATCCTCCATGTCATTTATATTTTCTCCGGTAGTCTATGCAAACATAGTGTTTGTTCTTAAAACTCGAGATTCTCCTCGAGAATGCCTCAACGAGTAATAAACAAGTGTCTATTAGATCTTGAAAACCATTTTACAATCGTTACGCAACAGATGCTACGATAAAAGTTTATCTATCTCCCTCGATCCAATAAATACACGCTCCGGGAAATTATCGAACATGGTAACGAAAGCGATAGATGAACACTCTGTTCATTTTAATTGTCAATTACACAATAACGAAGCGTGTACAAATTGTACACGAACATCCTGCATTTGTTTAGATTTTAAAGAACGATCCATCTTATCGTCCCGTTTTACCGTCCGACATTTATTTATCCGTCGTCGATAATCTCGAATTCCTTTTTCGAAACTCTATCGAGAACTCGAGGAGCTATTTACAAGACTCTGTTAGAAAGTTTAAGCATCGTAATCGTCTGGAAGTAATCGTGTTTCAAGAGCAGATAAGGCTAGATCGGTCTGGCCACGATAAACTCGTACCCTTTATCGCGAAGACGTAGAAAATTAACGAAACGTGGCCGGAAAAACACGAACAGCAAATATACCATGAGGATCATATTGTCTCGTATCTCTGCGACCACGAGGAATGTCGCTCGACCGAGCTCGTACCTGATAAATGACCACCACCGTGGAATATTAAGACTCTACGGCCGGTTACAACGATACAAGAGACGCGAACAAATGTTCCCGGCCGCGTAGCTACACGAAAAGAAAAGCCGGGCATAGTTTCGCGTTGATAAATCGTTACCGCTCGAGCCTCCGCGAACACGCTATCGAGAGCCTTTTGTAAATCTGCCTCTCTCGCCACTCTGTGTTCCCCGTCGATGCGAGTGTCCACAAATTGCCGCGAGATTTATTCGAACCGCGTCCGAAGGCGGTGTTGAGTTTCGTTCTGCAGAAAGGTTGCATTCGGTTCGAGAGATTTAATGATACGATTGCTCGTGTTATTTCTTTTTGTTTTTTCGTTGCATCGACTACTGTATCTGGGACTCTGCTATCGCTTCGGATCTATTTATTTATTTTCAGATATATCTAGAAAGATTCGAGGATGCAGGAACCTGGGGAGACAACGATATAGCGATAGTATAAATTTGGACTATTGTTAAAGCGAATATAAAAACAGACGTGTCCGAATTCGGCTTAGAGATATTCACACTCTAGTTGTTTTCCTCGGGGCATATATACTCGCGTGCCGCAGGTTGAGTATGGACGGATTAGCCTGACCAAGAAGTTTCCGTTCGAAGGATCGCTCGTTCCAGGTAATTTTCCGGGTAATTTTCCTGGACCGGTCCGTCACGAGAGGGCAGCGGAACGTAAAAAGGAGAAAAGGAAAGCGACGAAGTTGCAAGAAGAAGCGGAGAGCAAGAAGGGAGGAAGAGAGAGGGAGAGGCTCGTCCAAGCGAACAGGAATCGGCGATCGCTCGAAGCGTCTCCTTGGCTCCGGTCAGTGGCTGGCTACGGCCAACTTTTCTTCACCTTGCGGGCGAATGACCGTTACGTTTTTTGCTCCAAGGCTGGACGTATCCTTTCGTCTTCGGGTCTCTCCCTTCTCGTTTTCGCGCTCCGTGCAATCTGCCTCCGTCGAACAAAGCTTCGTCCAAACACACCTTACCTAACTTCCCCCTTCGTCGTTCGCTTTTTGTTTTCGCTCTCCTTTTTCCGCGTCTTCTGTTTTTCCGCGTTTTTCAACGACTCTCGAATTGCGGTTCGCTCGGAAAGTGGATGGTTTGATGGCCGAACGCTTGCGAGAACGCTTCGGTACTCGGGCTCGCTCTACCGGCGAACGACGGAGTTACCGAATCTGCTAAGACTTTGCCGAACCACTTTGGGACTTCTGAATGTCACAGTTCTTCGTGAAAATATTTCACCTAAACTTTCGGGAATTTCCAAATTTTGCGATGTTGGAATTTCGTAACTTGTAAACTTTTTGGGTTAATGATTCGACAGTTTGAAACTTTTAGAGGATGAGCAGCACAGTATTGGTGGCGTGGTTCAGCGTATACATTATGGAGTATAGAGAGATATCTTGGAAGAGCACGTTTCGGGCGAAGATCGCAGGTTGGACGGGCAAAATTTTCATTTTCGTTCCGCCGCGAAGTATTCTGTTGGTTACGGTGATCATTTACGCACTCGTTTCAATCAGCTAATTGAAAAAAGGATGAATCGGTGGGCAGCGCGGAGAATCATTAGCAAATGCGTTCCACGATTGAATTTTTCATGCATCGCGGTCGTTCGAACGCGTTGTGATTCGTCGACGCTTTATGCTCGCCGGCGTTATTCCTAGTTTCAATTAGCTAATTAAGCTGATTGAACCTCGAACACGGCCGTACGCTAATGCGTTGCCGATCGCTCTCACTATTCACGATATCTTGCAGCTTTTCTTTCCACGCAGAACGAAACACCGGTATTAATAGTTCGTATCACTGAATACGGAATAATCTGCGAATATTAACGCGTTCGCTGTCGGAGTAGAAATAGTCGTGAGTGGCGCGGAGCGTGATAATATGAAATATTAACAGGTTGTCTGTCGCGCTGGAATTGGACGCGTGCAGTAAAACGCGTTATAACAATTATTATTAAGGTAGCTAAAACATTTCCACGCGGGAATGCGATCCTTCAAACAGCACGCTGCGTAAACAGCGGAGACGTTTATTTTTCGCAGTCGAAGATAAAAATGCCAGCTGTCGATAACTACCAGTACAGATACCCTGTGCACGTCCTCCGTTCGAAAATTTTCGAATTATTTCATGCGTCTTGATTACGATTTGTCCGGACATGGTTGAATGATACGTTGACACGATGTGAGAAACAAAGTATCGATAACAACAAGCGGATACCACGTGTCACGATGCAACTTTACTCGCGTATCGATTTTGTTTCAGCGGTCTCTCACGGGGTTCGTTCACCGTGCGTTCGAACAGACGTATACGTGCCGTGTATATTTTGCTTAAACGCATGCACATTTTCATTCATCATCCACGGCAAGCTGGCGATGAATCACCTTCTTCGGCGATCGGCACAGGTACAAATTTACCGCTCGCCTGTCTCTGTACGTAGTCAGCCGGCTGTTGTATCGCATGCATTATTAATTGTAACGATACGCACGAGATATCGTACGTTGTTGGAACACGGGTCAACGTCGACCCCGAGTGTCGCTTTCGCGAACACGGATCCTCGAATCGAAGTTTACGACCCGCTTCGTTTCTGCTTATCGTAATTTAGTCTCTCTGGAGGTTTTTGGTAAATCGGAGATTCGAAAGGATTATTTTTCTGTTTGAGAAAAAGTTCGCCGCAGCTTTTGAAACGACCGATAAGAGCTTTCGTGGCCGGAAACTAGGCCTGAGGCAGTCTAGATTGGACGAAGTCGCGCGAAATTGCTGAATGCACGAAATGAAAGTATCACAGCTGACGAGTCGGGGTTGGAAGAGCAGGGATGACCGAGCTTGAAGGGTAAAAAAGAGATAGAGAATGGCGAGAGCTAGCGGAGGGTGGTTTTTGCCGAGGGTGCTCCAGCTTTTTCATAACCGGCGGAAGAAGGGTTGCGCAGACAATGGATCTTCATCTAAATTGTAAATGGCACGTTGTAAAATTGTAAATGGTCATTACTACGCGTACTGGTCGATACTACCACCGTCGCGATTAATATTAGCTTTTCAACCTGCCAGCTGTTTTGCATAGAACGAGCCTCGTGTCGCAAAATGCCCTTCGATTCGCTTTAAAATGACCTCCACTCGCTCGATTCGACGTGTTCGCCTCCCAAACGTCCAGCAATTTTCCTGTTTTCGTGTATCTCGAAAGTCGTTTGACGCACGACTTTGAAAAGAAAAAATTTACGAGGAAACTTGGTAAAAGACTCGGGTAAAATATCACGTATCTCCTTCAGTATTTCTAAAAAAGTTATTGTTATTCCCCCATGTTAATATCGCGTGAAAAGTTTCTCGAAAACTAATTATGTTGAGTCGTAAACGAGAAGCTGGAGTCGTTGCTCGGATTTTATTCGATCGAATGTGGAACATTTTGCGACACTTTTATGTCGTCAAATTTTGTCAGTCTGGCCGTGTTCCAAAGTTCACCGTTAGATATGCTGCGACGTAATACGATTTTCTTTCCCCGGGCTATATTTCATTATTTCGTTCCTTAATGCACGGTTGAGATACTTGAAAATAAGATGAAAAAAAAAAAACGACGAGTTAGAGAGAAAAAAACGTAGGAAAAAGAAAAATTCTCGACGGGAAAGCAGGTGAAGCAGAGGAAGAAAGCCAGGAGAAAATCGGAGAGGTCGGTGAATTTGCATTTTGATAAGAAATCTCTTGGAAACTTTCATTTCGAGTTCTATCTCCTCTCGCTGGCGATAGATAAGGGAGGTCCTTTTATCCGAGTCCTTTCGCCTCTTTCTGGCAAATTCCCCTTCCTATTCTTACCTCGTTACGTTGGATTAGCTTATTCTAAGCGTTGCCAGGTGCAACATCCTCGAAACATATCGATGCAAACGATTTTAAGGAAGCGAACGAGATTTGTCGGAAAGTCGTAACCCGGAACGGAAATTAATCTCCGATCAGTTTGTTAGGGATCCAACGATAAGTTTCCGACGAAAATAATAGAAGTTTTCGTTCTGTTTCGCTCTCCGTGTCTGTTTTATTACGTCAAGTTTAATTAGTCCACCTGGCGAGCGGAAAAACTTGCTCATTCGCGAAGCGTCGATTAACCGGTCTAGCGGGGACGATAAATCTTGAGGGTACGTTGTCGGAATAAGAAATTCAAAAGTGAAGCTACTTGGAGGGAACTCATGAGACTCATCGTCATAATTAATTCCTTTCTTTCCCTCCTAAGATGCGATACTTTGTCTTTCTTTAACGCTGGATTCGCGCTACTGAGACTAAGAGAGATTCTGGACATTCTACCCCTTTTGTACTTTATACGGATATAATGCAATTACTCGGCGGGTAAACTTTTAAGTAATTTTTTGTGACGTTTTTACGTCGATCGAATGGAGGAAGTTTTGTCTGCTATGAATACTGTTCGAATGTACATTTCGTTGATTAGGAAAAGAAAAATGGATCAAATTTTTGTTTAACTTTTATAAATTAAGTAAAGCTAAATGATCGAAGCGATAAGTTTTTGAGCACGCGACATTTATTAATGATATTAGAGGCACGCGGAAGAGCATTTTAGGCGCCCCTATTTATTCAGCTGAAACGAGAAAATGAGGAGTCATCGCGTGTAAAGCGACGCGTGCAAGAGGGATGATTCTTGTTCGAGTAGAACCGCTGTCCGCTCGTTTCGGATTACGTCAACTTTTTGTGTTAGTTTTTGTCGATTTCGATGTTCCCAAGCGAGTGGTAAATTATCCTCCGTTCGAAAAAAGATTAAAAACCCGATTTAACATTGTTGTAATAATTTCTGAATGTCGGCAAATATCCTTGCGAATTTTGTTCTTTTATCGAGTGCAACTTCAAACAGATCGAAATATTTTCACGCGAAACACGAGTGCACGAGCTCGTCGTATAAACTCGTCGTTGCGGTCTGAAATTTCGAACGATGCTATCTAGTCGGTCTCGTCCCATCGGGAAATATATACCGTATACGAAGCGGGTGTACGTCACTTTGAAAAATGACGTCGCTCTCGGCTTTCCTGACCGGAGGGCGAGGAAAGGAAAAAAAAAGAAAAAGCGTGGAAACAATGCTTCGATGTCGGAGGGCGAATCGAGAGAAGGGAGAGTATATCGAAGCGAGAGACAGATTGCAAGAGAGACGGAGCTACTTTGCATCGAGCCACTCACCCTCGCTCGGTACTTTGTGTAACGTCTCGCCATGGCTTTCATCCCCGTGGCTTATTTTCGACCGTGGAAACCCTTGTCCCGACGTTTGCACCGTCATCGTGATCGGTTGGACCGGATTATCGACCGTGCCGGGAATATCGCGCAATTTTTACCTTTCCTTTTTTTAAACAAGATACGTCGCGGTTCTACATCGCGATCAGTCGTATTCGTAGAACGAAATTGTTGAACTGTATCCTCGATTAATTTCACCGCGATGCACTTTTGCTGCAGCCACGGGCGAAGCTGCGAACGACCGACGCGTCGAGTTGCAAGAAAAAAGGTCAACATTTTTCGAGCAGCAGAATGTCGTAATTACAAGTGAAGGATCGATATCGTTGAACATCGACCGGAAGCACGAAACAAAGGGTTGGTCGCGAGACAAAGAAACGAAAAGCAAAGAAATCGCGTTACGAACAGGTCTCTATCGTGAAAAGCGGTCCTCGACCAAGTTCCTTCTTTGAATTGCACCAAGTCCCCGAGCTTTGAAGTTCGTCAAGACGATCCTCTCCCTCTTTTTTTCTTTAAAACTGTTCGTCATTAAAGGCAAACGAAATCACAATTTCCTTCGGGAGTCTTTTCACCCTTCTCGCCACGCCAACGACCGAACTCGCCCCATAATTATTCCCGCTCGGCGAGAATCTAATTTCCACGAGAAGTAATATCGATTAAAGTCGGCCTCGCGCGAGTAAACGAACTTCGGAGAAAGAAAATCACGGCAGCTTCTTCCTATTTTTTTCTCTTCCCGAGTTTCTTTCGCGCAGCTACTCGCAAGACCCTAAATCGAGGGAAACGAGGAACGCTTCATCGAAACGATACCGTTCGACCACGCGTTATTTCATCGACCGTTCAAATCCCACGCATTGTTGCAGTACTCTACCGTAATCAATTGCGTTAGTTTACCGTGCGTTATATCGCTACGTGTCAAATTGCCGCGCGTTGCATCGTCACTCGTCGGATCACCGCGTTATAAATCCACGAGTTAGATCGTCACCCATTGTATTCCTCGATTTTCGAATTCCTACATTTTTATCGACATACCATCGGATACCGATAAGATATCGGTGATCGATTTCGCGGTGCGTTAAGCTCGCGCGTCGGATCCCCGCGCGCTGTATCACCACGCGTTGTATTTCCACCAAAAAGCGAAATTCCTGCGCGCGAGACATTGGCCCGACAGACGCATTCTTCGTCAACTTCTGAAGCAGAAGAACGCTCGGCAGTGGACGCTCGTCTAAAAACAATGGACGAAAGTTGGAGAGAGAGTCTCCGACCGGCGTTGATGGCGACACAACGATAGTCGACGGACGAACAGCGCTCGCGAAGAGGAGATCCAGCTTGTATCTTGGTGGATCTCGCGTGCGAGGAGGCATCCTCGTCGAACAGCGTGGACGAGGAGAATGAGATCGACGAGGCGATGGTGAGAGAGAAACGGTTTAACGGAGGGATGCGACGAGCAGCGGCGAGGTGAAGCCGTGGTGACGGATCAATAGGGGTAGTTTTCAGAGACGCGCATGCGAATTCAGGGACCAATGGTCGCACGAGGGTAGTTTCGACGAGCCGAACCACCCTTGGGGCGAAGGTGGATGGATGGCAATGGGGTAGAGGGAGGCTGGTGGAGTATGCGACGCCCAGGGCCGTCGTCGAACGCACCCTCTGCTCAAAACTTTTCACCCGAGGCCGCTTTTTTTTATCCCTTTTCCCTTTCGATCCGCGAAACTCGCTGTTCGGGGTTGCCGTATTATTCGTGGTCCTCGCAATTATCGGTACAAGATGTAATCGTTTGGTTGTTTGCGTTCTACGGTTTTTGAATGTTCTTTCGGTACGAGTGGAAATCTATGGGGAACTTGATTATTCGAGAGTCGCAACGTTTATCGTATTTCGATTCGCTTATTCGTTCGAGGGTGGTGGTTTAGCGCGAGATTGGAAGATGGAAGTTTGCCGAGTGATTCACAAAATCAATTTTTATATCGTTCGTTGAGCTTATTAAGAGAGTGACGCATCGAGCAGATCGTTAATTAGTCTCGGTCGAACTTTTCGATAGTCTGTCGAGAATTAAACAATTTTCCCAAGAAGCGGGTTGTCTGAATTTCGGAAGCATCGGTAGTTAATTGGTGCTGTACGGTGAATATGGGGTGGGTCATGGAGAGTTTCCAACTTCGTCTCGTGTAACTTTGCCATGGTCATTTGTGCGATATGGGGTCAAGCGTCGACCATTGTCTTGCAACAGAGCTGAACCAATTTTTCTTTCTTTTTGCACCAATTTATCGCCGTGGCTTCGCTAGTGGGTCATTCGTCAAATGTTGACATTACGGACCGTTCTCGACACTGTTTTTCCTCGACAGAATACATATTCATAAACCTCACGAATTATCGACTTTTTCATGCTTTCGGAAAACCGGGTCAGCCAATAAAATAATGAAAACATTATGACGAACAAACGTAGCAAATACGGTTCAGGCTTTTCAAACTCGTGGTATTGAAATTCGGCATCAAACGGAGGGTAATAAATATTTTTCGTTCGACACAGTTTTTCAAGTTTCGTACTTAACGATCGATACCGTTAAACAAGAACAACGTTATAATTTTCGTTGTTTCGATATTTCATTAAAAATCTAAATGCCGGAGTTTTATGGGTCGAGAGCGATACTCGACAACGGTCGTAAAAGTCGATAAAGAGGCAACGCGAAATTCGTCGAATTCGTTCGACACCGTCAGATTTTCGTATTCGCCGAGTCTCGTACGGTTGTTTGTCGACAGGTTTTATCACGTCCGGATGTCCAATGTCAGCCGCGAACAGAAGGCTCGTTCGTAAGAATACCACGTGTAGACGCGGTGCTAGGCATGCAAATTTCTGCATCCCTCTTCTTTGTTGTTCAAGTTCGCTCGATACCAGTCGTTTTTGCACGTTCCGTTTCGATTTCCCACGAACTGCCATGCACTCGACCCTACCTCGATAACGGAAATACCATTTTTTCAGCTTCGTTTCGTAATTCTGTTAGAGATCGCGGAAAAGGTGTACTATCCTGCTCGATTACTTTTCTACGAGGTTAATCGTTATCAAAGGGTGAAAGACCTCCGATACTAAGAGGTTACCCGCCCACCACTCAGCGCCGGTCTTTACACTATCATTGACTGCGGTAACGTAATTACACGCAACTACGGTTTAACCCCGTTTACAACAAAGAAAGAAGTCTTGACGGTGCTCGAAAGCCGAGCCAAAGAGTGGAACATGCTAGGCGGCTCGGAGTTCCTTGCTTTCTTTGTGAATATTGATAAGAGAACGAGCAGGAGGATCGCAGAATTTGCTGGATTATACACGATCGCGGAATTAATTATCCTACCGCTGTCGTTTATCAAAAAGCTCGGCTCGTTTTTATGCTTAATACAATGTAAGTAGGTTTGCAACTAGGGACCACACAACGCGTGGCGATTTAACACGTAGACGTCTAACGCGTAACATCTAACTCTGAATGATCCATCGTGTCACGGCTTAACACGTACAGATCTGACGCGTATTGATTCGACGCGGAGTAACTTAATGCATAACGATACAACTCGGAGACTTTTTCCTTTGATGCAGTCTCCATGGATTCCCATGCCCTATGACGTAATGCTACCGCCTACAAGTTTATATAAATTGCAACACTTTATTCGCAGTATGCAAAAGCTAAATAGAACCTGTTCGATAATTCTAATCGGTAGTTTCCAACTTGCCATCAAAGGCAATTAATTTAATCGAAGTACACCGTTGCAGTAAGACGGCTAGATACGAAAATTCACTTATCGAGGAATGGAAACATCGATAATTAACGACGACGAACTATGAGATTGAAAATTGCCCGCATTCCGATCGTCCCTCCTTTCTCTTTCTTCTGTATATCGAAAGGGCAGCATCTTCCAGCGTGATCCGTGCTCGTTAACAATTAGTCGTCGCTGCAACGAGCGATTATCAACCGTTCGAACGTCGTACGATAACCTGTTGTCGCTAATAAACGAGTAAAGAGATTCCCGATATTACACGAGCCGAGACGATCGATCGATTTCGACGAAGGTCGCTTCGAGATATCCTCTTAAGGACAGTCACCCTTCTTTGCTCGACTTTTCTCCACCCAGTCCCTTCGCTCGAGAACGAGAGTGAGACGAGACTCGTCGATGGAAATCATGACCCAATTCCGTCGGATTGTATCGTACGATTCTTCTTTTTATTTTAAGAGGAATCTTAAAATAAGATCTCGACTGTTCGAGTGTTTAGTCTGTGCGTCTTGGACGAAAAGAAATACGGTTAAGAACGATTCTGTAGGAATTTAAACAACTTGAAACTTGCTTTTTAATTAACTTCTGCCTGAATTACCAGCGGGATATACTATCTTCGAAACCCTTGTTAAGTCGAAACTTCGCAAAATTACTAGGGCATTGGAAAATAGTTCTGCAAAATCTTGAAGCACACCTTTATAAAATACGGAAGAAATTTGCATGAAAAGTAAATTGCATTAAATGCAAAACGTAGTTTGGTAATAAGGTGTTGAATGAAACATTTATGGGGTGCAGCTAGTGTCCTAACTGTGACACCAGGCTATAGAAAATTTTGCATTTAACGCGATTCGGATAGCGTGGTCGATATTTGAAAAATGTAAATTCGGATTCCTCCGTCATTTTGGATAGTCGCAGTCTGCAATTTCGCAAAATTATTACTGGGACGCATATTTTCGTGTAATAACAGAAAATACTCGCGTCCAGAATTTAAATCGCGTTAAACGCGGAGTCTACCTAACTCGACGATCAAATGCTAGCTGTTCGTGGAGAAATTTTGCATTTAACACGGTCGAAGTAGTCGTGGATCGGACGGTTAAAAAGTGGCAACGATGGTCAAGCGATTCGTGACTATGTTACACGACACCTGTGCAGGTAGCAGGGCGAGACGGTCTGGAGGGGCAGGTGTAAACGACCCACGCGACCGTTCACCCTTCTCGCCAACCCTTCGATGAAAGTTCAGACTGGTCGTGGCAGGTGCAATACCGTCCCAACGAGGAAAGTGTCAAATTGACAAACTGACAAATACGTCAATCGGATTCCACTCGTAACAAATCTAATTATGATTTCACGACTAGAACTCGAAATCGATCGACACGGTTGAAATATCTTTCATCGATTGCTTCGGTACAAAGTAAGTAGCAACAGATAGATGCAATGAGAGACGAGATGTATCTTTAACCTTTAAGAGCTATAAAATCTAGCACCTCGGTTAGGTAGTTACATTGATGACTAAATATCTCGTACACTTTAATAGCTAAACGTGCATTAGCGCCGTGATTTCCAGATTGACATTTAAACGTTATGATCCCTGCTCGGGACCGTTATATATCCGGAGACGAGGATTTATAAAAATTGACCGATGTTATCTGATTCCAGTTACTTTTATAGCTCGATTGGTATTAAAACCTCGTTCGTGTAAATTTTAATATCGTTGTTTTTCTTATTCTTACTCTTCTGATAATTGTGAATTTCATCGGACGACTTTTGATAGATAACTTGCAGGTTATCTCGTAGCAACGTGTTCGGGTAGGCTAAGAGCGGATCGACACACGGTCTCGGAGCGTTTCTTTTGGCGCGCAGCCTCGTCTGAGCGGGCGGTCGCGCGCGCTTAGGTGCGCGCGCGCAGCTCGGTTTGAAATTCGTGGCGCGCCGCAGATCCTCCTAGGGGGGCTGTGTTCCTTCCTCTCTCGGCTTTCGTTCCACGTCCGTTCGTTCGTCCGTTGGGTTCGTTCGTTCGCTCTCGCCCGGTTCGGCTCCGCTCGTGCGAGTCGATGTAAGGTTGGGAGCGTCGTGTCGCGCGAAAGGGAGTGTCGCGGCCATCTCGACGCCCTCTCGAGCGCCTTGCTCCTCGAATTCGCCGACGATTTCATGGAACTCGCGATGCTTCGCCGTCCGATGCCGCTGTCGACGGCCGTCGTCGAGCGTCAGTCGAGTTCGCGAGTTCCCGACACCGTTCCCTGATCGCGGACAAGTGTCTTCGATTACCAAGGTGAATCTCTCGTACGAGCATCCTCTCGACGCGGCTCGTGAACTGGAAGGAGAGTGAGTGAAAGGGTCTCGAAGTCGTCGATTCGTCTCAAGGGTAGCGCATCCTCGAGGCCAGCGTGGTGGTCTCGGCTTCAAGGACGCGGCCGGAGGAGGACCTTCGCGTCCGGAGAACAGCCAGAGAGAAAGAGTTATCGAGATGACGAGACGCACCAGAGGACGGTAGTTCGTGGTTGGTAGGGATGTCCTCGTGACATGTTACCCCGTGACCTTGGCTGTCGCGACTACAACGTCCTCCATCGAGAGGCTCGTCTCCTGGCGCACGGATCGAGCGAGGATAACGGCCGATCGGTGCCCGTTCGTCCACGTGGAGTCGAATACCGGCTGCTGCCCGTCGTGCAACTGAAACCCGATTTCGCCATCCCGTATGTTCTCTGCTGGAGGGTGGCCAGCACGATTCACAGGATCCAGGTTCCGATACAACACCATCAGCATCACCGTTATCAGCGTCATCATCGACAACGTCGTCGACGTCACTTCCAGACGCCACGAAGACATCCTGTCCCGGTCCAGCCCTCGTCCAGATACCCTTCCCCGTACGGCTGCACCCTGCAACGTGGCAATTTTCCTGCGGAACCTGGTATGGAAACAAGGTGAGGCCTGATCCACTTTCGACCTAGAGCGTGTCTTCTCACCTTTTGCCTTCGAGTTTCGGGGGTGGGGCTTGCTTTTCGCTTCGTGAAACTTGCGACGTTAACGGTGCTATGTGCACCATATTTTACGTTATCGTGCACTCGAGATCGTTCGTCGAGTTTTAATTCGAGTTCTCGACAAGCCTGGCCAACCGGTACCGACGTCGCTTTACGAAACGGAGATGGACTTTGTTGTACGTCACGAGACAAAGGACCCGATAACGTAGCAAAAATTTCGACAGAATTATTCTTTTGAAACGAGGTCGGTGCGCGCTTTCAAAAAATGTGTAATCTTCATCCTATTATGCAATGGTCTGTTGTTCCAGTTGTTTAAACATTTCTCTTTTTTTCCGCGAAAACAACGACCCGGTGGAAACAAATTTCGCTTATTCCATTACCGACTCAAATTGCCAACAGAGAGAGTTATGTAAAAATTCTTTTATCCACAAAGACTTATATTTCAACAAAGTTTCATTTTCCACGAGTTCCAGCGTACTTTTAATCTACTTTTTGGTAATTTATCCGGATCGTGGAAATTGCGAATACGGATTGTAGAGAAAAATTTTCGACGCTTCCATCATTTTTTCGTTTGGTTCGATGAAAGAGAAAGATCGATACCTCCGCTGCCGACAGAAGATTAAAACCGACGAAGGTTGTTTCTGATTGGCTAGGCAGCTGGGTGAAGGCGAGATGCAGTTTCGCCGATGTGCTTTTTCCTTTTTATCCGTCAGGCCCGATCTTCCCTTGTTATTAACCCCTCCTCTTCGCATCCTCCTTTTCTCTTCGCGATTCTTCGGTTGGTTTACGTTTACCTTTTGCCGCGATCTGCCGTGTTTTCTTCGATTTAACATCGCCGCTTGATTTTGCTTTCCCATCGATTAAACCATTAACGATTTGACGGCCGTGTATTCTCTACAAAAACACGACGGCTCTTGTAGCTCGACGTTTCTCTTTACACGCCGTTCTAGCTATCTAAATCTAAAAATTTGAACACAGTGCTAGGAAATTTGATCGTCGAGAATCGAGAGAATTAATTTCGCCAGATCTTTTGTGCTTCGTGAAACCCTATCACGACCCTGATGGGGGCACACCCTTGTCCATTCCTGTCGGTCGAAATGGAAACATTTCGTCATCACCTCACGGCACGAAATTCGATACCGAACAGGTGTTACTACACAATGCCAGAGTAAAGTTGCTGATTAGTATACAATGGATTTGTTAACACTTGCGACGCGACCTCATGATTTCTGACACGTTTGTCTATTTGCATATCGGTTGGTAATTTCTCTTCGCTCCTGATTTCTCTACCGCTTACACGCTATCTTTTATCAGTATTCGAAAGTAGATAACGCGATCGATCGATGATTGTCTGCTTCAAACTTTACTCGTCGATACGTTCTCGATTTCTGTCTACGAAATTCTCGCTTTCTATATTGTTCGGGGAAGTTCGTTGCCTATAAATTACCATATAGATCGCTTATTTCGTATCGGCGAGGAAGGGGTTAAAAGCAGACACGCGGGAGAATCGTGTACTCTCATGCGGCGACGTTTCTAAGCGAAAAAACTAAGTCGACGACGCCTACTGAGCCAAGCAGCCGTCTACAGACTTCTTCGTTCCACGACCTCCCGCTGCTCCGGACACTGAACTCGGCGGCCAACAGTTTCTTTCCAACCGGACTTGAAAAGTGGAGTATTCCTTTTCCGACTGTGTCCTTTAAGTCGCGATTCGAACGGAATATTAATCGAGCTGTTCGTCTTGCGCGAGCAAATAATATACTAAAGTCATTTCCGAGACAGTTGCCGAATATTTCATGCCGCCTGCAATTCTCCTCACGAAATCTCCCTCCCTCCTTTACTTTTTACGAACCCTTTGCGCCATAAACTTTCTAAATTTTAACGAAGAAGATTTTCGAGGACGTCCGCGGTATCGAGCGGCGTATGTTAAAGAAGCAGAACCTAATCGGGATCCGATAAAAAGGATGTACGTTTGACTTACACGTTTGTAAACACGTTTTTAGCAACCCGTTTTCGCGATGGAAGTCTTCCGTTCGTTGAACAGCTCGTTACGTATCTTCGGCAGGTACGAGGGAAGAAAAAGGTTGAAAAAAGTCGATGGCAAAGAATTTCGCTGACCATTCAGCCATTTCCGGCAGCTGAGCTGGTCGCTTAAAAGCTCATTGAATCTCTGGACTATCGATGCTTTTTAAGTTTTTACCTCCTTCGTATTGTTCCGAGTTGCTCGGAATATAATTAAGGTAATACTTATGGGTATTTTGTCAAACCCAAAAACGTTTCACCTTTGGAATTTTAAACTGATATTTAAGACCATATGAACGTCTCCACAACTTAACGTTCTTAACAATTGACAATAACCTTCTAATAGGCCAGAAAAACACGCTTTCTTAACACCAATATACCTTTTCTTAAAGAAGTTTATTCCATGGTCCTAAACTGTGCACCCCAATAAAGTGGGCCTACGCGCTCGAACTCCGATGATAAACACATGGTGCCCATTTATTACTTCCTTTGAAGGACCCAAATCACTCAATTGCTTTGGGTTACTTTGTTAACAAAATGTAATTCACAACCCTGGAATAAAGACTAAAAATCTTACAATCCCATTCGTTAAACCATCTCACCAATCAGTATTTTTCACAAATAACAATCTGTCCTGATTGGCCTTTTTTGGTAACGCCTTCACGTCCTGAACTTCCTGCATTGCTTTCTTTTCTGGCTGTTTAGAAGCGACTAGTCAGTCTTCGATTAACTTCCTTAGAATATACTTACTTCAGGCAGTCTTACATTAACTTTGTTACTATCAACGACTTCAACATACAACAATCATTACTACCAGTGGGATGATGAACTACATCCTTCATTGACCTGGGCACACCAGTGTGGAGGACTCTGAGCCACTCTATCAATTCTACTCTATAATACTAATTCTACATATAATTCCACTACCGTAATAAGTTGTGGAAACGCCATGGGTCGACGAAGATTTACAACCTTCGAAATTAACTATAAATAATTAATATTTTACCCAGCGCGTGAACATTTTTGGTCCTTCGAGCCGGATACTACGAACTTGCTCAGTACATAAACTCAGTTTACAGTGCAATAATCAGGATTAAGTGTTACAATGTGTATGACAAGTGTTTTGAAAAGTCATAGTGAATGACCACACTGGTGTGTTCCCATGAGCGTCAAACGGACTATTAAGTGAAATCAATTCGAAAACATATCAAACAACGGACAATCTGAGGATTTTCCAAAGGCTTCAACAAGATAAGTCAACAATCAGTATATAATTTCGCTTCTCTAAAGTAGGCTCGTTTAATCGTTTCGCCAATTTCTTTGATATTCTTGTTACACGATTTTATGACGTCAAACAGTCATGTCAAATCCGTAAAGCTCAAACATAACAATTCTTAGTACAACAATTTAACATTGCTAGCTTGCGACACTAATGAAATAATAACATCAGGCAGATTTATTTACACATGATCAGTTCACGATTATAAAAATTCACATCATTACGATGTATCATGTATTTTATGCAAATTCAACTGACTGATTTAAATATTCAATCCTTTTCAACAAAAGTCGATTTTAATTGTTCCATGGATCTAAACAAACACGTAGTTTCGGAATTCAAGATAATTATTATACTATCGTAGCCTAAGTTGCATTATTCTTCTAAGATAGTGTCCAACGGGTCCTTCGACCCACTGTTTTAACACACTACCTGACTCGCGCATACCTACCCTAATGGTCGTAAACCATTTCAAATGCGTTTGCACGTATTCTTTAGTAAAACAGGCTTATTGTCCATTCATCTTCTTACATTTATTCAAAATCGTACAAATTGCATATAATAAAAATCTTCGAAAACATTTCTTACATTTGGTCGAACAAACAGATGATCATCAATTAATCTGCGGATTTTAATATCCTTGGTCAAAATTACGGATTTCTGTCACAAAATAAGACCTCCCATCAATTTCATCAGAATGTTAAAACGAAAAACTTCATATCAAAATATATCTCATTGATATTATTTTATTCCTAACAAGAGGTTGCCGTATTTGCAATTGTAAGGATTCTTCTCAGGTCACTTCTTAAATAAACAACGAACATTATAACGTACTTCTTATACCTAAACTGTTCAGAAAATTATATTCTAGTATTTAATAATTGAATTGCTATCATATCAAATTCACACAAGACCTAATTTCATTATTAACTTTTTCTATTTTATCACAAATGCATGTTAATAAATGCATTTCTGTCAATTGTCACATAATTAGGATATGTTGACAGTTCAAGAGAATAGGAAATTAATATATTCATCATTTATGTAATAACAGATAAATCTGTTATGATTGTTTAAAATATTTACTCAGTACAATCGACGACTTTCTCATTGTTACGCGTAAACTGATAATTGTATTTTGAGAGACGTTACAATAAAATTCTCATATCAAGATATTATCATCTTGTAGAATAAATGTTCTACCTCAATTGCATTTCATGGAATTTCAGTCGAATACTATGTCAGTTTTTATTGGAATTTTGAAATTCAATTTGCATGATGTCAACATATTCAATTATTATGTACTATCAATCTTCAATTCTCACTATTGCTTAAGAATCTAAAATTTCATCTTACGTTGATCTAGATTCATATTTCCAAACATCTGATCTGAATTGGTTCATCGGGGGGAGCTCGTCAATTCCCCAATTCAAGCAAACTATGTCGTACCATGTGTAATTCAACTTACTTTCTTTGGTAATGCAACCACACTTTAATTCTGAAAGTAAAGAATGAACTACAAGTTCAACATTTACAAAAATGCATACGTCTTTCTTCTACATCTCACATTTCATGAATTCTTCATTTATATCATAATCTAAAGTTCGTAATTCTATTCAAAATGAACCTTAATCATTAAACTGTTTCAAACTATTAGGGATTTTCAATAATATGAGATCTATTATAAAATTCATTTACAATTTTCTTTTAAGAAAATCCAATAACCTTTTTCACAACACGTGGAACAACCGTACGTGCTTGTAAAAAAGAATACCGACTCTAGGTCAGCATATGGTCATCAACAAAAATCCTTATTCAATAAAAATACAGTGTCGACCTTTTGTCAGCTGAAATCAAGTGCAAAGGACAATCGTCTATGGCACATTATTGTCATCAGGTTTCGACCCTCATTTTAGAATATTACCTGATGAGACCCTGGCTATCCTCATGGTCACAGAGTCCTATTCTTCATCTATCTTACATTCTTTTCTCAAGAAAGTTACTTTTATTTAGTTTCATGGAACAAAACATTAGAACCACAATTAAAATATTATTATTGGAATCTATATTACAGATTAACTTTAGATCATTTATGTTCAAAGCGTCATAGAATATTTCAGTTCTGAAGATTTACGACCTTCTAGAGTTGGAAATTCTATGTAACGTGAAAACAATGTACAAATACATGATACTCAATTCAAAAATATCAAAACATCACATAATTCGTATTATTTAAGCATTTCAAACATGAGGCTCATCCTTTCTCTGTTTCTTTATGGCAGTTTTGAGGCAACTCGTACAGTCTTGGGTTTACTATGGCAATCAGACCTGTTCATTATGGATCCCATTGCTCACCAACTGCACTGTGCACACCAACGGTGCACAGTGTTTTACCGAATCCTTGCTTTTCCTTTGGGCCAATGCATTCAAACTTATCAACATTTATCAGCCGCGCAGTGTCCGATCCTCACAAGGATACGCATGACACTCGGGCACAACCAAACATTATGCTTTATCAGCCGCGCAGTGTCCGATCCTCACAAGGATACGCATGACACTCGGGCACAAACAAACATAATGCTTTATCAGCCGCGCAGTGTCCGATCCTCACAAGGATACGCATGACACTCGGGCACAAACAAACATTATGCTTTATCAGCCGCGCAGTGTCCGATCTTCACAAGGATACGCATGACACTCGGGCACAAACAAACATAATGCTTTATCAGCCGCGCAGTGTCCGATCCTCACAAGGATACGCATGACACTCGGGCACAATCAAATCACAACCATTCTTGCCAGTCTCACTGCAGACTTGATCAATGCGCCCCAATCAAACGGGTCTACGCATTCAAATACAATCTATTGGTGCGCCCCACACAAGTGGGTCTACGCACTCAGACTTAAACGACAAACAGGCACGCTTAACACCCATTCCTTATTTCCTTTTAAAGACCCAAGTCATCCAACTATTTAAGTCACCTTTGCGAATCATCACAATAAAACATACGCAACCAAGACACGAGGGTACACTAGTATGCCAAGTAAAACGGAAAACCAACTTCCGTAAAAACTAATCAACCTCAAAACAATGTATAAATCATACAGGCTGCAACATAACAATATTTCAAAATGCTTTTCACATAAATTTACAATCTTAATATTCTTTGAGAATCTATGAGCCACATCGAATGCAGGTAATTGATTCAATCTTCAATTCTTCATCAAACTGCTTTCATCACGAATACAACTAACTGACAAACACAATCAAAATTCAGCCTCAAACATGTCGCAAGAACTAAATTATTTACATTGCAATTACATGTTGATTATTCAAACAAAATCATTGTGAAATCACGTTCATTCATGTTGTCACATCAGACGCAATAGTTTACTATTCTGCATTCCGAACAATTTGTTATTGGCGATTCGTTAACGAGTTCTACGCAAGCGAAAATCAAATCATCAAACAAATCATCGAGATTCAGTGTTCATTTGAATGAAAACATTATTCAGAAAATAATGCGCCATCACTGCAATGGCTTCTTGGTTCAATTATGCATCCAGAATCAGACAACTCCATCCAGGTGATCAACATTCGAAGTGTCACAATAATTCTTACCAAGAAATCAAACGAGTACTACTTTACCCAATCAAGCAAAACAGGTACACCCAAAGACATCAAGGTAATCGTAGGTGATACCACGTGACAATCAACAGCTCAAAGATAAGTACCCAGACTTTATATTATTGATCGGTACCCTCTCAACGGGGGGAGTATGTTCCGAGTTGCTCGGAATATAATTAAGGTAATACTTATGGGTATTTTGTCAAACCCAAAAACGTTTCACCTTTGGAATTTTAAACTGATATTTAAGACCATATGAACGTCTCCACAACTTAACGTTCTTAACAATTGACAATAACCTTCTAATAGGCCAGAAAAACACGCTTTCTTAACACCAATATACCTTTTCTTAAAGAAGTTTATTCCATGGTCCTAAACTGTGCACCCCAATAAAGTGGGCCTACGCGCTCGAACTCCGATGATAAACACATGGTGCCCATTTATTACTTCCTTTGAAGGACCCAAATCACTCAATTGCTTTGGGTTACTTTGTTAACAAAATGTAATTCACAACCCTGGAATAAAGACTAAAAATCTTACAATCCCATTCGTTAAACCATCTCACCAATCAGTATTTTTCACAAATAACAATCTGTCCTGATTGGCCTTTTTTGGTAACGCCTTCACGTCCTGAACTTCCTGCATTGCTTTCTTTTCTGGCTGTTTAGAAGCGACTAGTCAGTCTTCGATTAACTTCCTTAGAATATACTTACTTCAGGCAGTCTTACATTAACTTTGTTACTATCAACGACTTCAACATACAACAATCATTACTACCAGTGGGATGATGAACTACATCCTTCATTGACCTGGGCACACCAGTGTGGAGGACTCTGAGCCACTCTATCAATTCTACTCTATAATACTAATTCTACATATAATTCCACTACCGTAATAAGTTGTGGAAACGCCATGGGTCGACGAAGATTTACAACCTTCGAAATTAACTATAAATAATTAATATTTTACCCAGCGCGTGAACACGTATCACGCGCCAAGCAGATCGATCTTTCGGTAAAACCCTTCGAGTTTCGAATCTCTTGCCAATATTTCTGATATAATTTCTTCGATAGCTGTATAGCGATGAATAACAATAGGAAAATATATCGCCCATTTTCCTTATTTTCTGGCAAAACTTCTGTGTTTCAAAAAGTTTCATCGTAGAAACTGGGAACTCAGAGTGTTCAACTTGATACCTGCAATTACCGATAGTATTTCTTATCGGGCATATTGCTCGGATTTCTTGAGCTTAAGGTTCTCTTTAGATTTCTTAGGCACTGTTTAGTGTAGCCTCCCTGGATCTTCTCTAGATTCTGAATTTCCTCGAATCCCGCGAAAAGCAAAAGCAAACGGTGCTCGGAGCGTTATCTAGAAGAATCGTTACAGACGAGTATAGACGGAAATTGAAGCAACTCGTATCGCGGTCGGTCGATTTGCTGGAAGGTGTTAGCTCCGATTAGATACATTTATATCGGTCGGATCTAAGCAAGCCGAGGCATTAGGCGAGGCTCACGGAAGATTCATGAGGGCACGGTATTCTCCGGGAGCGTAATTTTCTGCGAAGGGTGCAGGCAGGCCTGAGAAGGGGTTGGGAGCGGAGGGAAATTGTAATTTTTCAGGGACACACCGGGTTCGTGCGCCACGAAGAGGGTGGTCGCTATCGTTGCAGCTGAAATTGCAGCGTTCACGAAAGCGACTGGCGTGTTTATCGATCCTCCACGCTTCGTGTCGCGTACGTACGTGCCTCGTTATCGCCCTCTTAAAGCAAACGACGCTTTATCTGGATAAACGGTGAATAAAAGGGACAGCAGAGAAGAAAAACTAACCCGATATCGCGACGTATGAAAGCCGAACAGAGATGCCCGGGTTTAATGTCCCTTTTGCTGGCACAGCTTTACCCTCGTTGCGTCTCCAAAGGGGATGAATCGTGTCGGACTGAAAGCAGCATTCCTTTCTTCGATTTAATTTCGTAGATCTCGTGAACGGGATCTAGTTTCCCTCTGCAATTTTCCTCGTGATACAGGTACACTGGGTTACGGAGGCACAAAGGACAGGAAAATAAGGAAATTGACCTGCTGACACGAGCTAGCATTTTTCAGTCGCCTCGATTTTATTCTCCTTGAAACGCTATTCGAAGTTCGACGTCGAGAATAGAGGTTGTTCGATTTCCAGAATATTTATTTTATAACACCGAACTCTATGTTTATTTACCATGCTTTGAACAAGCAGTTTTTCTCATCATTTATTTTTGTTTCCTCTCTCAAAGGAAACTGATCAACTTGTTCTACTTTCTTTGATAGTTTTATTTTCATTTCCTGGGTAGTTCGACTACAGTGATTTTCTTACTCCACTCGCCATTCGTTCCAAATATATTCGAACATATTAAATATTTTAGAAACGCGAAATAAATCAGACGTCGACAAAGGACAGAATCGAGCAAAAACGCACAAGTTTTCACAGTGACTTTTGTACCTCTGAACAATTCTTTGAGAAGAAAGAATTGCTCTCTTTCGCAGAATACTTATTTGAAAAGTAATCATGCTCCGTTCGAAAAATGTTCTTTGTAGTTCCAGCTGGCCGCAGTAGAATAAGTTCGTCTTGGTCAGACGCGGAAACAATGCGTTCACTAGCGCAGTGAAATCGGACATACGTAGTAAGACATATTGAAATCCAGATTGTCGAGACTACTAGCAACTGGTTTTTAAATTTAAGTTTGTTATTTATTACCTGTTTATATCCGCAGCAGTTCAGAATTCGATCAACAAAGTTCCACTTGTTGCCATTTCTGTAACGGCGGTGAGTGTATCAGGAATCGAAGTGGATTATAGAAACGAACGGTCGTTTTTGATAACGGTATCATTACACCAATAACAAGCGCATAAAGGATACGGAAAAAAGCAGTCGTAGAATTTATCGAGTGTCGCAACCACCTGGCATTAATAATCAGCTTGATTGATATCCGGCGAGTTTCTTTCGACCAACCTTTCTCGTAATGGCGTCGATTAAACGCCATTATCTAGCAATTAGAGATTCATTGAAAGAGCAGGCAAGATGAATGATCTTCCGACTCCCGGCTCGTTGACAGCGAATGAAAGGAGAATGTTAATAATCGAAGATCGCACACGACCAACGACGGACTCCTTTTAAACGCGCGAACAAACAACGTTTAAGGAAAAAAATTGATCGAAAGAAACGCGTGCTTGGGCCTTAATAGGAGACCACGTCTCTTTCGAGTACACTTGTCTCTTCGTCGACTCTCGAAACTGAACGAGCTACTTTTTCATCACGCTTTACGAACATGTCTTCGAACAGTTTCTCAAATTCAGGACATACTTTTCGATTCGAGAATTCTCTTTTCGCGAAGATGATTAATATTTTATTATTAAAAGTAGCGGTCAAGGTTACTTATCGATGTTAAATTTTTACAGCTGTACACTCGGGTGCAATATACATCTCTTGTGATAACGGGAAGGTAAATTATGTGGACTAAAAAATTTTCAATTGAAAATATTCAATCTTTCCCTTCTCCCGGAATCTGTTACAGAGCAGCTTTTTCGCGGGGTTCGAAAGTTTGTAGGCGAACGCATCAGTCACTACCATTAAGATCACCCCGTAGATCTTGTACGCGATAAAACATAAAATATTACAGAAATGAACGTGGTAGCGTGAGAATGATGCCGCGTGATATCCCTGGAACTGTTGGCCGCGTTCTTCGAACCACACTCTGCGGTGTGTAGAGATTCATATAAATTCTGCGCAGGTGTTGCACCGCGTTTTTCCTATTTTTTCTCTGTTTATCGATGACTTTGAGTAAGTGGCGATCCTACGACCTAACGAATGGCCATAGGATGGCGATCAATCGCAGTGACTTTTAAGCTTCGGCTGTGTTATTTTTATTGCAGCCGTTTTCTAAATTTTACAGCTTCTATCTTCGGGATTGGACTGAAAGTAGGCTTGGTTTTAAGAGCCAGTATTACTTATCGAAGTTAGATATGATACCGAATGATAAACGATACTAATCCTATTTTAGTCAGATTAATCTCTTCGTTCAGAAATTAGTAAATAAACGTTGTGACTTTCTTCGGTCTCTTCTCGATATTTTCTTTAGAAAATTAAAAATGCGATCGGAGTTCACGTCAATGAACTAATGACATTTAGAGACTATTTATCACGACGGGCCCCAGAATTGTCAGCTTCGAGAAAGTGTTTAAAAAATTCATCGCAGATGGAACTTTGTAAGACAGGATATCGAATGACCATCGCAGAAGATCGAACGGTGTTTCGCGGCCTTTGCCTTTCGAAGATCGATCGTCCAGTGAAAGGCTCGTCGATGTCATTACGTTTTATCGCAAGCACGCCCATGACGTCACTAGGCTATTTTCGATTACGTGAGCCGTTGATTGCAGGACCTAGGTACGTCGACCGTTCGTGACACTTTGATGTGTAGTATTCCGTTGCATACAAATATCGAGAAGGGTGTTCGAGATTTAATGTAACTTGTTTTAGAATCCCTGCGAATGCACCGGGGAAATGAATAGAAATGGGTCGCGAGTATTTTTCGAAGACCATACAAAAACAGAAATTGTTACGATTGTAGGGAGTTTGCGGTATTGCCTATCGATAGTTCTCGCGGTTAAAAAGTGGTTGAAAGCTCGAAGCGTTCGGACGCTCGATATGAAAGGAATGTACGTGCACGTTGTAAGCGAAGTTCGCTCGATGGTCTCGCTTCGAATCACGCCGATTTGCTGACGCGAACGTTCGCCTACAGTATAGACTCGTGTTTTTACGCGTCACAGTCTTCTGCACCTGCGGAACTTATTTGGAATCGTGCGTTTCCTGTGTCTGCATCGTGCACGCCCTTTCTTTGCTCGAGGAAATGATTATTTACAATCAGCTGTTGGTTATTTGCGCGATTGTTCGAGGTAATCGAGGCAATTCCTAGATAATTCAACCGAATCCACTGCAAATCGCGTTATCTGCTAATTCGATGCCAATGGCCATAAAATTCGCAACTGCGCTGGATCGTCGACGCTCGACAAATTGACGGACTATCCGTTCGAAGTTTCGGTTTTATCCAAAGTTACAGGTATTTATAGTTCTGCAGGAACACTTTTCACCCTCGAATCGAGTTAAAGATAGCGGGACACTTTGTGTAACCCATTTTATAATCGACGAAAATAGGACGGTATGGATAACAAGTTCGATTCGCAGTGCACCAGGTACTTATAATATTACGTTTCGACGCCCACGCGTCCTCCTCTCGCCTCGTTCCATTGTATCGATGGATTTATTTACACGTTAATTTCCGTGCTGGCTGGATTAAATTACCAAACAAAATCCTCGATGCACGTGCACCGTTGATGATTCGCGAGAGCGTTCAACGATCAAAGCACCGTGCCAATTTGCGTCACGTGTGATTTAGTCGCGTGCTGGTTGCGTTCGTGCGAAACGGAATAGCGGATCAGTAGGTAAAACGAAGACTTTCAAAGGTTCTTGGTCCCGCAGTGCCGCCATCTATGTCGCTGCCATCCCTTTCCCGCCTGTTACTGTTACAGCGTTCCTTTTATGAATTAACCTTTGGACACTAGCTCTTACATAGCGACACTTTAAGCTAAGCTGTAGGTCTTCGTAGCTTCTATTTTCTTCTTTTCTAATTACTATTTTAGAGAAAATCGGAGCGGTTAACGTTAACTCGAAATACGATCAGATTTGACAAAAATTTGATGGCTTATTTGCTACGTTCAAAGCAAGAGTTCCTTGACTCGATGCTCCTGTGGTTTCCGGTAAATTAATGTTTTATCGCGATATTGGCCTGCTGTTCGAGGGGTGACAACGAACAGATGTTCCAAGGGAATGGTGGAAACCAGTAAAATCGATCGGTCGATACGTTAACGCGGCGCGTACGGTTCGCTTTACGTTGCCTCGCGAAAACACCGCGAAAAGTTGATGAAAAGTAACGCGAACGTAATTCAAAATTGCGCGGCGCCGCGCAACGCGCAGCCTGCACCGCTGCACACCGAATGACGGTTCTCAAACTTCGGGTAAAGTACATCGATCGAATTGTCGGAGTTGCGCGTCCATTAGATAAACTCCGGTTCGCTGCGATCGTGTTTTACGATGGATCGAAGAAGGTCCTGGTCGTTCGACGAGTTTCCTGAATTTTCGGAAGGAGGAATCGAGACAGTTTGAGAGAGTCCCGGAATGAGATCCACTGGATTAAAGCAGACGGGTCGCAACGTTGCCACGTTTCGCGAGTCTCACTCTTCTATCGACCGAGCAGCGTTGCCAGCTCCTTTTCGATGCCTTTATCGCCCCTTTCCATGCAGCCCTCCTCGTCTCGTTCTCTTTTCTGCTTCCCTTCTCTCCCTCCCTCTGACACGTTCTTTTTCTACCCTCCACGACTCGCCATATTTCTCTCTCTTTATCCGCACTTGGGGCTACAAACCATCGTAGCTAGGTTCGCTCTCTTCTCTCTTCGTTCGTCCGTCTTTATTTTCCCCCTCCTTCGCGTCTTCTCTCTTACCCTCTCTCTCTCGACGATCCCTACCTCTTTCTGCCCAGCTGTTTAACCTTCCTAGGGCAGATGCCGCGCGGTTAGGTGCAACGTCACCTTTATCGTGTTTCTGCCCTCTGCCTTCGTCCTTCTTCTACGTTCTCCGTTTCGCAATTACCCGATAAGGGCAACCCGGCCACGACGAAGGGCTCCGCGATCGACTCGACCTCGATCTTTCTCCGTCGGATTTTCCATGGAATCTCGACCTTTGAAGGTACCTCCGTCTGTCCACGACTCAGTGTGGTCCAAATCCGAGCCACACAGGGTGTATCGCAACACCTGAACGTAATTCGTTCTAATGCGCGAGGAAGAAAGTACTTAGGTAGAGAATTAGACTCGTTACGTGGGCGGTACTCGCGGGAGTACAAATCGTCTTAGTGCTGGAAAGTTGGATCTAGGTTAAATTGGTAGTTAGCGTTAGGATCCGAGCGTCGGAGGACCCAACTTTCCAAAGGCCGAACTCTCGAGACGTCCTACTCTCCAAAGGCTCGATTCTCGAGAGGTCCGACTCTCCAAAGGTCCACGACTCTCGAAAGGCCTCGACAAACTCGGCTCTTCAAAGATTCAACTTTTCGAGAGTGGCAACTTTTCAGATATCTAACTTCGCCGATGATCGCTACTTAAAAGATGTAGAGATTTTTTGGCGGTACACCCGGTATGTTGTCGCACGCTTACGAGTACCGCGTCTCCGGTCGCGAGTGTATCACGAGCAAAGAGAGGCTCGACGATTCTTTTTCGAGCGTGCTCTCGAGAACGAGTTCGTTCGACGCCGGCTCCTCCGCGCTTCAAGCACAGCCATGAAAGCAATATGAAACGGATGACCGGCCGGTCTCGAGGTCAGCCCGGTCAATAACTTCGTTATACGGGCCAGTCGAGGAGGCGTTTGCTTCGATTCCGCGGCTAAACTAGCAAGAACGCTGCCTTCTCTCGTTGTCACCGGCACGCCGTATGAATTATTTAAGCGTACAATCAGAATCCAAACCAAAATGCTCCTCGTGGATGGATTTTTCAATTTCTCCGACGATAATGGCTCTCCATATCGACGGTTTATGGTAGCCGTAAAAGCCGAAAGGCAGTGACGGAGTAGGACAGAAACGAGTAGAGGGAGAGTCGGATCGTTTCGGTGCGGACACGTTTTCCGAGAATCTCTCTTCGAGTTGGTCCCCTTGCGATCCGCGTTGGTCTCGAACGATATCCTGGACGGATCTGCTCGCGACGTGACTCACCGTGTATATTAGCGGTAGGTGGAGGTCGAAGGGCAACGCGGATCTGGGACGATTTCAACCGTGGACATCGAAACGGTAGAAGGAGAAACTTCGAAAGACACGTCCGTCTCTTTGCCGTTCGTCCGGGCTGTATCCTCGAAGGATGACAGTCGGCGCAGGACTTTCGAATAACACGAAGCCAGGAAAGAACTTTCCACGAAGGACAATTATCCCGGTGTATTCCGAGGATGTTCGCTCGTTATCCTCTTGGCACGGTTATTCAACCGCTCGATCGTAGATTACGTCTTGGCCGCGTCGTTTGCCGCGAATAGGAATTGCACGTTTATACGTTCCATCGCTTTTTCGGCACGACGCGACCACGCTAACGAGCCATCGAAATCCTATAATTCACCAACAAATACGCGATCATATCTGCGAAACGACATCGAAAAGGTTAGCTGCTTTACGAGCGATATTCTGAACGCGGAAAGCTAGTGGAACAGTGTAGCGAGGGTTGATACAGGGATCTTATATTCTGATTTTTTTTAACCTGTTCAATACGGTATTTAACGCTGGAGATTCTCGAATATACTCTTCTTTCGTGGATCTTCCATTTGTAGAGAATTAAAGTTTCACTGTGATCGTTTCGGTACGAGAACATATTATTAATCCGTAAGAAAGGTTTTTGAGGTACTTGAAATTGCTTGAATCGATATCTTATCGTTGCTTAAATCGCCTTGGCATGCTTCCATCAATTTTTCTATAGCTCTGTTTTATTACGTCGCAAGGAAAACAGAAGTAAACAAAAACAGCCTCGTATCATCAATCATCAACATCGTCAACATCATAAATATACATCTCGGTGCGTAGTAATGAAATACAGCGTTGTCGACGTGACAGGACATAGTCATTTTGTTTATCCATCCATTACGAACAACAAGAACAGGTATATTGCACTATTATTTCGATTCCAATACCGCTTCAAATATCAATTCCGTCCGCAACTGAGGCAAAACCAGAACGACCGTACATTGTTAATTAACGATTAATAATAGCTACCGTTAACTATTAGTTTCCTTAATAGCCAGTGGATTCGTTCTGTCGCAACGTTGTCGAACAAAGGCTCGTTCGTTTTATCCTCTTTAACAAAAGTAACAGTTACTTTTTACGAGCGTTAATCGAGCGCGACGCGGGAGGTGTGGGCGCACTCGCGCGCGTGCACCAACAGGGTTTCGTTATCGAGCGACACCGTCTTTTCCACCATTATTGTGATACTTGTGGAATAAAAATCCGAGAGAGAGTTGCTCGGGTTGGCTCGTAAAAACCGCGTACCAGGGCTTTAAAATTTAAATCCACCAGTCTCCGTTTCCTCGCGAATCAACTCGGTCCGCCGAGTTTTCGTTTCTTTTTCCTCGCGTATCAACGACACCGCTCGAGACAGCTGGTGTCTACGAACTACAATTACCGGAATTTCCTGTCCAAAATCTCTTCTTCTGCTCCAAAAACTTATCATATTTTTGCTCCTCTGAATACGAAATAATTACCTCGTCGATCAAAATGCAACGCGTAAGAAGTTCAGTATTCACATCCGTGTACCTTAGAGTTTAAAGTGAAAATTTTCCGAAAATCCATATTTCTGTTTAAACTGCAAGGCACATCAGAAAGGTAGATCAAAGGAAATTGTTTCTTCCGATTTTTGTCTACATACATATTTTTATGTACGTGATGAATTATGATTACCGAGGTTGATTTTATCTACTCCATGACTCAAATGTTAAATCCTTCAAGGGTTTAAGATAAATGAAAGTTATCGATGACAACCTATCTTTGAAAAATTCGAGATGTCTTTTCGAAGATATTTCGGAGACGCGTTGAAAGTATTGGAAAGAAGGAATGATTGGAAATTCGATACACATTGGATGTTAGACCAAAAGCGGAGAAAGGTCAGCAGCCAGTCACCATCGACGAGTTTACCTACAGCGAAGCAGTCTCCGCGTGGACCCCTTCGACGCAGCCAGACGGGATAATGTCGTGTAATGAAGATTAATCTCGCCTAGTAAGCACCGGCCGTTCCTGTATTCATAAATCAATCTCATCCGTCCGATTATCATTCAATTCTGACTGGATCCTTCGCGACGTCGCCTCCCCACCATGTACCGGTATCGCTGCGTGAGATCGACAAATCGATCCCGATTCCTACCAGCAATCGAATTATCGACAATAGGTGTAACGGAGAGTGGTCACGCTTAAACAAATGTCGCTGCGAACGACGTACACTACCGTTCAAAAGCTGCGATCGATCATTGCTCTTTTAACAAAGCCAGCTTTATGATATACGGTAAGACGCTTGGCGCAAAGTTGGCAACGTACGGTACTTTAGACCTTCTATTTGCTTTGGGTCTTAGAAATTGATTGCTATATTACCAGGTACCGGAGAAATGCACTCTCATAGATTGTAAAAATTCGAGGTTCCTTGAATCTTAGATTTTCAACTACTTTATCGCTGTAGAGATCGAGAAATATTTCGAAGAGCTGACACATGCGGAAGTCTCATGAAATATGTTGCACTCGTACATTAAAACGATATTGTATATTCCTTTCACCGTTGGAATTGGAATTATTCCACAAATTTTTGTCGAGCAGATGTTATTCGAAAACTGGATCAAAACAGTTTCGATACCATAGAGGAATAACTGGCGTGTACCGAAATGAATATCGAACAACAGCTTGGAATTAAAGAGCACGCGAAAAGGGTCAATATGTATCGGGTCGAATATCGTACGTCGAAATTAATGAATAGGAAGGTTGCAGGAATACCGTAATGGAAATAGAACCACGCGTTCCTTTCCCAGCGCAATCAAAGCTTCCCTGCGGTACGTGGTAACAGTAATAATAGGCCAACAATAATAACATTCAATTTAGCGAAGTAACGAAACCATTAGCGTTGGTTCCCAGTCCATTTCTCTTTTCTGTAGCAAATCATCGCAGCTTCGTCCAGAAGATTCTCACGTTGCATCGAAGAATTTCGAACGCCTTTCGAATTCCTGGCCGGCCAAATTTGGAGTCCGCGAAAGAAATCGACAAGGCCGGGCTCGTCGAGAAAAATATATCCGAGGGACGTCGAAAAATCGAGCCGTTTCACGCGGAATTTAAAAGCCGAAAGTTGCGACGCACGCAATCTCCAGAAACGGATGCATTTTATTCGCGAAGCGTTACAGGTGAAACGTGGCTATTAATAACCGTCATTATTTATTCTTCGATATTTGATTAAGTTAATTAATGTTTGCCGGTAACGGGTCGAAAGCAAATAGTCGGTGAACGGTCCGCGTTACCGTGAGAGCGTGTGTATATTTGCAAATTGTCCGCGTCGCGTAATCGAAGGGCTCGCTCGACGCGTATGAATTTTGCCGAATAATGGGCGGCGACGAACCGAAAAACACGCTGTCGTTCGTTCAATTTGCAATTCCGACCGAATTAAAGAGAATCCTGCCCGTTTCCTCGCTCTCCCGTGATTTATCCGTCGAATTTAAAGCTGTCGGTTCAACTCTCGTTTATTGTTTTCCTCCAACGATAAATTCTGCCTTCTTATGCCCAATATTAACGCTTTTATCGCCGTACCACTGTCCATACCTGAATTATATCGCGAATTCTCAGGATTTCTCATCCATTTTACGAGAATACCTGTTCAATTTTAAATGATTTGCTGACCCTTCGTTGCGAGACTCTCTCAATTTTTTAAAGGAGATAAATCTGTCTCCGAGGGGCGATGATAATAAAATAACGATACGCAAATATTTACGTTCGACAAGTTACGATAATCGTTTGGCTGTTATTTTATGTAGCGTACTCGCAGGACTCGAAGAACACACCAGATTGAATGTAAAGTTCCGAATCTTACTCGACTTTCCTAGTCGAAACAATTACAAAGACAGCATGTCGCGTGTTACAGCAATTCAGGGTGAATTAACACTAGATTTACAGAACCCGTCAAAATGACGGATAATAGGTCTATTTTAGATGACAGAATTTGTTAAAAAATTTTTGTAAAAATGTCAACTTTCATCAACTTTCATCAAAAGAATCAATGTTTTAGGCAGTTCACATATCATCTGCAATTTATTTATTTTTCTACTTTAGGTAAATTTAAATAAAAGTGATCATCAAACGTCCGTAAATCTAGTGCTAAACTTCTGAACATCCGATCACTCCTTCCAGTTGTTATTTAAAATAAGGTTATCGAACAGTAGTATATAATCGCTTTATCCGAAAAGAATCCTTCGATTTGATGCAGTAATTCGAGCGAGTATTAATACCTTTTTGATCGCTCGAGTGTTAAAAACGCCCACGGTCGATGATATCCCGTCCATCTTAACGCGATCGTAAAAGAAGGGAACCGGAGGAAAAAGGAGATTCGAGAACATAATGGAAATGGTCGCGTTCTTTCCTCAACCCAATGACCGCAAACACTCTGGTCCATTTAATATGATAATCGACGATTCGCGAGATCGAAAGAGAGGTTCGTCCTGTCCGAGAACGTGGAAACCGGTTCTCCATCCTTGGGACGAGTTGCAAAGCTGGAAATAGAGCAAGAAAACAGAAGGAAAGGGATTTGTCGTCGGAAAATTACTCCGATGCGTTCGCTTAATCCTTCTGCAATGAACAACGCGCATACAGGGTGGTTCGCGTTAACAATTCGAAACGGAGAACCTACGACTTTACGGATAAAGAACGCGTATTTCGCCGATATTTTACGAATCGTGTTCGATCGGTAGCTTTATCGAAGTCGAGTCTTTTCTTTCGATTTTGAAAAATCGTAGAATTCCAGTTGGAATTCAATGGACAGGCAAAAGGATTATGTGCATGGCAGTGCTTGGTCGTAAATCGTCGAACGAAGCGTGCTGGACGGTCGATTAAATCCGCGCGTTCGCTTCAAGCGTGTGACAATTTCGAAATTTATGATCTTTACTTTCTAATTACAAAGCGATGCCGGCCAGCGTGATACGGTGGCTCGTTTCGTCGACGCGGTATCTTTGTTGGATTTTAACGCGGATGCACATCGCAGAAATGGAAACGACTCTGCTCGTTAATTAGGGAAGTTAATTTTCCCGGCGACGACGGCAACTCGTACCTCCCTGAACGCTCGCGTATTAATTTACGAACGAGAGAAGTTGCAACAATCGTAATCACTCACCTTGGCATTTGTCTCGAAATGGATACGCGTGTCGAACAATGGACGTCGTTAATAAGTCACCGGCTAATAAGTAATAAACGCTTACCGGGAACCGCGAGACACGAGTTGTTTCGTCATCGTTCGCGTTAACACCTTGCTATCCACCGACGTTACCAATCGCGTTAATTACCTTCTCGAGGCAGTCGGATGTAAGCTACCGTTGCGTACCATTCAGTTTCGGTTAAAACTTCCTTTCATCTTCGTTACCCCTTGACGGATGATCGTTACGTAACTCGAAAATTTCCTACGACGTTACGTAACATCTTCCTCTCTGTTTTTCCGATAAATTTTACAAGCGTAAACTCGAGACGCGGAGAAAGTAAAACGAAGGAGATGTTTATATCGCGTCTTCTCAAATATTTAGGATTAGATAGGAGATCCCGTTGAACTCGTGTCGAAATTGGTGTTATATTTTCCCAAACATTAACGTTAAACAATACTCTATTGTACGCGAGTTTGCTAACGTACGCGGTGTTATAATTCATCCGAGTAATCAGAACTCTACCGTAATTGCAAATCCTCGATTCGCGAACAAGAGAGTCATAAAACGTGTCGCGGACAGAAACGAAAGCGAAAGAAATGTTTGCTACAAACGTACGCGTACAAAACACCGTACCTAACGACATTTTATCTTCGACGTTTGACATTTCGAGATTATTAAATTCTCCCGGTTTGCACGCCCACGCCCTTGTACGCGACCGCCGAGGGAGAACGTTCTCAATATGGCGCCGTTCGCGAAAAAAGACTCGTTTCTCGCTCGCTCTCCCTCTCTTAACCTTCCTGTTCCTTCTCTCTTCCTTTTTCACCCGGTTCTCTCTTCCTCCGCCCGTAACGAACTATTGTCCTACAGCACCGTGACCGCGTTTCTTCGGGAATGGATTCCTCCACGCTTCTTTCTTTTCTCTCCTCCCTTTTCCCCGGCTTTTTTTTCTTCCTCGGTTTCGCAATCCTACAAGCCGCCAGCGAGCTCAACCTACCGTGCAAACAAATTATGCAAGCACATTTTCGTGCGGCGGGAAGAAGGACAGAAAAAAACAACTGGCCAATTCGATCAGGACGAAAACACGAGCTCTCGCGACAACGAAGTTACCCGGTACCTCGGAGAGAATACGCTCGCGTTAACCCTATCGTACCAGACTGCTTTCGTATTAGATAATTCCAGCGAAATTTTCTTTGATTCTTGCATTTGCAGAGGCACGAAAATTAAAATTTAATTTTACGCCGCTTCTCGTTGCCGTGTTCTAACCACCTATTCATTTAGATTAGAGCTTTGCAAACTTTTCTGGGTCGAGATCCACTTTTGAAAATGCTAATTTTTTGCGACTCGCTGAAAAAAAGTAGCCAAAGCGTAGCTACTACGGTCCGCGTCTGGTTAACGTTGATATTAAAATACCCCGAGGTCTCGTATTTAAATAAAATCCGAACACGATCAAACGATGCTGTATGAAATTAAGAAAGGTTTCTCTTTTTGTTCCAGGTAAGACAAGGCATCGTATTCGCATCACGATTTCCTATTCGTAAGTACGTGACTAAATTATCCGCGTATCTTTCCGCCGCGTCATAATAATTTCATCTTTGTGCCATATCAACCACTAGAGTTTCAGAGAGATTCGCTTCGTTGTACCGCGAACGAAACTGCGATCAAACACCCCTATGGATTCGCGTTACGGTCCATGCAACGAAAACTCATCCTGTCACGTTAATTTGGATCATCTCTCGAATCGGTATCGCATCTCGCTGTTTCAACGATACGTTCGAATTCGTGAAACGTAAACACCGCGATCCGGTGCGTAGCGAGTGCATCAACGGCAGATTCGGAGCGACGCTAGCGACAAATCTGTAGCCAATTATATGGTCTCCGATATCGATTCATTCGGTTAACCGCCACGAGTCCTCTTTCCACGCGAATGATCCCTTTTCGCGATCGCGAAATCCTTTACCTCCATCCCCCGACAAAGGCCTGTCCCCCGGCAAAAGGGTGACTCTAGCGAGAGAGAGGGCTGTGCCGATCACGAAATAGGTTCAATCTATGCATCTCGTGTGTCGTTGACGTCACTCGTGTACGCGTCTGGCCACGAGACCAGCTGTTTTCGACATCTGCGACCCCCCGTGCACCGCCTACGGTGGACTGCACAACTTTCCGGCCAACGGTGCTTTCTATTTATTCATTTTTTTTCGAGTGTCCACTAACTTTGACGCCGGTTCAAAGTATCGCCGAAGGTGGAACATGCTCACCGACCGTTTGATCTTTCGAGTTGTTTTATTTAAAGGAACCTTAGGATTCTGTTTAGCCGTATAAGCATCCTTTAGATACAAGAGCTTTTCGTTTCGAGAAAAGCTAACAAGCTATTTAAATCCTTGCACCGACCTTTCATTACGAAGTTGGATTCATTAAGTGCAGTCACGGTCTTGATCAAATACGACGAGTTGATAGAATTTGTTTAAATAATGATTACAAGTCTGGAAATGTGACACGGGTACGAAATATTGGCAAACATTCGCCGGTGAATAACGAAGACCTTTCGAACAAGTGATGCAATAATGACGTTATGAAATATTCGTCAGCGTTCTGACAACTTTTATTAATTATTAGAAGTCCACTATTATGCAATTCTCCCCTGATGGCGCTACATCCTGTTGATATTTGTCCCGTAAAAAATTGGAATAAAAAGTGGCTTGACTCTGCCGACTCGAAACAGCCGTGTACAGAGGAAAAACGGAAACAATTAAACGGCTCGTGGCAGCACGAGCCTCCATATGGTCGATAAAAAACACACGGCGTCGCGGAGCAACGATCATAATTAATGACGGGATAATTACGAGGACACGGCTCTTGTTCCATGAAACCGGAACCGTCTGATAGTTTGCGCCGACCAGTTCCTTTGTAATTCCGCCTATCATTCGTTTTCGCGATCGTCTTGACTCTGACGATTAATATTCTTTCGGCGTAAATTGCGAAATAAACAGAATCCGTAAGAAATTGTTCGGAAAGCAACGTAGACGCTTTATCGTAAGGGTTGTTGCACCCTCGGAGAAGAGCGCGGAACCGAAAGTGCTTCAGATCTCGCTAAACGAAGCAGAAAATCGAGCTTAAGGCCGAAGCTGGTCAATGTCCGAGGATGTGTCTACGCTTTAGCTAACCCGCGGCTTCGTCTTGCGCTCACACCGCCTAATTGTGTTCCGCTAATTACCCGTGACAATTCTTCACGCTATTCTTGCCTCTGATTACAGGGATCAAATATTTTTACCCATAAGTACCGAGATTGAATAAGATTTCTTGCCGGTAAAACGTCGCAAAATTTCCTTTCGAAATATGTCCGATAAAAATCTGTACCTCTAGAAAATTGATACTTCTCAAACAGTTTCGGGAATCGGGCGAATTAATGATTCCCGGAGTTACGATATTTTCGTCGCGGCAAAGCTGGAAATATCTGTCAGTTATTTGCAGTATCGTTAAAAAATGCAATCAACTCTTCTTTGCCATCGAGAGTTCGCGAAAAGTTTGAAGATTTCGTTACGGCGAGGAAAAGCGGATCCGGGCTATGAATTTCCCGGGTTACTCGGGTCGAAAGTTTCCGTCCCGGGTTTCATTTGCCTCGACTGCGAATCATCGTACGAAATAATTGAAACGGAATGCCTAATTTACGTTGGTCAACGAGCAATTAGTTCCAGGATGCCGAAAAATACGGATACAAATTTTTTATAGAAACGCCTGCATTTACTTTATGACGTACGAATTCAGAAATAGGACCACATACATATATTTTATTAACTTTATACACTCGAGATGTTTTACTCAATTTGTATCGATATTCTACGATCAAAATGTTTGCTCGTATTCAACCGTTGTACTTGAATTTCGGGATGCAAGCTCGTTTATGAAGAAATATAGTTTCTTAGTGGAGGAGTTGATCGATGAAGCCTCAGAGCACGATCTCGTTTCATCCAGCTCACGAGATACCGCGTTAATACCGTGTAGTAACATTCGACCCGAAGTCGTAATCTACGTCGAGCCACTGCCGCCGTATAACAGGATTAATATCCACGGACACACAACCGCGAGGGACCCATACCGTTGCTGCGCGAACAGCGTTCTATCGTGCACCCTGATGTGCAACTGTATCATGTAACCCTAAAACAAGGGTAACGTTGCATCAATCGTGACGTTGAATTTCGAGCTGACCCTTCGTTGCGCATTAGCAAATAGACAATGCGTTCGGCGAATCCGCAGTCGACCTTTTCCCTATCGATCTTCCCGTGTGAAATAATTAGTCGAAGCTTTAATCCTTCCTATTGTACCGCTGCCAACTACCATTGTTCCTAAATTGCACGGTATTTACACGTTTTTGTCGACGTATCGTGAACCAGTAGGGCTTTGTTGCCAAGAATCGGTGAATCTAGGAAGATTGCTTTATTACCCTTTGTTTAAGGCGAAGGAGCTTTCGACGACCGTGTTCGTTTCGACAAATCTATACAAATTCGAAATTTACGACCCTACAAAGGGTTCAACTAATATATGTTTGACTGTCGAACGACCTGAAATTTATACCGACTACCGTTCTGGGGTCAGGTGAAAGTTCCGAAAAACTAGATAATATATTTTTTGAAAGAAAAACACGGTTATTAGTTCAGGGCCAATTTGCTCGATCAGAATACCGAAAGTCCAAATAAAGGGGAACTAAAACTCGAAGGGTTGTGTCTGTTCCGGCGCTCGGTATAATTAATCGCGACGGTTGGAAGCGGAATAGTTAATTAATTTACACTGCACGGCTTGCCCGATAAAAAATTAAGCGTCTCCTTATCGGTTATTCGGAATTCGTTGGTGTGTCTGTACGACGAGCTCGAGATCGTGAAATTTTAAAATCCTTCTCTTTCCGCTGTTTGGAAAGTCGTGTTCGGACTTTCGCGGAAAAGCAATGGAAACCCGTGAATAAATAGCACCTCGTTAGTCGATCCTGCTGGACGGTACGATATCGATCGTCGGTGTCGATTCGATGTACGACTTTGAATACATCGTCAACCGCACTGATCACGGCTACGTTCGTATCGGAACAAAGAACCAATATTCGCTATAACAATTATTCTTGTCTGCTTTTATCTCGTTCGAATTGGCCGTTCGTTTTTAATTTATTTTAAAAATTCGTCGAGTTAACTAGTATAAATCGTGAAATTAATTTCTATCAGACATTCGGTAAAACGAGTTGTCTTCTGTCGTTTACCGATGCGAGCTCTGCCGGAGGAACAAAACGAGTCTCCGCGTACAGTTTTGCCGAAATAACTTTCGACAGATGCGTGACACATGTTCACCGTTTAACACGTTCACGGTATCTGTTCTGAAAGGCGTCTCGACTCTTTAACGCGACCGCGAAAACGAGACCACAAGTAAAAAAACAGCCATAAAAGTGTTCCGAGAAGAAACGTTTCGTCTGGCACAATCGGAGCTAGAGGGGAGAGTACTCTTTCTACGCTAGTTCGTATCGAAAGGAAGCGTAGGTTGCGTACATCGAACCGGCATTCGTTGAAAATATTTAAAACACGAAACAAGCCGTGAAGAAAAAAGGAGAAGCCTGCTGTTTCGCAACGAGCGCACCCTTCGCCGAGGGTTGAACCCTACGTACAGTAGGACGTGCGTTTAATTGCGAGAGCCGGCATACTTTCGCGTACTCGCTCGTTATCCTTGGTAGCGACGCGATGGCTGGCTGGCATCCCACCGAATGATTGTTGTTGTAAAAACGAGGGTTGAGGGGGTGGCGAAGGGTGGCGCGGTTTCACGAAAGCTTTTTGGGGATGCTCGACGAGCGGACGAGTATCGGCACGATAACCACCGGTTTGTATTGATCCTCGCGGGGGTGTGCAGCGGCCGAAAGAACCCAGGGGAGCAGAGAAAGGGAAACAGCGTGTCGGAGCGAGACGGACCGACTCGAGAGAGGAGGGTGCATCGAGTGAGGCCGGGAGGAAGGGTGAGTTTGGTCGTGAAACATCCCCCTAGTGACTGGCGCACACCCCAAAACCAAACCAACCCCCGAAACCAGCCACGACCCAACCTAGACGATTACGATGGATATTCCGTGCATCGAAACTTGCCTAAGAAGCGAATCTCTGGTCTCCGGGATAGTTCGGTGTCGTTAGTTGCGTCTTTGCGAAGAATTTAACTCTCGCAGGAAGGATCTAAGGTTCAATTAAGTATCTACGCTCCGGCTCGAAACTTCGGATAGAGACAAAGGAGATTTCCTTCCGTCGAAAATAAACGTTGAATATTATCGTTACACGTTCTCTGTACGGGGTAGCTCTCTGTGCACCCGATAACGAACGCACGAGTATCTCGATACGTCAGGGCTCTTGCGACAAAGTAATCGAATTACACCCATCGGTAACTCCAGAAACTCGGATTCGCATACATGACCGTTCGAGTGCCGACAAACGAGCTTTTATCCTTCTGTGCGATCCAGAGTACCCTATTTGCGACGAATCTTGCGTAGGTTGCTTTATAAAGCGGAGTTTTCATCGTCCCCTCGTGCAGACTTCACAGCGGTCAAAACGCTCGATGGTTTAACCAGCCTCGCGTGTCCACTCCACGAGCCGAGCGCACCGAACCTATCGAGATGTTACTATTGGCAGAAAAACGAAGGAAAGCGGAGCGTGACATTCGCGACAACCGTATCGACGAAACGTCACGCGATTTTCCATCGTTTCCAAGCCCGTCCGAAAAACAAACCGCTGTCCAGGTGATCCACGCGATTCGACGAGCCGTCTGCCCGATACCGGGATTGTTCCCAGCGACGTTATTAATTCGTTACAACCGTGGCAATTTGTCGGAGCGTGGCCGATAACGGGGAACGAAGTTATCGCGAGCATCGGAACAGGATCAATTTGTTTCGCGAAAAGGGAAAACCGGCAGTCGATCTGTAACCGCTTCACCTAACAGATTCACCGTTCCGTACGAATGACGGATCGTTGCATCGTTCGAATCGTTTCCGGAAGGATCCGCGAAAAATCCTCTCTTTCGGCGTTGTTCGATCCATCTCTGGCGAAGAATCATCGACGATGAAAATTGGAATCGTTTCGAAACACCGTTGGGGTGTTTCATCCCTCTTGTTCGATCGATATACAACCACCGGTGGGACATTCTTTTCACATTTTTCGATCTGTACGAAAATCTGAATTGGCCATAACATTCGCAACGTCTACCTACGCTAAAACATTAGTAATCCTGACTTTAGTGATTAGTGATCCTGACTTTCTTCGAGGTACAAAAGGTTGATCTCGACAAACGGATTATCCGGTAAATTTTGTCGTAAAATTGCGCGGGTGAGTAAGTCTAGTTCGTTGTTCCAGGTAGACCACCGACGAGACACGCGAATAATTACGATCAATGGGATTAATCAGAACAGAGAGACGAGGGTGCTGTTCGGTCGAATTCGAACGGGTTTGAACAGTACACCGGTGGATTCGAGGCAAAGGAAATCAATGGCGGATTAGGATGGGGTGCGCGAGACAGAGGGTGTCGTTTGGCAGCAGAGCGAAGGGGTCGAGGGGTGGTTAGGCCACAGCTTTTAGCCAGCACTTTCTGCGGATATGCCCCCTCGCGAGATCGTTGCCAAGGGACGTTTCGACGCGATCGACAATCCCGACTTCGAAGTACGCTCGTGACTGGTCGTTTGCATAGGCGTGCCTAGACAGGGAGAGGGAGAATTGTAAAAAAATGCTGGACAACATTGGACGACACGTTGCAACGCCATATGGCGGCAACACAGACTTCCTGGCCTGAAATTGAAACGCGTGGCTAGAATTGTACGGCGATACGCTCGCCTGTAATTAACGCGTCTGTTACCACCTTTCGGAAAATCCTCTGTTACGGAACATATGACCGTGCACCACTTTTTACGACCGAATAGAAACAAAGTAATCTCAATTGGAAACGTTGATACAACGCGTTTTTCCCGTTGGTCGTCGAACGCGAGTTATCGCCGAGACGTTGTCCTTTTTCTAAGGTTTTATGATACGCGAACAAAAATACACGAATACGTTGCAGCACAGTTTTTTCGAACGAACGAGCTCGATGCAAACCACAAAGTGTTAAAGGCCGTGTTCCTTCGAGGTGAAAAAGACGGGCGAAATCAGTGTGGCAACGCGAATAAATAAGGAATGTGAATGCCATCGTTGTTGGTAATGAGGGAAGTTTTTCGGTGCTCGTAGGTAAAATCGGGAGGCGTGGAATAAAAGCAACGCGAAGAAGATAGAAATAAAGGGAAGGGCAGGTTTTACGGCTAATCTCTGATGCCAGCAACCGTCTGAAAAGGTAATAATCCCTTGCACCGTCGGTGGTGTATTCAGGTACGTGTTTGTATGCAGGTACCCCGTTCACTTAACATCGCCACACGTATAAATAACTCTGCCAGCACTCTTGCGCGACGCGTTTATTCGCGCATGTACCTCTGGCGAAAAACTACCCTTCGGTTGTGCTCGTCCTCTTTTTTTCTCTTCGGCCCTCGAGCTTGTTCATCGTCGAGGGGCTCGCGCGATCGTTACAGGTTTTTTAAAGCTCGTTTAACCGAACCGATCCTCTCACGACTAGTCGAGAGATCCTTTCGTTCATTCAATTTATTTATTTATTCGTTTGTTCGTTTATTCGACGTTTACTCGTACCGACCAAAAATTCTGATAACGTTTTAATCGTTTTGCCGCTCGTGTCTCCGTCAGAAATTCGTGCGATTTTATGGGAAACTTATTTTCAAATTTGCTTGGTCCCCGAAATTTCCTAATTCTCGAAGAATCTAAAATTCTAAAGATCAAAGAATCTTCGCTCCACGATCGCGGACGAGATCGTCAACAATTGGACCCAGCAGGAAGAAGAGACAGAGAGAACAGAAAGCGCTTTGTCTGGTGCGGTGTATTTATATCAGCAGCCGTTCCAAACCATATATAAAATTTATACGGCCGACAGAAGATGGAGCCCTGTCGTAAATACGAATATTTGGCTGAATTCTGGCGAAATTTCGCTCTGTCCTGTCATAGTTTATGTGCCAGCCGAGCAGTATTGTGCGATTTGCTCGATGACACGACATTGTTCTCCGTCCCTTCCATTACACCCGACCCCTAACCAACAGCGCTGCTGTTTCTGTCTCTCTTTCTCTCTTCGCTCTTCCCTTATTTTTTCGTTTCTCTCGTCCTTTGCTCTCCCTTCGATTCTACGTGTCCCCCTCGTGCCGTGTGTGAAAGGAGTCTCGTCAATTCGTAGATACACGAGGAGAGAATCTACCATGGGAGCTGTAACGCCGTTCTCTCGTAACGTTGTTCGACCTTGTTGGAATCGTTCTGCGAGGATAACGCGACTCCGACTGCTACGTATTTCCCATAAGACCCCGAAGAATCCATTGACCGTATTTCGCCAACTCTTTGCGACGATCGCGTCGTCTCGACGAAACGGAACAAGGAATCGCTTTTTGCGAGACGAAACGGATTACCTTACACGTTCTAAGAGTTATTTAGATCGACTTTAATTGACGAATTCGGAATACAAAGTTGGTAAGATTAACTCTGGAGTAGGTGCGTGATCCGAATCACGATATTCTGTAGCGATTCGATTGTCGTCGAAGAATAAGATTAAATGGAAATATCGTGTAAATTGGTGGAAAATAACGAGACTCTATTAGAAAGAATGAAACGTCGAGCGTGTCGGGGACACGCGAGTTCTCATAGCTCGAATGACGCACCGGAGGCTTAATCGACCTTATTATTCGTTGAACAATGAACAATTGCGTACGAGCGTAGAAGTAATCGACGGTAGGTTGACGAAACCCTGTGTGTCACTCGAGGACACGAACCGTCAAGCTTCTCTTTCTACCTACCCTTTTTTCTTTCTCTGGTTTTCAAATACCGTGGCCTCGTAAACGCTTTCTTTCGTCGTTCCCGGCTTTATTGCGGTCCGACAAAAAGACCGTAACAATACGGGAGAAGGAATAACTCGAAGGGGAAATATCGCGTCCCGATGAAATCTTCTTTGAAGAGGAGGAGAGGAAGAAGCATCCGTGTTCCCGAAGTCGAAGCCAAACGAGAGGATAGAAACCGAAGGAATCCTTCTCGGTTTGGCCTCTTCAACCGGCACGAAGGAGAAGAAGAAGAAGCTCGATGAATAAGCGACGGAATATTTTCCTAACCCGCTCTCTCGGTATTGCAGCGAACGAGGTATTCAAATATTTAAACACGAAAATATACATGGAAGGCAGAACCGCATGAATTATGCATAAGACGTGTCCACCACCTCCTTCGCCTCTTCCTTTCTCTTTTTCTTCAATCTCCGACCAGCTTTCTTTCTCTCCTTATCGTCCGATCCTCCTCTTCACGAACTTCTGTCAGCCCCTGTTCCTCCTCGACGGCTTCCCGCCAGGCTCCGTGCACCAGGAAATGCCGTTTGTTTATGCCTCGGGACACCGGTTACCTCCGACGTCCGTCAACCATCATCCTCGTCCAGGATCGAGACTCGACGATCGAGAATCGTTCGTGATTCCAGCTAATAACGCGTACGACGTGTCCTTGATCTTGATCGCATGAAATAACACGAAGACGCTCGATCGCGTCTCGCGATCTTTCGTACCGACTCGATTTGTAATTCCGATCCGACGTCTAGCCGTGATCTCCTCGCAGAACCAGTTTCACCGTTCATTACGGCTCGATTCTTAGGCTTCGTTCCAGACACGATTTTCTATCGATTCGCGAAAAAGACGATGCTCGATTTTTTTTCACCGTTCGGCGAAACATTGTAACGAACTTGTTTTTGTTAATGTTCTCGACAAAATGCCCGAGAGATTGATTGCATCGATTAACCGTGCGATCCTTCGTAATCGATTTCATCGATGTCGAACGGAGGGCCAGCTTCGCGAAGGTTGTTATTAAGCGGAATGATGCTGGAACACGAGAGACATTACCGCAGATTTTTTCTACGGTTCAACGTTTCGTGGAATATCGCTGTCGCAATTTCATGCTTCTGCCGTGTACTCGAAATGGCATTATTCGTGAAATTATGTTGCACAGTGTCATCTAACTGTAGGTAATCGTCGACGTTCGAATCGTGATCGATATTGAACAGAACAAACAAAAATAAAGCCGAGAATAATGACTGAAACGCGTGAACAATCGGAAACTGTTTATTATCTGCCATGATACAGCTTGAAAACTTAGATTGCAACGTCGATCAATTTCGATGCAACATCGACGATAAAAACATGGACTATTAAACGACAGCAATTTTCTCGCGTTTTTTCTTCTCATGATACGACAGCGCTCGAAATTATTCGTCTTATTGATGTCTCTATTAGCGGACAATACTACGGGAGATTGGTTGTCACGGCAGAACGTTGATTTCTTCGTTCATTAATACTTGATTAAACGCGCACCCACGTACGTTCCCTTCTCGCATCTTTCGCCGAGTTTATTTTATTACTCCGGTGGCACACTTACACCGATTTCTGCCCCACGCTCGCTTTCGTTCGACGCGAACCACCGTCGAACCTCCGGGTATATGACTTCGTAATGTTTTTTTCTTCGCTTCTCCTCTCGTTCTCGATATCTCTGATTTTCTCTGGTTTTTCTCCTCTAAAAATACATTGGTTGAATATTGTTTCACCGGTTTCGTTGAGCTCCTCGATCGTTATAGGCTTATCGAACGCACCCACGCGTAGCTTCTCACCTTTTTCTCGTTTTACCGCAAGTGTCCTCGTTACCGCTACGACATTTATTTATTTAGTCGTTCGTTCGACGACTTTGAGCCCTTTACGTGGGTTACGCTTAATGGTTTTTCGGAAATCGCCGACACTTTTAACCGCGAACACGCAATACCGGTTCATGCAAAAGTCGGAACGTTTCTCGTAGAAGGCTGGTTCAGCGAACCGAAATTATTGAATTTCATTCTGAACGTCATTGTTCGGTAATTACTAGACCGCGATGTTTAAGCATTTATGATGTATGAAGGTCTACAAAACGTCGTAAATAAATTATGTAATCCACGAGATCAACAACCTGTGGGTTACACGATTTACTTTGCAGACTCGGATATACCTATCATAAATGCATAAACATCCGCAACCTAATAATTACACAGTTTAGCTCGATATTACGAACCGTGTTACTCGATCAAAATAGTTGTCTATACTATAGCACAGAAAAATTTCGATGAATTTAAAGGAAGTCAGGATTATCGTAACCCCATTCTTTTGCGTTATCCTGTAGTCCTGCACAGATTTTATTGACTGCTTGGACAAATTTTATTGTCTTAACGCGGTCGTATATTTTCGTCTCGTGGAAAAATACCAACACGAAAGGCGATACCCCTGAAAGTCGCATCTTCTTAATATTTATTCGAGAGAAAGTACCTCGTGGTCGTTTCTCAAACCGAATCGCCTTCGTCTCCCCTCTCCGTATGAACCAGTGCTAAAAAGCGGTCCTAACGGTTCGTGTTTGTACGGAATCGTGTAAAGATATCGATTAAAGATGCAACACCTGCGAATTTATTACAGAAAATTTTCACGTCCATGTACCATAACTTGTACGCCGTAAAATCATTGTTCGCCATAACCGACAAGCGGACATTTTATATTAGGAACATTAACGAACGGCGATTTTCTTTAAACGTTAAACTTCAAATTGATATACCATAAGCGTTACGTTGCGGTACTTTGTGTCATCAAATCGTGCCAGACTTTCTATGTTTAGAAATCGACTATTTGATACGGTACAATCTAATACACATATTTCTCTGGATAAATCCGTTTCACGTTCCATTTCGCGTTCTCGCTGTCACCGTTTCGAGCTCGATATTAACATGTAAATTATGGGCAGGTTTTATTTGAAAATTTGAACATCGCGTTTCGAAACGTAATCCAGGCCACTTGATATACGTTTGTAACGTACATAAGCAAGTTCGTCGGGCGATCTACGAAGGGGGAGTCCATGAACCGGGCGAAAGGATTGCCGAATCGCGTTGGCGAGAATCTATGGTTGGTTCGCTAAAATGCCCGAAACGCCTAACGCTAAATGCCAAGGTTCTTCGAAAGGGCCGCTAATGATTTCGTTCCATAGACAGCCTGATCGATTGCGTAGTCGTGAATGTTAGGCTAACGGAGACTAAGTTTCCATGATGTTTTTCGAGCCACTTGTTCGATTTCTTCATCCTCGAGCAATGAAGAAATAACTGTTTCCAAGTTTAGATACATAAAGATTCCACGAACACGTTCAGGTCGTCAATTAGCGCTCGTTCGAAGTTTCGGTAAGTGTATTGAAAGTTTTCTTTCGGTATTAGCGGAAACCTTGTACGAAATTGAAGCTGTTTAATTCCAAGTCCACGAGTTTCGCAAAAATATGCGAACTCGGCTGATAAGTTTCTCGATCGCAGAGCACCGATAAACATTCGCGTAACTGGGTTAAGACTAGATCGAGGTTGGCTTCGCTGAACCGGATCGAGGATAAATTTTCGAAATTTTTTAAATAACAAATTTCCGAATGACCAAAAGTCATACTTGGCGTTGACGCTATTGTGAGCCAGCGATGCTCGTGCAATCATAGTTTCGTCGATGCTGATACTGCGAAACGGAAAGGCAGAAATTGAAAATATGATTGGTTCAGCTTGTCCGACAAGTTTCTTCATAAAAATATCGAGTCGTAACGTTTTCGCATCGTCGAGATAGTCCGATGATATTCGTTCAATGGTGGTCCGATCGCGACAGCTGCGAGTTCGATAACGCGTTGCCACCTTAAAGTAAACTGGGACACCGTAGAAATTGCCAAGCCGTTGCTCGTACGGTGTGTGGGCGCCGGAAACAATTTCCTATTTGCTGCCTTTGGATACGCGCCAATGGCGTCTTTCCCGTTTCTTCCGATAGGAAGTTATCGCCTTCCAAGTCGAGCCACTGACTCCGATCGCGATTGCATAAATTAATCGTTCTCCTCATTTTTTTTCTTATTACTCTCCGCTCGTTTCTAACCCGACCGTCGGCGTAACTAACATTTCTGCCCGCTGGTTATATCGATAAACGCGCCGCTTCATTTAACTAATAAGACAAAGCGATCGTTTTCAAAGACGATCGTTTTCATCCCCGCGATAGTCTCCTCGTCGTCGTTGTTATTCCACTTTATGTTGCTCTTCGGCTTTAATAACGCCTGTAGCACCCTTGTCCCGCTTTTCGTGCTTTGGCTCGATACGTCGACGACAAAGATTAATTAATTTCCAGCCCTGCGTCAACGACTCGTTCAGAAGCTCGAGACGCGTCTACAAGTAGTTCGTCGAGTTTGCTTTATTTTCCTCGACCCATCTTGTAATAAACACGATAATAGATCGAGTGTATAGGAACTGCGTGAAATAAAATTTCTGAATAGCGATCGATTCGTGTACTTTGCTGTTCGAAGTAACCTGACCCCGATGATTATGCAAATCCATAGAAACCTTCGGAAAAAAATTCCAAACGAATTTCAAACGTCCCAACGGTCTCGCGATCGTTTCCTCAAAATCACGTTTGCATTCGAAACACGCAATGCATCGCAACTCGGACAAATCTTCGGGTTATTTGATGCATTATTAATGCGACGCCGATGATTTGCATGGCAACACGACGACGTTAACCATCGAGTGTCTTGCGTAACGGTGGCTAGGACACCTTTAAGGGAATTTCCCTTAAAGGGGCCTGGCGAGAGGTAAAGGACACCGCCTGCAAACGTAGGAGAACAAGCAAAGAGGAGAAGGCTGACTATTAAAGGAACAGTTTGACCATGAGGTTAGAAGGGTCTCGTTAGAATGGCCCCTATATTGTCCGTCACAGGACAAAAGGGGGTCTCTCGAAAATTTTACCGAATATACGACCGGCCTTAGAAAGTGTCTCCGCATATACCTACGTCTGCTTGTGTCGGTACCTAATTCCAATTTTATTCTCTGGGACTACAGTTTGCGAATACCCTTTCCTTTTTACCCTAACTACTCGAAAAGGATCAGCCACCGTTCGCTCGCTAATAACCGATGGCCAGCTGAAATCGTACGAAATACTGGCACACGTGTCATGCGGGGTTAATACGTGCCGAATAGTGGGCTTACCTAAACTAACTGGCGTGAACGAAAAATAGACTCAATTTCCCTAAATTCTAAAGTATCCCTAAGATTTCTGTAAAAGGTCTGAGCCGTGAATAGGTGGTGTATCCGAATAAAAAAAATCGTGAAACAAGAAGCGACGATTTCTCCAAAAATCGTTGGACGATCAGCAGGACAGCGAACCGACGAATCGTTTAGTCGGAGGATCAAGACACGATATCACGACCGTTAATTGCACGGTCGCTAATTGAATCGGACACGCGGTCGTGAGATAGCACGGCGAAACGAACGAGAAAAACCTGTTTGCCACTTGCCTCGGCTACCTTCGTGTGTTCTCTCTTGCCTACATAATATGCCAACGATTTTTGTTAATCATCGAACCGACAAAAACACGTTGCGATGCATTGGATAATTGTTACCACCTTCGTTTCCTTCTCTCCGCTATTCTTTTTTTTCTCCCTTTCTCTACGCCGCGGTTTTTTTAACCCGCTTCGCCCTATCTCTTTCTCGCCCGTTCGTGCTCGCGCTCGCATTGATTAACCGATAATTAGTCGCGATTTATTTACGGTCTCCACTGCAGCGAACAAGAATGCCGGTCGATTCTTTTTCCCCGTAACGTTCTAGTTAGGAGGCGAAAGGATCGGACTGCTCGATGAATTTTTTTGTTTTCCTTACGGAAGATATACGAGCGTAATAAATCGGATGAAAAAATGGCTGAATCGCGTAAACAGGCGCCAGCAGAGCCACGGAACACGAACTTGTTCCATGACGATTCGCTTCTGTTCAAGGATACTTTATACAGGATAGGCCAGTAATTATTAATGCCTTAATTGAGGAGGTAAAATGGTAAACGGTGTAAGTGCCAAAGAAATAAGATACGATTCCTTTAGTGGAAAACGATGCGATTCTCGACTGCGAGTAATATCCTGCAAAAACCTATAATTACCGTAGGTAGTAATTTATCTTGGCTGCTAGAATTATGGCGAGATAAAACCAAGGGTTTGCCCTTTAAGTTAATTAAGTATTATAAACATAATGTCCGATACTTCACTGCCTGCCATTCGATCTTCATGCAGGATCGAGAAGTTTTTTCAAGAAGTTTCAGTCTCCTACCTTTGGACAATTGGAAGCACGTTAAAGGGTAATCGGACAGTGACCTCTGATCCCGAGGGTTAATCTGGAATATTTGAAGCAGAAGATGGCTAGGATTAACAACGTTGCAAGGAGAGCGCAGCGAATGGTTTCCAAGTTGTTTCCATGCAGTCGCTTCTTCCTCGGACGTTGTTCGTTAAGCCTGTTTCGAAGCTACCTGTGCTCGGAGGAGCGTTCCCTTTCACGATTCTTCGTCGGATAGACGCAACCTGGCCGAAACAAAAGTTACCTTTCGCCGTTCAAGGGGGTTAGTATGGCTTTGCGAACAGACCCAAGGGCTTTTCTATGAACGTCTAAACGAGAACCGGTTCGACCGGTTCCACCGAAAAACCGCCCGGTTTTCGAACCGTTTCACGTTGCTCCTCGCGTTTCGGGGTAAATTTTCGACAGGGTTGAGCCATGGGAAAACGCGCCTCTGTGTCCGTCCTCTCGCAGCTAACCGATCATCCTTCGAACCTTTTACGGTCGTGAACTTTCCTCTCTGTGACGATTTTCAAGCAGCCTGTTTTGTCGCTAATTAGCGATAACTCGTTGCCAGTCACGAGTGACCGAGGTCAGTTACGCGTTGGCCAGCTTTCACTCGTTACCACGGGTCGCAAGTGGCCGTGCATAGCCGATAAATCTATGCTCGTTGCGTTTACTCGTTGCTGCTATTGTCCTCGTGGAAAGTTGGATACTGTCGATGCTTTTCGCCTTATCTCCGCTCCTACAACTTTGAGCCAACGACTCTGATTTTTCTGCTAAACGGGAAATTTGTCGATACATGTAGTTTGAACAGTCGATAAATCGACGACGATGCTCAAGGACATAAGTGACCCAGTTCCATCGACCGAGGATCGAAGAGATCGGAAAAGTTTGTTTCATTCAACTATATCGAAAGATGGATCGCGAATCAGCGATTCGATAGTCATTGATCGATGGGAAAGTAATTCTGACGAGGCCTAACGTTTTCTGTGGTATTTAGACATTCACCGTAATTATGGGAAGCTTTAAATGACGCATTCGATTCGTGGAAAAACTAGTCGCAAACAATGTGCGTTTGCTAAGGGTATACATTCTAACGATGGATTTTCAAGGTGATCGTACGTCCGATGGTTCGTACGATGTTTGAGCAGATTTATCGATACTCTGAGCAGGAGAACGAGGCCACAAAAATATTGTGATCGTATCGTGACACGAACGGACATGATTTAACCCAAGCACACGACACGGCAGTCGTCGGGTATCGTGATTCTTCCCAGTCACTGTGTTCATATTTGGTAAAGTACGAAGATTCTAGATAGGTTCGAATCAAACAATGCTCAAGGGGTTTCGAATAACGGTTACTTCCATCAGAAGTTCTATCAAATATCCGAGGACATATTACAAGCTGTTTGCCTCCATGAAATTAGGATAGATGCCCATTAGCTCTCGGTATCCAGGCGCCACTTCGATTGTACTTTGAACTCGACTACCGTTTCTATTTATTTGCATAGAAATGTATTTTAACTGGACGTTCTAACGCTACTAAAACATTCAAAATTTTGTACCATTTTGAATTCGAATAAAATTATAGTAAATTCAACGATTCCAGTTAAAATCTTTAGATAGCGTTTTTAGAAGCAATAAAGATACGCATCGAGTAAAAATCGAGCAGGTATTTATAACGATCCTTGATCGAGGGACAATCGTTCTCGCGGTTGCAATCGTCAACCTTTGTCGCCGTTGATCCGAGAGATCGGCGCGAGAGAGATCGCTCGGTACTCGATCACCTGTGTGTGTCTTATTGATTCTAGCGCCTTTCAAACGGCTTGTGACATTGGTCGATTGGCCTTTCCTAAATACCAAGCCGCCAACCATGTCACGTCGCATACTTAACCAACCAGTCGATCGGCGTACACCTTCTGTGTTTACCGTGATCGAGTAATTCGTGGGCGATCGACCGTGCGATCCATCGTTTCATATTCAACGTTCGAAGCCCTAGAACACCCTGTCATTTCTATCTTAGGAGGCTAAGATACAATTCCCTTACATTTAGGATAGCATGAGTTCTTCTACTATAGCATTGCTGATTATTGGATCTAATTATTTCTATATAGGGTATTCTAAAAATGGTGTAAAGTCACTACTCTGTTTGTAAGATGGTTTTTGTAGCACCGTCTATTAAACCGTTTAGCTCGGTATCCACTTGCCAGTTCGTTTACCATAGAATAGAAATAGCTTTCGCGAGAGGATCGGCTCGAAATAGGGATCGATCGGATGAAATCGAACGGTTTCGATGATGAAACGCGAATATGGGTCGCGAGTAAGAGGCGGCGATCGCCTTAATTCGTCATTAACCGTGTTGGTAAAAAAGAAAAAAAGGTGACAGAGGAAAAGAGAGCGGAAAGTCTGGGTTCGATTCGTTGCGAGTCCGAGGCGTCCTTGCACCGTGGCTCATTCATTGGCTGGCGCGTTCGCAACGCGCGCGACACCGCAATCCGTCACTTTGTAATGAGTCAATGCTATAAATATTCTCACGCTTTTCCAACCACTTTTCTGCCGTCTCGAAAGTGTCACTCGAGCCGAGTTTTCCGAGGTCGGACACGCGGCCGATTCGAGATCCTTGCGCAAGAAACCCCGGAAGAATCGTAAACTGCCGAACGCAAAAACCGAACTTTAAGTCACGTTTAGTTGATGACCTTTGCCCCGAAAAACGACCGACACGTTTCTTGTTACGTGGAGCACCTTTGAACTGGGGTAAAAAGGATTCAAGGATTAAGCCGGTTGGAAAGTTCTGACTACCTTTCGAATTAAGTTTGATTCTTATTCAATAAATCATTTCTTGCGAAGTAATTCGAGAAAGTTAATAATGTGGCTAAAAAGTTAGTAACGTCTAAATGAATTCTAACGCGTGATGTTAACGTTCGCATGTTTTGTCACGGGCCGTCATTTGTAGGTGTTAAAGTTGCCAGAAGGAAAGATTTGGTTTCAGCGCTGTAATAATGAATGAGTAGATGGTGCGTGTCCAGAGGAGGGTTCAGTTATTCCGAGATTCTCGTAAAATTTGGCAATGTACCGTGCAAAATTTGGCACCGGTCCTGCTCGTTATTTACCGTCGAAATTCAAGGCCTGCCGTATATCCTTTCGTTGTACAAATTACCATCTTGTCGGATCACAAAAGAGCCAGCGTTTAAATTCACCTTATCCGAGGAATCGTGCCAATACACATAACACTGTAATTACACGCTAAACGCTAACAAATGTAATCGATGTAAACGATCAAATATCGATGCTTAATTACTACCGCGAACATTTCAAAAATATTAAGAAATTTGCAGGAGAATAAATTAAAAGTATCGATGGGATACTGCATTTCGATCGGTAGTTTTCGATACCCGTTTCTCGGACTTATCAGCCGGTGCAACGCTTTTTACGGAGGTGGACTCTGTGCCGATTTTGCAAGAGAAGTGCAGGGACTTACTTGGTGTCGCCGGATAATACAGGCACACGCTCACACGGCGTCGTTGGGCAACTTCTAATCGTGTTAACGACACAAGGACACGAGCACGTCTCGAGCGTTTGTAAACGTTCCCCTAGCATGCAAATTGCGTGCAGCCGTCGTAGCGTACTAATTTTCTGAGTCTGCTTCAAATACAGCGAGTGCCGTGAAACGTTTCGCATTTAATCGAATGAACCCTTTAACTTCGGGTATTGTTATCGTTTAGCGCGTGCAAAGTGTTTCGTGTACGATTGTTAGGAAATTTTTAATTGCGCGTACGCTGCGCATTTAGCCGTTCGTTTTAATCAGGTCTGATACTCGAAATCGGGAAAACGTAGGAACGGCAAAGTACTCGATCTTCTCGGGTACGAATTACGTCGGCGCTAGATCTCGGTCATAGGTTAAATCTAAAGTAGGTTTCTGCTATAGGTTAGGCCTCGGTTAGATTTCTAAGGATCGATAATAGAGCATTCCAAAAATAGAACATTCGTATAGCAGCGATCGCGTTCGGATCCCTTGGCGAGAAAAACGAGTGAAAGGGTTAAGGATCGGTTCGAAAGAATTCCAACAATTTTACATTCTAGAATTAATTTTCGAAACGTCATTGTTACGTAGTCGGCGTGTTTACGGTGATCCGCGATTCCCTTCACTCGAGAGATTCAGCGGGAGGACCGAAGACAGGAAGAAGGGGATAGAAGAGATGAGAAGAGAGGAGAAGAGAATCGATCGGACGGCTGTCCCTGGATGGACTCGCAGGCTATCGAACTCTCGAGGCCTTAACCTTTACGAGATCGTCCGGAATAACTTTGAGGTGTTTGTTTCTAGAACACAGGTTCGTCTAGACACCAACTGGTTCGACCTACGTGTATCTACGTAGCTCAACTCGCTTCTCGCGATCTGTCGCGCTGCAGCGACCTTCGAGATGCGTTCTTTCTCTCCGTGTCCATTCTTCCGTCTGGAGAAACCGATGATTTGCATGGAGAAGTTGCGACGATCGACGGAACGGTTCGAATCCGTGTCACGAGGTCGATCGTCGTCGACTCCGTTTCACAGACGAAGAAGGTGCTATCGTATTAGCTGTACGAATGAATTATTCAAACTGTTCAAATTGATTGTCTCGCTCTTCTACGCCTATTCGTATTGCTAACCCTTCGCTCCATCGTTTCGTACAATCGCGTTTTTTGCGGTAAAAGTTTTAGTTTACATTTTTCAATAATTCATTTGCTTTTATTCGCTTCGGAGATAAAGCTCGAATTTCGCGTATCGTGTCAATAAATTTCGTGCGCTCGGGTTCCAGTAAAGTGCAAACGTTTAATATTTACAAGCCGCGATACCGGGATGATCCTTATTAAAGTACTCGAGGCCAAATATGGTCGTTTCCACTGTGACGTTGAACGCGTTAACAAAAGTCCCCTCGCTTTTTGACTTTCCCTTGTATTCCGAAGCACTTAACCAGCGGGAATCAGTCCTCTGGAGATATACGAACTGTGACGAAGCTGCTGGAAGAGGAACGGGTCAGAACGGTGTGCATTATCGTTGCAGAATTGCGATTGCAAAATAAAGAATGGAACCCAGACCTCTACCGTTCTCCCCATTGTACGATGCCCTCGTCTTGTCTCTCTTTCGAAAAAGCCTGTTTTTTTTTTACCACCAACCCCGCCACGAAGCACGATGTCGTCGTCGGTCTTCGTGGTGCTCGTCGTCGTCGACGTCGTTCAAATGCAAAAGTTTCGCGACTACAAAAGAGTGCTGGAATTAAAAAAGAGCTCACGGGGTAAAAGGACGACGGATCATCCTCTACGTGGTTGCTCGAGACGCGATTGCAAACTCGCGTGGCATACCGGGTGTTCTGCTTCTCTTTCTTTTTTAATACGCCTTTTATCTCCCTCCCTGCCTTTCAGTTACATTACGCCGCCGAGCTACTTGTCCGCTTCGTTTACTTTTACTTGGCGAATGAATATGATATGAACTCACGATCCGTTGCAAACTTCGTTTACCTCTTCCTTTTACGACGTTTTCTAAGCTCTAGTTCGTTAAGACGAATATAATTATTACGGAGTTCAAGAATTTCAAGAAAGGTTAAGTCTTAAAGGAATCTTTTCTTTATAATCCTTGTTACGCGAATTTTTCAATTTATGAATTCCAAGGGAAAATATCGCAGTACATAATTAGAAGATTGTAATCATTCCTCCTCTTTTACCCCTATTGGTTTCTAGTCAACTCGTACATGGATTGTACAAGATCTACTTGGAATCTAACGATACATATCGATTCGTCGTCGATCGTGGATGAAATTTTTGTGATAATAACGAAACACCCGGTATGCACTGTCACCTGTGTGTGCCTCGAACCACGAATCCGTTCGCAGGAGAACGTCTTTTTCCTTTGTGTCGGTCGTGCTCCCGTGCCTGCTGCGTTTCGAAGACCTTTCATATCCAGCCTTATTGTCGCATGTAAATATGTGAGCACGATACCTAGGGTAAATGACTCGCACGGCTTCCTTCCTTCGAGTAAACATCGCGATTTCCATTGCACGGATACCTGGGCGCGAGCGAACTACGCCTCTATTATTTTTGCATATCTCAGTTAAAACGTTATTAACTAAACATTCTACTGCGTTTTACACCTGTTATTTTCTACGCATTAATCACTTAGGGGTTTTTTTTTATTACATCTCATTTTTATGCAAATATGTTTTACTTATTCTAAATCGGTAGCACTAATAATTTACAGAGAAAGATGTTGATTGTCGGATCATAAAGTGTCCTCGATGAGATAAATAAAAAAATTTAGAAGATGATTTCTACCAAATGTACGTTAATTCTTGTACCCGTAAAAAACGAAGAGTATCGACTTTCCCAAAGTCGGAACCCGCTAATGATCGAAGGTTCGAATATCAAAAACCGATTGTATCCCACGAGGCATCTAATAACGAAAAGAAAGCAATTAAACGCAACTAATCGAATTGCAAATTGCATGAAAATGGTATCCCTAACGAAGCCTTATTTGTCTGTTTCAGGTAAGCGGGTCTACAATTTCCGGAATAGATCGATCTCGTTCGGCGGAACCGTTAACCGTTTCCCGCCGACGGCTGTTCGAAATTTGCTTTAGCAACCGATCGTGTTACCTGAACCACAGGTACGTTTGCCGATATTCGAATGGACCGAAGAACGATCCGGGGCCGCAAAACGCGATAGACGGGGGTACAATTTCACCCTTTGTGGCCGGTTCAAACGAGCGCGACTCTGGTAGCCAGGCTAGCCAGGCGGTTCGATCTTTCGTTAATATTTATGGAAGTCCGCCAGGAATCTTTATTCATTGATATTTATGCCTCGAAGCTGCCGTATATCAGCACGAAACAGACGTGCCGCTCGTACTTGACCTCGACAGGTTCGTTATGCGAAGAACGTTAGAGAGGAAATCTTCTTTGAAAGTTGGAAATAGATGAATTATACCCGATAACGTTTCGAAGCAAAGGAGCACGCTTCGATCTAATATGATAACCGTCGTTACTTGTGTGTTGCCTGTGAGAAACTTGACGGGGCTTCGATAACTGTATTTGTAAACGATTTTCTCGCTAGCGAATATAAACTTTTCACTCACGAACGTTGTTCACTTTTTTACGAGATTCTTCCTTTTTCTCTCGTCTCGAACTTTATCCTTCTCCTTGATGATATCAACTTTTTTACTTTTACGAAGAAAATGAGAGATCCGGATAGAGAAAAAATTTGTCATTCGGTGGAAATCAGTTGGCAGGTCGAGGATAGAATATAGACGCAACCTCCGCACGAGTGTCACCTGCACGTTTTTCCTCTGCTTTTTCACCGATCCACTCTTTCATCGAGGACGTTTCGTCAAAGCAGGGTCGCATGAGGCATCTAGAGACCCTTGACACGCTCCTGTTTCCCTCGAGTGTACCACCTACGACATTAGCGAACGAAATAGCGTCGAGGAGGTGGGGGAAACGCTAGTGCATACGGACTCCTCATTTTTGTCCCGCTTTTTCCACCCTCGTACATGCCTTTTCTTCGTGGAAAACCACGTTGAATACGTGATCGATCGATTTTCACCGCGAATGGAAAATAAACTTGCGGAACAATATAGATATTTTCTGAAACGAGAATTTCATACTATTTATACACTTTCTACTGTGTCCGTTTCTCTGTTCGTACGTTGCAATATTTAGATATAATAATTGGTTTTGCTCGAGCCATAACGATATTTCCAACAGATTTCCCAATTTTCTAATTCGTAAATCTTCAAACCACCGAAATTCCCACATTTCCGAGTTACGAAACAAGTTCCCGAATATCCATATTCGCAGGTTTTCAGACGCCGAAAAATGAAGGAACGGATTTCCCTTTGTTTGCCTTACTTTCTCCAGGGAAACCAGATTTGCTCTTGGCTATACCTCTCGAATATTCTAGCGAGCGTTCCTCCATCGTCGTATTCCCTAGGGAAGTCTAGCGTGATGATTGCAAAATATATTTAGCACGAAACGCGATACGTTAATTATGCTCGGAAGGTTGAAAATTTATCAGCTGTTTATGGATCGAGAAATCAGAAGCGTAATTCGCGAAATTACACGTTGTAAAGTACGTTCTCGTAACGGTCACCCGGTAGAACGGGTCGGTAGCTGGTCTCGCGGTGTGACCGTGCGCAGACCGCGTATATCCTCGCTCCATTATTAATTTCAGGCCTATGTAGAAGTTGCACGTGCAGTCGGCCACGTGTGGGTGCCCGCAAATGCACGCACTCACGCACGATACGCTGTCAGGTAGCGGCGTGCGAACGCACCGGAGTGGGCTGCGTTCTTTAGCTATTTCAATACCACGGATCGCTGCAGAAACGAAAAGTTACACTTAGTGGATTTATAGCTGAAATCATCCTTGATATTTTTCCTACACGGCTTCCTTCAAAACAAGTAAACTTGGATATTTTGAAATTCGCAAAGTTTATTCCCCCGCGGCTTGCATATTTTCCTGTGGAAAGGCTGATTTGCTCTTGACTGTACATACCTATTTAAAGTACGAGTTCATTGTTCTCGAGGGATTACGTTCAAGGTTGCTCTTTAAGACAACTCTTGTAACCATCCTTTCTCTTTTTAATTCGCCCAATAAGAGGCAGGTCGAGATCGGTGAGAATTGAATTTCCAATTACGATCTGGTTCGAAAGGCCAGCTAATCGATACCATGGGTATGGAAAAGTAGATTGATCTTTGATCCGCGAGAAGCGAAATTTCGCAGTTAAACGAAATGTCACGTTAAATGTCATCGATCGGCCAATTTTCATCTCGTTCTTTTTTCTCCGTTGGTGATTCTCGAGCCGGTCGCGTCGGCTGGAATATCGAGGTCGTTAACAATTTTTGCCTAATGCCTGACAGGAACCGTATAATAAGGTGCGGTAGCATTTTTTCCTTATGCTCGATTGCGCATTAAGGAGCTGGAACGATGCGATTTGTTTCACGAGGACCATCGAGCTCGGGCCATTTATGTAATTTCGTCGACCACTTCAGACCGTATTGTTCGAAGGTTTTCGTAGCTCGTTAACCGGTTAATCGCGGATAACGAATTAACTCGTCGTTCTGGGAAAGGTAGGAAAACTTTTGTCTCGGGTAGTAAACAGTCGTACAATCGTTATAACAATATCGCGATGGTAATTCGATACACTCGTAGCCTTTTTATGCTTCCTCGAGCGATGTTTAAGATTATTATCAAACGTTCTGGCGATGTTTAATGGTCGCGTGTAACGACAGTCGCTATCAAAGTTGTATCGATAGAGAAGAAAAATAATAGGAAAGTTTCCAGCAAATCTCCCACGCAGTTCGTGCTCGTTTCGAAAATATATATCAGATTTTCGAAGTATATGGCGCGTTGCGTCGAGTGGATGAGCGAACGAGGTCGAGGAATCGTCGAAACTTCGCGGCCGAAACTCTACAGCGATCATCCAATTTTATCCTTCCGGCAGCTGTGCTAGCGCTTCCTCTCCCAGTTTATTTCTCGTTAGATTTCTCGTGAAATGAGACTCGCGAATAGGAGAGGGAATTGCGAAGGCACTAGGTTTCCCTGGAAACGCGTTTGAAGTTTCATTTTGCGAGAGAGGGAAAGATCGCGCACTGATTTTCTTAACCGTTCGAGTATCACGGATTATTATATCAATCTGCTGCCGTCATACTTTGCTATATCCATAACCGAATCGATCATTCGACAAAATAAGTACCGCACTTCGCGCGCCACGCGAGCTCTGACAGCTACTGAAAAGGACGCGATTTGTCAAAAACATATTCCTCGCGATATACATATTTTCGGCAAGGACGAGCAATTGGTTACAGCTGTCACCCACACAACGATCTGAGTATAGAAAAAAGTTCTCCGAATGCTTCGAAGTACCACAGAAATTTGCCATTGTACCATTGAATCGTATTGTCCGCAGTCTCGAAGTTCTGAAATTGTAAATGTCCCAAAGTTTCCAGACCCTAAATTTCGAATGTAAAAATCCCAACGAGTCGCCGAAATTCCAATGTCCGAAAGAACGAAATCTGTAGAAATATTGGAATACCGGATAACGGTGTCGGAGCATGTTTTCGATATCGAAGGAGAATTACATGGCACTGGAACGAGTTAATTCGCGTGGGTGACCGGGTTGTCAGGGTGTTTTCGTGCCACCGCAGGATATCGTAGGCCGATCAATTTGTCAGCCGGGTTAATCTGCCTTTTCCATCAAACTTCAAGGTCCTCGGTCCGAGTCCTTTCTCCTGGATATTACAAACTTCAGCGGTTGTTCGCGGTTTTCCAGCCACGCTGCCGTTCGTTCCACCTTTCTAACTTGATCACGGATACACGGCCAGAGAGTATCGTGCGTGTCCGTGTGTATGTACCTTCTCGTATCTCCCACGCGTCGCTAATTACGTTTCATTCATGAGAATAGAAGGGATTGTCTCTTGAGCGATGACACGCCAGCTAAGATATTTTCATTCGTATTGGAAAGCGTTCGATTGTCGAGCGGTGCGTAATCGTAGATTCAATAAACGATGGGTATTCAAACTTGAAATTTATTCTCTATCATTTTCGAGGGATATTACGTTTTGGTAGAATGTTTGTTGCAAGATTGTTTTAACCCCTTGCTATACTTTGATCAGTCTGACAAGTGACACACTCGTTCTTGAACTTTTTAATCAACGTTTAATACCAAATTGTCATAACATTTCAACTTTGTTTTAATAATGTAGCTATAATTAGTTCTGACAGATACACATGACAAATAAATCATCAGGCAAGGGGTTAGAAGAAATTATAAACTTATGTTATTACTTAAGTTCATAGATTCTGACTGTTACTAAACATTTTAGCCTGTCATGCACTCAACTTCGTGGGGACACATCAAACTTCCCTAGTAAACTCGAAACTTTCTACGTCGCTATGCATCATGATAACTCAACCCCATAAGGTGCAAGAGTTTAAGAGGCCAATGGCATATTTTACGCTGTGTCACTTAATCAACCATTAACTATTAACAATTTCGCGAGCTCGTATTATTCGTTTTATCGAATTTGGAACGCGAGTTCTGATAAATCGCGATATGACACGAAATGAATCAAGTTTCGCGTTTGAAACATCCGTCGAGATTCGTCCAAACAAATCATCCCGGTGAACGGTAAACTTACGATCGTTTTGATAGCAGGAAAATTTGTTGATCGCGAGGAACGTCGGGCGAAAATAAGCGACGTCAGCTTCCGCGCATGAATTATTATCTGGTTCAGCGACGTTGATTGCGTTGTGGCGGCGACACAGACACGACACACCGTGTCTATCCGTAGCCCGGAATGCGATCAACGAAAGCAAGGTTGATCCCAAGGCGATTGCAAACGATAATTCCTGATCGATCGTACATACGCACACGCCCCAGTTTCCCTGGCGCGTGCATTTTTTCGACGCTTTTCGTTCGCCACTCGGCGCGAGTGAAAGTGCCGTGTTCGCGCGACATTTTTCGCCTGTCGCCACCGCGTTCGGTTTACTTTATCCCCTTTGCGATCTCCTTTGTGTATCGCCTCGATTTATGCCAATTTAGGACAATTACCTGCGATATCGGCATCTTTGCACTTTGATGTTTCGCACGTTTATCGGTTGATTCTTCATAATGGTACATTAACGAGAAAGCTAATATGATCGGCATCCCAACGAAACAATGTCATTCCAAAATACTAGAATATCACGTGAATAGAATTTGTAAGTCATCTTCGGCTTTCGGTCACTTATCTTCAAGGATCATTAAATTCGCGTTATTCGGTATGCTATCTTATGTTTCTTTACCTCGTAAAACGAAGAAATTTCGTTCCTGTAATTTTTAGCATTCCAACTCTTTCGAACGCGAATTTTTCAATTAATTTTACAGCGTCTTGCAGCGTTTTCTAATACCGTTAATTGCCCTCGCAAATTCCAATTATTTCGCGACAAAGAAGCTTGGTCCTTCGGCTCCTAATGGAAACTCGAATTCCGCGACGCGATACAACGCGTCCCTGGCCAATCGGCTCGTCTCGCGGAGACAGAAATAAATTCGTCCAAGTCGGGTCGCGATGTTCGAGGCGTGTCGCGAGACAACTAAATTCAGCTTCGAGTCAAAGGGAGAAGAAATTATGAGCCGATAGTCTGTCAAGCCTTTCTGACTTGCTTGTATACACGGTATAGCGAGTTTCTCCACGCTTAATAACGGTACAAAACGCGGAAGCGATTGGCACGCGACTTTTCGCTTATCTTTGCTCGCCAGCCTTTTACGAAACGGGCACCGCTGCTCACGCGTCTTTTGTATTCTCCTGGACTGCAAATCGATTAACCAGTTAACTGTGGAATTTAGTTTCAAAAAATCAGCACAGGGTGCGGAATTAAAAACAAGCAACGACGTGTATACACGTCGAACGCAGGGAAAATGGTATTATTATACACTTTACGAAAAACGAGAAAGGATTACATTTATATTCATTAAAAAAACTAACAATTAGTTTCTGAATACGTTCTTCAAACGCGCCGCAGTAGAAATTTGGTTCGACGTGTATACACGTCGAACGCACTTAACTGGTTAATTTAACCCTCTGCACTTCTTCATTTCTTTTACCAACTTAATTTACAAAGTAAAAAAATCAAAACATATATTGCAACACAATTTGTATGTGACAAATAAATTGTTAGAATTATTCAGATCAAAGAGAAATACCACATAGGAGTGCTAAGGGTTAACAAAATTGAAACAAGATTCTGGAAGTTCGATCTGGTGTTTGCAAAGTTTGTCCCAATTTGAAAAGACGGGAAACGGGAATTTCTATTTGACACTCGTAATTGATTCGTGGAGAAACTGTAAAAATACGAGCAAGATAGAGAAACGATGTAATTGGTAACGTCGAAAGTTTTGAGAAATTGTTGCCTTTGTCGAACGCGTTGGTTGAATTATGTTTTGCAAACGTTAACTGAAAGTTTAACTGAAATTAATCGCCCGAATGAGTGGCCATCATGGAATCATTTAACTTCACCGCGATTCGATTGTTGATTCGAAAAGCGTGGTCGTGGCTGTCCCGCTCTCAAGACTGATTATCTGTCCGTTTTATTGGACGCGTGAAAGGCTCGTCTAATATTAATCGACGCGTAATTAAGCGATCGTTAAATGATGTCGGGTATTCTATTCGCAGCTTCGTATGATTTACGAGCGACTGACCTATGGGACGTGTAACAGTACACGAGCCCGTCGATCCTCCGACGATGCGACTTTCAATCCTTTCTAGTCTTTTCAACGTAACTTTGAATCCGCTCGCACTCGCTATACGAGAAGCCTCCAAGTTCCGAACTTCGAACGTTGCAAAATCCTACAGTTTCAAAGTCCCGAAATTGCAAAATTACAGAAATTCCAAGGTCCCGAAGTTTTAAAGTTCCTAAACGTCCAATTACGAATACGAAGCGCGGTTGTAATTAGAAATGAAGCGAAGTTCGAAGAGAGGTAACTCGAGATACACCTTCCCTGAAACATTCTGTTGACGCGTGAGTCTGAAGCGTTTCAGGGGCGATAATCATCTGATCCGATGCGTACAGTGGCTTCTTGGTTTATTTAGTCTGCTGGAGAGGGTAGAATTTTCCAATTTCACCTTTTTTTAACGTAGCAAGACGCCGTAAAAGGGGTGATCCGCCGTTTTTCTCCGACCCTCGACGATTCTCCCCGGACGAAACTCTTTGTCAAAGCTCTGCCGTGTTTTTTTCAATAACACTTCGCCGACCCTTTCGCTTAACGCGCTTTTTCACCTCGGAGCCCTCGGACGTGCAAAGGCCGTGTGTCGTTGGTGCTGCACCCGCGTAAGCCAGTCTTTAATGCGTCTGCCTGGGCCGAGAAAGGTTCGATGAACTTTCCTCGGGGAACTTTAAAGGTGAGCGTCCCGTTTTCCAACGATCCTCTCGACTTTTCGACCGCCGCACCCAACCAGCTGCTTGGACACTGCTACTCCGCCTTCTAATTGCCGTATACGCTGGAACTTTCTTTATTTCTACCTCGTATCATATGTTTACGGTCGATTCTCTTTTTACGGGGCATATACGTTCCTGGAAATACGTTCTCTCCGATGTCATATCCTCTTTATGGTCGAACACTTAGTTGTAACGCTTCTCTCGAGATACAAATTCCGAACCGGGTTTTATTTCATAATCAAGAGCGATTAAAAGGAATCATTTCGCGAAACGACAGAGAAGAGTGAGATAACGATCTGCGCCGAGTTTCTTCGACTTTTACGGTGGGAGACTCATTATCGAAAACAGCCATATTTCCTGACGCTCGTCGTATATTTTCTTGGGAAAGTCCGAAGTTGTAAAATCCAAAACTTTAGAAATCCTATGAAAAGGAAGCAGGTCGGTGGGTTTTCCGTTAAAAAATGAGACTCCGTAAAATAGAAAAGGAGGAAGACGAGCTATCGTACAACGATAAACGACGTCGCAAAGCGTAAGGAGAAGGACGCAACGGGCTGTATAATCGTGACGCTCCATTGTTGCACCCACGAACAGGCCCTTTTCAGTTCGCTGCCGTACCAACGGGAGGTTATGACCTGAAAATCGTGACGGCGGTGGCGGCCGTGATCGTCAGAAACATCTGTCGATGTAGCTAGAGGAGCCGATCAAGATGGGCACAAGTGTGACGACGAACTTCGAACACGCACCCACGCTTTTACTTTTTAGGATACCTGGCGCAGCTGCGATTTCGATAGTCCCACATGCGACGGTGTTTTCTAAGGATGGCTGCATTGTCCTCCCTTCGATAGTAGGTAAATATACACCGGGGGTGCCCGAAACATCCTTACATTCTCAGGACTCCCCGCCTCCTTTCTCTCTCGCAGATACATGGGAAAATCTGGCTGTTTGCTGGATCAAAATTCTCTTTACCGAAACGTTTCTTTTTTTGAACATTAACGAACTATCACGTCGAGTATGAAACCTGACGCTTTATCTCGTTCGATACAAAGTTCCGTCGAGTTCCACGTATTTACAAGGATAAAGCTTCGTGAAAACCTCGGGACAGTCGTGGAAATCGTTGAGGATGTTTCATCCGAGCGTTTTAGAGCGGGCTGGAAAGTTTGCGAATCGTTAAAAGAAAGGATATTTGTTCCGCGCGCGTAATATCGTTTTCTTTGGTTTCCGCTTCCTACAATTTTCACGTGGCTGACCGCTCGATTCCCGGTTGTTACTCAACGAGCCGAGCAAGGAAAACGTCGTTCCTCGTCTCCTGTGGCAAATGGAACGGTGCACGGCATCGAATGATCGTTTTGATCGAGCCGTGGCGGTGAATTAAGGTCGTCGTAACAGAGATCGAAGCATTTAACGCGTGAACGCTCGGCAACCGAGATTTATGGTCGTTGGTAAGCCGCTACTTGTAATCGCTTCGCGGCGACCAGCCAGAGAACAAATCGCCACTATTCGCACAAAGAAAGGGAATCACGGTTCTCCGGCGTATTTTCTCGCTTTGCTACCTTCCCCTCCACGCTTTGGCCGCTCCTTTCTTCCCCTCTCTAACTGTACGTTTACATAAACAAACGGTACGTAGTAGGCGACAGGTGTGCGACAATCGCAACGGTAGCGTGATCGTACTACTGCTAATCTTGCCGTGGATATTGCACGATAAGCGTTTTACTCGGTAATTAATTTTCTTTTTTGCTAGAAAACTCGCTATGCTACTTCTATATGTGGCTATTTCGGAATAATTTTACTTGAAACTGCGTGCAATGTGTGGCCACGTAACGAGTCGACGTTAAGATACATGATTCCATTATCGACAACGTGATCGTTTAATCACTTTTATCTGTACATACAGACTTTTGCATGGTGTCGATGATACCTCTAACAAACTATAATTAATGAAAATTACTGTTCCCGTATTCAATGTATAGACATAGTATCAACATATGATACATGGAGGATTAATCGCGTGCCGACTTAACGCCGTAACGTATATAAACTTGTTAGGTAAAATAAATATAATAATAATTGGAAAAGTGGATGGTCGAGGGCTATTATAGTATTCTGCAGAAAACGACCGACTTCTTTGCCGCTTCTTTTGCTCTGTTTGGATGTTTTGTATGCAAGGAGATGAACGCAAATTGTACGCATGGCTGATGAACAAAGAGGAATAGTTGAAAGAAGTCGGAGAGATCGTAGCCAGACGAACTAGAAACTGCACGAACAGGGAACGGGAAGAAGAAGGCAACGTGAATGGGAATTATTCAGGCTAGCCGCTCAATGAAACGTGTTTCTTTCAAATTCTGGTCTGGCTTTGTTGTCGGGTCGCACGCGCACCGGATGTTGGAAGCAAGTTCATTGGGATCTAAATCATTCATCGACCCATAGATAGAATTTGATGCCACAATCCTCGATGTTTCCGAGTTGTAGATTCGCGTAGCACGTCTTTGAACCCGAAGGAAAGGCTACGTAATCTCGCTATCGAATTAGCTATTAATAAGTTACATCCTCGGGCAACTTGCTTCGAATTTCAACGAACTTGGAGTATGTTTACGTGGGTATCGACTACCGGTGGTCGATGAGTTTATCGAGTACAGTATCTGGCGGTGGAGTTGGGGCCGATTTTTCGACGGTAGTTCTCTCATTACCGGACGAGGACAGCTCACAGGATCGAATCGAAAGCCCGTCTCTGGCAATGGGCTCTAAGGAAGGCTGTGGCCGTCTCTCGATGAAAGGAAGGAGCCTGTTCCACGTCCATGAAGGTCTTCCTCGTCGGCCTCGGCTTCACGAAGCAAGTCACTCGACCAGGCCAGGCCCGTCCTTTTCTCACGGCCGAGGATCGACATACCTAAACCTTCCATCAACAGCTGGCCAATCCCTCGGGGAACCAGCTGCGCTTCCTGTCGACGACAAGAGTCATCCCGAAATGCTCTTCTCTCTATCTCTGCTCGGCCCCGTTTCACCGATACGCGTACGACGCTTCTTTGCTAGCTTTTTCGATCAAGTGCACCGAAACGAAATCGTGCGATGCTGTTTCCCTCGAAGAGACAACTTGACTCGTTCTTTCTTTGTTCCACAACCGATCTGCGTCTCTTGGTCGATAATTTGTTTACACTTATTTAGAAATTCTTAACCCTAACGATGAATAATTTCGTCCACGTTGGATGGTTCCGAACTCGATAGAATTATTATTCGAGTATCGTCGAAAATTTGAACGCGAGAACAACGGATCGACATTCCAGCACGAAAAAGAAACAAAGTAAACGAAGAAACATGGCTTAGCGTTTTTCTACCCACAGATACGCTCGTCCATTATCCTAATTGGAACGTCTACCCGACGAAGGAAAGGGATGATCGAGGATAAAAAATGGACTAACGAGATGAACAACAACCCAAAACCACATAACTGTCTTTCTTCGAACGAAAATTATCCCGTGTTTCGCGTTGGCAGCAAGAAAGGCTGCAAGAAAGAAGAAAACCGCGAAAGAAGACTTATTGCGATCGAAAAGAAAACGTGTACGTACTTCTTTTCCCGGTGGTGAACGCTCGGAAACGACGTTGCTCGAGTTTCGTAGCTTTCGGTGAAAAAGTGAAATCCTTGCTAATTTCGTGGTTGCACACCGCTACAGTTGCAGATGCAATTACGATGATTACTCGCTGCAACGCTTACACAAAGTTTTCAATTAACCGCGTTCGCGGAGATTTACGCCGATCCTTCCCCCTTTCGAATCGTTTCAACCTGCATCGTGCGCGGAATATTTAATTGTTCGGATAAATTACCTCGGAATCAACGAGAAAAAAACACGTCGATACGTTCTTTACTCGAATAGAGAGAATGACTACAAATTTTCCCCAGAGAAAATTTCCCTCTTGCAGCTGTAAGTAGGTTAAAAATACGTAAGCTTCAATTTTCACGTTTTCAATAGAGGATCATAAACGAGTCGACCTTAAATGCCGCTACGTTTCGAGTTGTTTGAAATTTTCGGAATTTCCCAAGATTAGAAAGCAACGAACGTCCCTGGGAAGTTGTCACGAGTCTCGCATAAAGAAAAACGGGGAATTTCCGACTTCACGTGTCCGTCGTAAACCGTGGAAGTTCGAAATTGGCCGGATCGGCGGTCGAACCGCTCGCCTGGGTCAAATCGAGCGATTTCTTCGAGAATCACGTTTCCAGCGTTCTCTGTCTTTCGCCGGACAAAGAGACGTGCGCAAATTGCAGAAAACGAACGGCAATAGGAAACGGATGCGATAAAAACAATCTTCGGGCTGACGGTTCTCCGCGTTTCAAAACGCAAGACTCGAATTAATGCGAAATTAATAACCGGCGACGGCGATGTCGTTTTATGATCGAAAGATGACTCGTTTTTCAAGGTTCTTGTTTGCGGAATACTGTTTTAAAGATTTTGTTGAAATCCGCTGATAGAAACATGTTCGTAAAATAAAACTTTAGCCTTTAGTTTTAACGTTAAATTTAAACGTTAATTAAATTTATATATGAATGTCTTTAGTCATGTGATTACTATTTAGCTATTGTTAGAAACATAATTTCTGTACTGACAGGTAAAAATGAAGAAAATATTCTTTGAAACGTATGAGAAATATAAAAGAGTGAACCTTCCAGTTGGAACCAGGTTGTGCGTTTATAAGAAAAGAAGAAGAAATAACGTGGTATACGGTGTAAAGAGCGACGACAATTAGAAGAGACGTTCCTTGGTGTATTTTTTTTCATCTTCTTCCACGCGAGCATTCTTGTTCTATGAAGAGATCAACACAAAGCGTACCATGTGAATCCTCGAACGGAAGTCGATGGTCGTTGAAGCTTTCTCAATAGGTAACGACCTCTTACCTGAAAAAGACGACCTTTTTCTGTACCTGCAAGGATCGATTCAACCGAGCCGAGTGTTCTCTCTGCTCTTTCCGTTCACGGTGACGAGCAGAGGAAACGGAGAGTACGTTATCGGTAGGAAACGCGTAAAAATTAGCGTTCATCGTCGTGAAATGATCGAATTGCCGGCAGACACGCGACAGCCGTCCGCCGTTTCGAGATTGTGGTCTTCCCTTCGCGAAACGGACGATTTCAATAAAAACATCGCGAAAGAACGCGTTTACCTTGGCAGCCAATCACTGCCGTTCGTGAACTCTTCTTTTCAACGTGCGTTGCTGCAAAACACGCCACTTGACGAGTCGATTTCGCCGATGTACCTTAATTTTCGTGAATTCCTTCCAGTATATTTAGGGATCATTTATTCCCCAGTACAGCCTGTCACGTTACCCATAGTAGCAGTTAAAAACTGCCAGCTCTACCGTCTCTTCGTGTTAATTTTATTACGGTGTATGCGCGTAATACGACAGCCAACAAATTTCGACTTGTCACATTTATCGCGAGAATGTGGAACGCTGGCGAGCACGGCGGGCTTCTTCGGTGGCATTGTAACAATGTAGCGAAACTTTATCACTCGTTCGTGTTCGTATTTAAAGACAATTTGGAAATTTGACGTACGCGTTGCACCCGAGTGCACAGGTCTGCTATCGACGATTCGAAATGTTAGCGAAAACGAGTATTAAGAACGCACGAGTTGTCGGGTTAAGAAACCGATCCCAGGAAGAAACTTTTGCGACGACTGTACTCACGTGGAGCAGGTATAACATCTACCTATGCGTGTGTAACTGAAAGGGAAGAGAAGATAAAGGGCAGGTGCGACTGTACGTACCTATAGATGGTGGTGTGGTTCTGTCGAGAGATACGCCCCTGGCACGAGGAGAGGAAGACTATATCCAATTATTAAAATTAGAGGCTCCGTCGCCTTCGGTGAAACAGCATGGAAAGTGTGTTCACGGTGTAGCTCGTTCGTTCTTTCGTCTTCGTACCTTCCTTTTTTCGTCCTTTCGTCTCCTGTTCGCTCGCCTATGCATACTCTCCGTGCTCTCGCAATTTTCGATCGAATCGAGGTGTGCACGTTGTTACGCTTTATGAAAAAGGATGATGCTTTTCGGGAAACGGGCAACGTTCAGCTCGCCACTTTTGTTCCACTTTTCTTTCGTCTTTTTGTTAGCCGAGGAACGAAGATCGATACCGAGGTGCCTTCCCCTCGCGTCTTTTCCACTCGGTGCCATCCACGAAACCTCTCTGCCTCGCCCCAGAAAAACCTGAAGCAACCTGGAATAACGTTAATTCGGTTCAGAAGTTTCATTTATTTGCTGAAATCGCGGATCCTTTAAATTACCGCTGGAACAATGCACGGAATCTCCATGTAAATACTTATTTACAGGAACAATGTTGTTACCGGAATTTGACTTCGATTCCATTTTATTCGCGAAGTTAAATTTAGTTACAGCACTCTCGAACTTATGCCGTAAATCTATACATCCTTAGCTGTCGATAATTAATGTAACGATAAAAAATAGAATTCGTAAACACTCGTATGTCCGAACTGATATTCTGTTGGTCGAAGACCGACTGTAATCACAGAGGCAACCACTTTGAATTTTGGTGAAATGCACGCAAACCCAGCGATCGCGTATGCAGATTCCAGGCTCGGAATAGCTCGTCTCTGATGCAGCCACATACTCGTGCATCCTCTTCGGTACACGCGACACGGCAATAATTAATACGTCGACGCAGCCCCGGTGAAGATTTTCGTCGTGTAGTCGGCTGCATCGATGCACCGTTGCCCCGGCAGAGAGCGTTTTCCCCCTTCCAGGCGTGTGCACTCGATCCTGGGATGCACTCCGGGCTCCGCACTCTCTCGCTATGGTCAATGTCGTTCTCCTCCTTGTCCCTCTTTACACGCTCTCTCTACGTCGTGTTTCTCTGTTGCGCGCGTTGCCTACCTCCAACTGTGGACATACTCTTTGATGCAAACGTTCCTACTGTTTGATCATCGGAATGCCGAAGTGCTTCGATATCGAGTTTTGAGAACAATTTTTCGAGCCGTTAGAAACTTTGAGAAATTTTGATCGTCCTGAAAACTTAGAAAATATAGTTTTGTATAGAGAAAAATCAACTGTTTCATGAACCTTTAAGTACGATTAATTGTTATTGTAATTTTATTCGTTTTCTGTCGCTATAAATAATGTTCGAGTTGTACGTGTATCGATGAAGTAAAGTATCAACTTTACTCTTCCATGTACCTAATTATATTAGATACATTAATCGAAGCGTGGTATCGTGAAGGAAGAAAAAAGAAGCACCACGGCAGTATCAAAGCGAACATGTATGTTACCGAAGAACAAAGGCATGCACGCAGAATATTGATTATAGCGCAAAACTTATTTTTATAAAGCTTCCTATTGATGAAAGTTTTCGAACTCTAGCCTCTAGTAGGAATAATGTAGGAAGTTCGGCTTCCACGGCGTTGTTTCTCGATAAGACAAAGAAAGCGGAGGGTATCCGAGCAAACTTGCCGAGACACGTGTCAAAGAAAATTGAGAATGCGTTAAAGTGTAAGACGCATCTGTCCCCGCCCTTGGACAAGGTTGGGCCGACGCGTCGCGGCGCATCGAGCAACACACCTCGGGCGTCTGTCGAGCGTGGTCATTGTCCCTTCGTTGCACTATCTATCGTGGCCAGGCCCATGCATTGCGCGATGTATAAATGGATCTAGGTGGCTGGCATCGCGTACCGATCGTCTCGCAACGGAGTCGACACTCTCATGGGAGAAAGAGGCAACAGTCAGGCAAAAGCGAGCAGGCGAGACAAGACAGGCCAGACTCGTCTTCTCGCTCTTTCTCCGTTCCTCCGGCTGGGCCTGACAAAAGCCGACCTTCGAGCTGACATTCACTTCACATCCGAGCCTCTTCTCTCCTCTCCGGTGTACCTCCGTGTTCCCGTCTCGCTCTGTCTCTCCGGTTCGTTCGCTGGCATCGTCTTCGTCCGGTCCTCCTGGACCCGACCACCGGAGATAGCCTCTCGTCGAGAGAGGACTGGACCCGACCGAGCACAAAGACCCGTCATTCCGGCCGACTCCGCGTGTCCTTCCTCTCCTCGCCGACCGCCACGCGAAAACAAAGTTCAGCCGAGGAGAACCGTCTCTCGCGAGCGTAAATTCCAATCGTTAGGACGGATGTCCTTCGAGTGCTTTATGACCGTCGTCCGGGGATCGGATGAATTTTCCCGCGATTTTAGACGTGATCGGTGACGCTGACACGTCCCAGGCAAGCCTGGAGACGAACGTCTTCGCTTGCTCTTTCTAACGGTACATCGGGACCAGGTTTCTTTGCCTCGTGTCACTCGTTTGAAGCGACAAGATGGCTGAAAGGGGACACATCTATACGCGGGATTCCCACAGGGGAGAAGGTTTAGAGTTTAATGCCGAGGGGTACTTTCAGCGATATTTCAGAAAATTGGTATGCCACGGAGTTAATTACGACGACGCGCGAGTGATAGAAAAATTTAATCGTCGTTGATCAGAGAGCTGCTCGGAGCTGCTTTTCGGAAATATCGCAATCGATCGAAACGATCCCGGTAATCCGTATTGCATACCGTGCAGCTAATCCTTTGAGAGGATAACAAGAGGCTCCGATTACGTTCGTACCAGAGGAAGATTATCGAACCAAAGCCGCAGCGTAATTGTTACATTTACCTCTACTTCGAAACGTTAAACCTCGTTGCAAACGCGCGATGCATCACGTTCCAACCTTGAAAAGGAACGATCCTCTAAAATCGATCTCCCGATGCAATTTTCTCTCCCGATTTCCATACGGATCAAAACAAAAAGAGGAAGAAGATTAGACGCGAAAGGATCGTACTAGTGGCATCGGCTCGCCTATTTGTAATTACAGTCTCGGGATCTGCATACAATGTGCTGGCATGTCGCTCGAGTTGGCAACGAAGTTTCGCGATGACCTTCCTCTTCTTCCTTCTACTCCGTTCGCTCTTTTTCTTCTGGCGAGCCGCTCGTTCCGGCAATCTACTACGCTCGCCTCAAAATTCCGCGCCGACCTGCCGCGCTGCGTCTCGTTGCATTCTCGTCCGGTGCTACGCATTGGCGCCGACTTCCATGTTTTAAACCCTTCGACTCAAATTTCTTACCGAATCGTTGATTCTTTCTTTGATTTCTCATGAAATTGTTACGATATTCGTTTCCTGGAGCCTCGTATCACCTGCTGGTAGAAATGTCAGAAGAACCTAAAGAACATTGTTGCGTTTCGTGACAATCATAGATAGGAAGCTGCGAAAAAGCCTGTATAGATGTCAGGTAGGTAGACTTCCAAATCTACTTTGGATCTCAGGTCAGAGAGGAGACGTATTCGGTCCGAGGCAAGCTTCTCTCTTCTCTTTGTCAAGTTTACCTCCCATACAAGTTAAATACCTGGACCGTAATACACGACGATGATCGTCGACAGGTTTCATCCCTGTCCGCAGCGAATCCTATTTAGTCTCCAATTTACGACATCGGTTTTTCGGGAACGGACTTCCCCGAGGACAATATTTCTTCGAACGGTCCGTTCTCGTGCGGTTTTTGCCAGTTTTCCTGGAACCCTCGATTCTCCTTGAACAAAAATGGCCCTATTTCACGGGGCAGAGGATTGCTTTCGACCCGACTCTCTCGCGAAGAGAAAATCGGTATATCGGTTTTCTGTACGTTCGGTGTTCGATTACGCGAGGCAGCCCGTCATTGACCTCGAAAATTTGCTTCGATATTCCATGTAAAATTTATACACAATTCGCCGGCCGACAAAAGTTTAAAGGGGATGCACCACGCGTCACCGAAACGCGCTCGAAAGCGGTGCGCACCCTGGGACGTCTCGCAGCCGGTTGCAGTCGTGTGCTCGAGTTTCAAGAGGAATTTAATTATCCCGCGCTTTTGATGCTATTATTTTGCACGATATTACGCTGTAATTATCCCGCTCGTCTCAATGAGCCGGCATTAAAATCTCAGGGACTTTTTGTTTTTTTTTTCTCCTGCCCTCTTCATTTTATCTTTTTTCCATCTCCACCGGTCGGACCCGTTCGAATGCCTCTCGTTGCGAGGTATTACGATTTTAATTTCATCGAGATTGATCGTTCCACCGGTGTTCGTTGCCCTTGAACGCGGCACCATTTAATCCATCAACGAGCGAAAAATGATTGTTCGCGAATTTGTTTCGTTTCCATCCTTTCGATTTTCGTCGACTCGTTAACGAATCTGTATTTTCTTGTTTCCAACGATGTATCGTTGTTCGGAAAAGGCACGAACGAAGTTTTTTGTAAGGCGCTCGTTACCGGTTTCGAAGGTGTTCTCGTCGCGTTGCATTCAACGGCTACCTACGATTTTTCTACCGAGATAAAAAGCGTCGATATCAATCTGGTGGTTTAGGCACACCTGAATTCTGTTTCTACACGCCGAGAGACCCGGAGGAGACCCTCTCTCCCCGAGCCACGAGGCTCCTTTCACCTTTCCCTTCACCGTCCACCGGGACATTTGTCATTCCGTTTGGTCCTCCTCCGGGTGTCCGACTTCCTTTTACCTGCCGTCTTGGTGCCTCTCTCGCAGGCCTCCGAAAAAGGGCTCTTCTCGCCAGCTTTGGCCTTGAACCTCTCCGCATTCCCTCTCGCGCTGAAGAACGTCCGCTCGTTTCGGAATCCGCGTGGCGGACTTTTAGTCCGTAGAAACCTCCGTTCTCTTCTCCCTTTCCTCTCTTCCAGTAAAAGTGTCGGTGTCCACCTCGCCATCGGAGAAAGGGAGAGAAATGCGTTACGACTCTATGACGTATTATTACGTCGGACTTCCTAAAGGCGTGCGCAACGATCCGAGGACCGTCTCGCCGAGAATGAAAAAGAGAAACTGAATACGATTTGACGTAAATCTCTTTTTGCTATGTTGCAATCCACTTTCGATTCATTCTATCGCTTGCTGGAGGCTCTTAGATCATTTCTTAACATTTCTGGATCTGAGAATTTTGGGTTTAGGGATTTTCCGTATATCCAGAAATTTCGAACCATCCATGCAAGAGGGAAAATTTTATTCGTCAAGGAACGAGAAGTCAATTAGTGATTTTGAAATCCTACAGCATGGTTTGAATCCAGGTGCTCAGGTTTGGGAAACACTGGCATTTGGGCGAAGGTTTCTAGGGATTCTGGGTATTCCACACATGTGTACATATGTGCCGCATTGAAAGTCGTGGGATCGAAAGTAGAAGATGGTTTCTTTGAATTTCGTAGTTGGAAACGTTGACCAGCAGCAGACAGACACTCGTTGGGCTGACTCAACGTCGGAACAGCTGGTAAAAGAGGGATACTCGTGCACGAGAGAAAGAGAGGCTGTTACGTGGCCGTGTGTGCGTCTAATATCTGATTCAAGCGAGGAGACTGTAGGGACCGATCCTTCATGCTGCGTGAAAGCCTCTGTACGCGCGTATCTTTAATGAATCTCTGCTGTTATCGATTTCTCGGAGAGCCTGGTCCCTCTCGAGCATTACGAAAACCGTCGCTGCCAACGCTGCGTATTTTCCCTCGACAGAATACGAATACGTCTATATATTCGTATCTTCCCCAGTTTTATGTAGTGTGCAAGATATTAGGTCATTAAGCACGAAACTCGACGAACGTCGACACACGGACATTAACATTTATTATCTCCCATTTGGCGCTAAAGCGATAGGTCAGGTTAGTCCGAAAGACCCAATCTCGCCCATTTATTCGCCCTATTTAATTGCTACATCTTTCCCAATTTTATCGGTTCCATTCTCTCGTCGGACAACACTCGACCCAGCTTCACACCGATCATAGCAAAGTTATGAAAGTTGGAGCTGAAAACTCTCCATCGCCACACACGCCTGACTATCGGTGCTCCTAAAATTTCGACAACTTCTGGGTAGAAAAATTCTTCGATTCACGACTCAGTTTCTTTCGAATACCACCCTTACCTCAGGCTTCTATAGCAGCGATATAGACGTACGACCGTTGAAACGGCTGAAGCGTAAAGGCGACATGAGTACATACTTCGATTAAAAATTGTACGTTGTCAGCTTTGATGACCTAATACGCATCGATCAATCCTGATAGCGCACGACTCGTTCCTTTCCCGTTGTTTAGAAAAGGGAGCAAGAGTTAGACCGCTGTTTTGCATGGTGCATCGTAGCCACGTTGAAAGGTGATCGGCAATTTTCTGATATAAAACGACGACCCGACAAATTGTGCGAGTGCCTTTCCGTGCATCGATGGCGCGCGGCCACGTATACATTTTTTCCGGGGTTAATTCGACGTCCGACCGCCCTGGGTTCAGGGAGCGGTTCGCGAAACCCCATTGCACGAGGGAGAACCCTCGTATCCCTTCAACTGTTGGTCGTTCTTGCTTTCTCTCTGTCTCTCCCTGGTTCTCCCCTCTCGTGCCTATTCTCTCCTTCCCTATACAACTACAGTTCCCCCCGGGTAAACGTTTCAGCATTGGGTAGGTTTAGACACGGGCGTAGGGAAGACGGAAGGCTGATGATAGAATCGAAACGAAATGCACCGAATTTTCTGCTCCGCCCTGCTAAGCGACATGGGAAAACTTTCGATATGCGCGACTCACGAAGTTTTCACGTTACGCGAAGTCGAAGTTGCAAATTCGAGATTGAAATCATTTTGGAGTAACATAAAATTTTCTGTAATATTCTTTGTTCAAAAGTAATAGCCATGTTTATGTTCTACTGTACGGTATCTGTTTATGGTTTTCGTAATTTTACACTGATAAAGGTAAATTGAAAATTGTGTACGTTACGCCACTGAACCACAGCAGGGGTTCTCAAGCTTCATTCTTCGCGTGCCATTCACTTATCTGCACGGACTTAAAATTAAAACGAAGCTTACAGATGTTACATTTCAACTATGTTGATACCTAGCGAGGTACATAATTTTGGGATGAGATGATTGGTATAATTCGATAGGGATGAGAGTATGGTCTTACCGAAATTAAATTTAGAAATTGAATTTTTATTGAAATAGAGAATTTCCCAAAAATTTTAGAGCTTTTTCGAACGTCGATGGATCTTCGGGTATCAGATAAAAGGCTTCCGCGTATGTAGAATGTATAGGATAGATTGAGAAACCCTGCGATAGAGTAGATGATTGGTCCCGGGGCGCTGTAAGCGGTTGATACGCTACTGTACCCACCGCCTTTTTCTCCCCCCACCACTGGGCGGCGCTCCATGCGCGTCGCAGTCGGCTAGCGTTCACGGGCTCAGTCTTCGTTGGATCGTCGCCGAGTGTGTATCGTAGAATCGTGGCGCTCATTTACCCTTGTGCGTCTCGTCGGCGTGGTTTTTCGTTCGCCTCGCCTCTTCCCTTTTCTTCTCTTTCCCCGTCCCTTCCCTCCCTTTCCCCCGACGCCCTTTCTTTTTTATTTTCCCATTTCGTGCACGGACAAGAAGCCGAGAGTGGTGAGTTCTATGTTACATGCGCGCGCAAGCTGCTCGTCGCGCAGCGGGTCGGACCAGTGGTGAAATACGGCCAAGAAGAAAGATAGCAGAAACGCTGTGTGCTGTTGTGCGTGCGCGAGTGCAATATTTTGATTATCTCAGGAATAAAAACACCACGCAAGCAAACACGAGGGGCATCGTGAAGCTCGTCGAACACGTTGCGCGAGATATGGATTGGGCGCTGAAGGCTCGACGAACGTAAGTCTTGTTCTTTGTAGCCTTTACTACTCCGAAATCTCGCACGGTTTCAACGCGCGAAACGTTCTCCACGATCCGTAGTGTGAAGCTTCGAACGTGCTCTCGATGTAATCATTCAGTGATTTTTGTCTCGTGAAGTGTTATAATTCCTACAGTGATCAACTTTGGATAGTTTTTCCTTCGGGCAGTTTCGGCGTGTCGCGCTCGACCCGAGTGCAGCCGAATCTCGCGGAGCGCATTGGACGCGATATCAAATCGTCGCGCGTCGCACAGTGCGGCATTTGAACTGGGATTTGGGACACGATAGTGTGCATGAAACTATTATTACGATTTAACCATATGAATATACCTATTAATAAAAAGGATGATACATCGTTCGATGTTGATAAAAAGTAAGCGACGAAACAGGAAAATGTTTCCTCTAAATATAGAATTGTTTGTCTCGGAGGTTAAATAAAAATCGAACAACAACCGTTTCGAATTTTGTCCACTGCCGCACTGTGCGTCTTCGGACAAATCTCAAACGTCACTCGTACTTGTGTCTCGAGGTCAGTGTTGTTTGCCCAGCCGTCTCGTCGCGTTGCATATAGACGTCAACCAACTTGATAAGCCGATTCGGAGCAAAATAAAACATCGTCTCACGGAACCGCCGTCAATGACGCGTGGGAATTGTTCGGCGAAATGTGTATCCAATCGTAAACGATTCAGTTTCACGAGTATCTCGTTATCAAAATTCTCCATACATCTCTTGTCAAAAATGTTTTTCGAATCTTCGATTGTCATGACCTCTGTCGAAATTTTGTCTATTTAAAGTTACGCGCGTTCTTTCTGACGGGAGTGCACTTCTTATTTTTTTTCAATCGTCAAGATCTTATTTTTTTAAAATAAGTGAGGAAGTTTTAGTGGCAAACGCTGTATGAGAACAGCGAGTCCTAAATGGATTATAGCTTGGTGAAGAAATTTAGTGGATTCTTGTGGTAATGATATTGGAACCCTCTTTAGCGTGGAAGGTTAGAGTCCAATCTCAGTAAGTGAAAAAGCTGTATATCAGATAAGCGGCAGTGATCGATACGGCTAATATCAGGATAGGAAAATCCGAATAAATCTTGTCAATATTTCAAGGCTCGGTATTTGTTAGCAGTACAGAAATAATAAGAATTAATCGTCTGAGGTCTCTAAAACGTTCAAGGAAGTACGTAGGTCTGAATCGACGCGTAACGACAATCGATCTATGCGTTGTTTCGTGTCGTCTAGCGGTAACTCGATCCTCGAGCGTGTTCGATACAACGTATGATTACTCGCGTCGATCGTGGCCAAGACTCGATTCTCCTTTCTCTCATTCATTATTCCTTTTAATTCTCGGCGTTCGTTGCGTAACGGTCGATCAATACCGACAATGTCGCGTTGTCGAAGGACGACGAAAAAGAGGTGCATCGTGTCTACGAAACAACGACGACGTTGTCGAGGGATAACCCGTTCGAGAGCGATGCAGGGATACAACGGCCGTTTGGTATCGAGGAACAGCTGCTCGTTGTTTAACTACGAAACAACACGAGTTCCCGACGTGCATTCTCGATAAACGTCAGGATCATGTGTAGACAGGGGGAAGTGACCAAACAACGCGTTTTGTGTAGTTTCGCTTACTTGATTCAACTTACGTGTTTGTTAAACTCTTCGTTCGATTGTTTTTGTTGCGTCACGTGGTAATTGGTAAAATGCATATGACGTCACTGCGGTGTCATAGCGTTAAATAATTATGAGCCATGTTTCGCACTATGCTGTTAAACACGTCAGCGTTTAACGAGAATACGATCTTCTTTCGTTCATCTTCAGTATGAGGGAATCATGAATTTTGTAAAGCAAGCAGTCGTTAAAGCGTGAAGCTAGGGGAAGTTAAAATATTGCGCATACTTTGCATCAAACTTGAAATTCAATTACAAACACGATCCAGGGTTTGTCTATTTTGTAACAGGAAGGTGTTAACGGTCTGGATAGATGTGTTTATTGTGGTAGCATGTAAGAGTAAACGGAGCACGTTTTCTTAATAAATATCGGCAATGGGAGGCGCCTATTTTCGCTTCAAACTTAGATCAAGTCGGAAATTTACGTGCGGAGAATCTCGATATCGACAGAGGGGAGGAGAATCGTGAGGCTGGGAATATGGTCGAGGGCTTTTGTCGCGGCGAGGGTAGATTTTCCAGCGTTTCTTCGAGGTATTGCGCGGACAAAGAAATCAATGATTCGTTCCGTCGTGTACGCGATAAATCTGTCACGGTGTCCATCGTGTAAGAAAAGGGCAACTTTTTCGAAGAGAAAGATCGATTGGTTGGAAAAGTCAATTTAACCATAGCGAGTGAGAATTCATCCATTAATAACCACGGTTATATTTATAGTACCGTCGATAAATATTAACAACGCTATATCATCAATTAACATTCACTTTTCTGAATAATAGAAGGCACTGTTTTAATGGTAATGCTGGTACTTTCAACGTCCGCTAATTAATTGGTTTAAAAAGTAGATACTAGGTATAACCACCCAATTTGCATCGTTATTATAACTGCTAATTAGAGTTAATTACCGTTAGTGTTAATTACTGCTATTCAGCGACAGATAACTAACGTCGAAACGTCGTATGAACGGTTAAATACCTTTCCCTCCCAAAACATATTAATGTACAGCATCCAGTGAACGTCGTATAATTGCATTCACCCTCGATAGCGACAGGGTTGACTAGCTCAGCTAGAACTTCGAAACTCGCGTCCGCGGTGTCTGCGAAATTCGCAGAACTCCCGATATCGAGTCGTCACTTCGTATGCAGCTGGTAGACTTCCTGAATATGATAATACTAGCGCTAGAACGGTAATATTCGGCGAGTCCGCCGGACAGGACAATGGTGTTCGAAGTAGAGGCGTGACTGGCATAACGCGACCAGCCAACAGAGATCCGTTTCCTCGAAGAAGCTCTGTTGGTGGTTCTTCGCTGGTCAGGATATGTGCTAGCGTTCTTTGTTCCCTCCAGTACCTCTGAACACATGCTACTTTCAAAATTTCCAACGTGCTCTTTTCCAGGATGTTTTCCTCTTTTATGATCTTCTATAGGTAGCTTGATTAGCGAAACCGGTGATGTTGCTCACTTTCTGATCACTTTAGTTGGTGACGTGTTGTATTGACACACAGTGTTATGTGTAGTTTTGCGCGTTGTATTACCAACGCGTTAGAGTGCCTATGTCGTAATCACAGCACGATGTAATAGGCATGCGTTGTCACCGTGCGTTGATAGTCTCCTCACGTGTAATTACTACGCGTTGTGATCTGTACGAGTTGTAATCTATACGCGTCGTAATCTCTATGCGTTGTGATTTCTACGCGTTGTAATGGCTGAACGTTGTTATCCCTACGCGTTGTGATCTCCACGCGTTGTGATCTCCACGCGTTGTGATCTCTACGCGTTGTGAACTCCACGCGTTGTGATCTCTACGCGTTGCGAACTCCACGCGTTATGATCTCTACGCGTTGCGAACTCCACGCGTTGTGAACTCCACGTGTTGTGAACTCCACGCGTTGTGAACTCCACGCGTTGTGAACTCCACGCGTTGTAATCTCTACGCGTTGTGAACTCCATGCGTTGTGATCTCCACGCGTTGTGATCTCCACGCGTTGTATTCTCTACGCGTTGTGAACTCCACGCGTTGTGAACTCCACGCGTTGTGATCTCCACGCGTTGTATTTTCCGCGCGTAGTTATCGCTACACATTGTATTCCCCACGCGTAGTTATCTCTACACGTTCTAATCTCTACGTGTTGTAATCTGCACTCGTTGTAATCTCTGAGCGTTGTAATCTCTGCGCATTGCAATCTCCACGCCTTGATAACTCCACGCGTAGTTATCTCTACACGTTGTAATCTCTACGCGTTGTAATCTGCACTCGTCGTAATCTCCACGCGTTGTGATCTCTACGCGTTGAAATCTCCACTCGTAATCTTCACGCATAGTAATCACCAAGTAAACCTTGCACTATATGCAGCATAAAATAGCAAAGCAACAGATCTTACACGTTACAAAAGACTTTCAAGAGAATTTTGTGCAACTTTCCAAGTCCCCATTGGCAAAATCGACTCGGGACCGAAAATGTTACTTTATACCGAGCAAAGGGTGTACCGTTACCGCTTCTTTCCTGCTGTTGGTTGCATGTGCGTTGCACAGGGAAGGAAGACCACGAGCTAAGGCGAGTCTCGTCTCGAAATACACACCGAGGCACAGCCAGTGGCGTGTGCGTTACACCACGTGTTGTGTGGCATGCTGCTGCTGTTCTTTGGTAATAGAACACCCGTCGAAAGGGAGGGCATTTCCTTTTTGGCCGTGTTTCTCTCTTCTGGTGCGACGTCGACGCGGCGTCGTTGATTCCGGAATTTCGAAAGCGCAGAGGGACGCTCTTCAACCCCCTCCGGGAACAAGTGCTCTCGAGCAGTTTTCCAAAACAGCATTCCGTACTCCGACAAAATTCTAGTAGCGAACTGTTCGCACAGCGAAACGGAGATGAATGGGAACACCAGTCAACAGACCGGTGACGAATTCATGAAAATTATCTCTCTTACGGAATATTTCGTTTTATCGCTTGTTTGTTGTTGCTCTCCAAACGAATGGTTTAAGTTGAAAATACTCTGCGGTCGCAATTTTGTTATACTTCCCTGAGTGTTTGATAAGTTTCAATATTTGTCGATCGAAGCATGTTTCGCTGTCCGTTTAAATTTAGGTATGTATTTTTCTAACAGATCGTCGGTTTTGCCGCTATATGCTCTGCACTGCAACTGACAACCGATCACTTAGTATTAGAAACATTCACGGGACATTTATATACTCGTATTGCTCAGTCTTTAAACTTCAAACTGACTTTCCACATATTTTTGTCATGAAACCGAATCGGATTATCTACGTTCTCAGATCAGTTGGTACACACTTGTTATTTTTGATCCATCGTTCTTCATGTTAAAAATAGCGACGAAAAATTTATCTTCCAATATTTAATTAAGTTTCACACCTTGACGCTATGTCATAAAATCACGCTACGTTTTCTGCATACTCACAAAATCTGGTTATGACGTTTACCTTATTTCTCGACTTGATCGCCGTTAAATTTATCTCAAGTCGGAAATCGAAAGCAATCAATACCCGTTTGGCTGGATACGCTATTTGCATCGATATCGAAGAAACGATTAAACAAACGACTCTTTCAGAAAGAATTAGGTTTCGAGAACAGTCGCACGTGTGCCAAAGAACATTTTTCACGTTCGCATAAACTTTTTCTGGGATCTTTGTGAAAAACAGGTCGTGAGAGAATAAAACCAGGAGTCCTGTCGAACATCTGCTACGAAGAGACTTGACGTCGCGTCGCTTCAAGTGTTCGGCATTGGTCACAGCTGTTGAGGTTGTCCCTCGAAAACTAACCAGTGTCACGTTTTACTTTAATTTCCCTTACAATCTCTTCGGTTTAGCCTGTAATTTGGCTACCATCCACCTTTATTCTGCACGGTTGGAAATCGTTTATGACGTTCTTGTACTTTGCACACTCATTTTGGTATCGCTTATGTCACGGTAATAGTTGAGTATTGTTCCTATTCGGTTTATTGCGGTCTAGCTCATTAGTTGTATCTTAATCACCACCATTCCGAGGGTCAGGTTTAAGCTCCTTTAGGTAAAAGTGTAATTTTAATGCCGGTGAATCATCGCAGATAATTTACACTTATTTTTTACTCCTTTATTTTTAAGTGTTACGTGCTGTAGACCACCACACGTTATAATTACCATGCGTTAAATTGCAACGCATTATGGCGCTTGTTACCTTATACTACAATTACTCTTCTTGATATCGCTACATGTTATAACAAAATGTGTTTACATCTAACTGGAACATCCTGACCACTTGGTATCGATTCTATAAATTTTCTTTGGTCTCTGAAAAGTGCCAGGTTTTAATGTTAATATGCAACTTTTATCGAGTTATGTATATGGAGGAAGAGAGAAGACATTAAAGGGAGGAAGAGATACGATTCTGCAGGAAGGCTGCCCTGCTCTAGGCTCGTTCTCAAGTCTCTAAACGACGAACGTCGAGGGTCCGAGCTTCCAATTAGGGCTTGTTAGGAATGCGTTTCGAGCTCCCTCATTGGCCGTAAAGCTCGCGAGATAACGCTCGAGCATCGCGTTCTCTGTACGCTTCGCAGACACACATTTTAGCGAAAATGTTTCTTGAGTAGACTCGAGAGAAAGCAGAACGTTCAGAAATTCGCGGCGAGCCTCGAAATATGGGAAAATTGCAAGGTGAACTTTCCAGGTGTAACATCGTGCGGCAATTTCGTTTGAGTGCCATCGTCGATCTCGTGCCACGTTGCAAAACATCATATTTTCCGCGTTAGACCCGCGGATGAATTACCATAAAAGATATTTGCTCAATTATTTCTACTTTCACCGATCCGTGATAAGCGCAAGATTGTACGGAATATCGATTCGTATAGTTTCGTGTATCTTAGAGAATTGCCGGTGGCACTTGAACGGTTAACCACCCACGTCAGATGTTACGAGGTATCAAAGCATCCAACGTGTACTCCAGAAATCCTTGAAAAAGGCCAAAAAGGCTGTTTGCGAGTGGCAGGATGTTAATTAAATTAGCCTCTCTCGCTCTCGCGTACAAACGCTCGGGTCCTTAGAGTGGCGGGCAATTAACGCAACACCGAGAACGAGGGGCTGACTTTAATTAACCGGCGACCGGCTGAGACCGTAACGAACGCTACTCTCTCGCCAACGATGTGGGATATTGTGTCAGGAATTATGTCATTAATAACTTGCCGAAATGTCATTAATAATACTCTCGCGTTTATATCCCTCGGAAACCCTCCAAGGAACAAAGTTCACCCTCTCCATTCATCCTCCGATTGACCTCTCGCGTATTTGCATTTCAACGACGATCGCGTCGAACTAAGTCGTTCGAGTAATTTGCTGCTTGTTTAGTCGAGTTGATATTAACGCGCGACGATATAACATGTTCACGATTTAACGCGTGGCTATCTAACGTACGACGGATCCGTCCATTTTCGTCTTCGTTTGTCTTTGCAACGAGGACGATTGCGAACGAACTAAGTTCAATATTGTGTCGTACTTCTCGTTGACTCGACGATCAAGCAAATGGCTTGTCGTCGCGGACTTTGGTAAATAATTAGCTTCAGTCAAGGCCGAGTCAGTGGTAACAGGGTTCTCCACTTTACCCCGCTTGGCTGTTTGCACTTTGCGAAATCTTTTATTTCTCGTCGTTTGTTCCACGCGAAGAGTATTCTCGGAAGTGCGTAACTCAAGCTGACTCGAGCGAATTGCGCAAGGATTTCGAAAATTCAACACGCGTTGGATTTAAAAAGGCGCGACAGTTCGACCGCAGTTTTTGGCAGCGTCTTAAGTCGGAGAGAATATCGGAAGCTTTCGTCCGATACTTGATTTCGTATTATTTCGAGCGTACATTTAATAATCGCCAGGTGTCGATGAAAAGGGGTTAAAAAGTTGAAACTATTCAGAACCGGAAATAGCCTGTTAACGCTCCACGTTGCGTCAGTTTCTCGTAACGACGAGATAATTGAAGGGACGCGCAGAAACACGCGGCGAACAAGGGTGACAACGGCATGAAAGAAAACGAAGATTCGCAAACAACGCGGGAGAAAGACCAAGGGAGATGAGAGCATGCCTCGTGCACGTTAATTAAAAGTGCTGCAAAGGAAGTCGCCAACTAAGAAGGGCGAGGCTGAATGAAAACAGCTGCTACTCGATGACGACACGGTCTAAGAGCGTGGCACGACTTCGACTCGATGCTTGCTGTAGACGCGAGCGAACGCCGTTAGCGCCGCTATTTTCGCTTACGAATATAAACCGACGCCCACCCATCCGACAGAGTAGCATCATCATCATCATCATCGACGTTATGCACGCTTCTACTATCGCTTTTGGCCTATTTTCTCTTTCGATTCCAGCTGTTCGCTGGAAACGATCCTAATATCGAGATTAATCTTCTTCGTTCGAGGTTTATAAACATATTAGACTAACTGGCTAGGTGCCAGTGATAACGTTTTGATCTTGACATTTACCAAGGTGGAAAAATTTTGTGAAATTTCGTCATCGAAGGAAGAGCCGAATAAAATGAAATCGTTCATTAAGACGAAATTACGGTGTCGGTTAAGATACGTGTGACGGCCACACCTCGTATTTCACGAGAAACGTTCAGGTTAGCAGATTTCGTAGCCACGAGCGAAATTTATCGATCCATTGGCGTCGAAACGATCTTCTTCCGGTTTGAAACAAATGGCGGCAATTCCGGGCGAATTTAAATACAATCGAGAACGGTGGCAAACGAACACGGCACGGGCGATAAATCGACACTGTTCGGTCGTTTTACTCGACTCGAACGAATTCCAGATCGCGTTGCCATCTTCGTCCCTCGGTGACCCACTATACAGGCCAGATGCCCGATAAAACATCGAGAATCTGCGGCGTAGTTACTCCGTTTCGAATCTACGACCTGGCTGACTCGATATACACACAGGAAACAGATTAATTCGCGACTGAATTCCTGATTCTCTTTGTCTCGGACAGTCTGGGGAAAAATGGATGCGGATTAATTCAAGCCTCTTGCCGAAGCTAGCGAACTCTTTGATGAATCATTGATTGTCAGTTTATAGAAGGTGTACTGTAGCGTGCGATAGATTCAACGTAGATAACTAATCAAAGTTTAAAGAAACATTTCAAAGGGTCAAAACTATCTGTTTTAAGCTGAAAGCATTTTTGCACGGTTTCTCTTATGGACGTAATTCGACCAATTAACCAGAGAAAGACGAGTCAACTGGTTCAAGTGAGAGCCACGCGTAACCTAATGATTTTTCTCTTTAATTATATCATTACGCAGCAATTTGTGCACGTCACACGCAAAATGAATTAACTCCTCATTACACGCGCAGGGAGAAAGTAACTCTTTTTCATGATGAAAAAAAAATTACTCAATTAACGATTTAAAAGGGAAACCCAATCCAATCGTGTGTCTGTTTTAACGAAGCGTCTCTCGATATTCGAAACAGGTGCTCGAATCATTCTTTAACTAGCCCGTGGATGACTCGATCTTAACGCGTTGGCATATCACAATTTTAAACCCTTTGGAATCAGGTTTAATTGATTGTGGCGAAACGCATTTCACTTTTTTAATCGATGTCCTAACGTGAAAGTTCCCGACATACTTTCAACATCTAGATTTTTGAAAATGCAAAATCATAGCTGCTCCAAAATAGTTTCGACGTCGAAACTTGCAAGTCGCTATCGTAGTTCAGTAATGTAACAGCGGTTTTTGTGGTAGCTGTGGTGACCCCCCACGTTATTCGACGCGTTAAAAATTCATCGCGCGTGTCCGCGCGAGGAAAGAAGAAAAGGGCAAAGTGGGAGGCCAGCTCGTTTCGAGGGAGAGGCTTTTTCGTAAGCGACGATAAATATATTTCCAAACGTATACGAAACGGCCTGGAACGACGGCTTTTGCTGCTACCACCACCGTCGACTGACCCATTTGTGAAACCCGCGCGACTCGCGTTGCCACACACCTTTTGCCGTGTGCGCTCGATTATTACAACACTTTTACGAATTACACGGGTCTCTTGCTCGAGTCTCTGCCACAACAGGGCCGTAACGTGTCTTTTTTTCTTCTCGTGAAGATTCTTTTATCTTTATTATTTCGCGTTGTCTGCTTTTTTATCTTATTCGTAATATCGTTGTAGAAATTATTAATCTCTTGCACTATTTTGACGAGTCTGACTCGTGACGCACTCGTACCTCGGCCGTGATCAATTTTTAATACGCTTCAATTTGGAGTTCAATTATAATTTGCATAGTCAACAATTGAATAATAACATTTTTTTGTCTATTTTAATATTACAGCTTAATTGCGCAGTTCTGACTGACACACCTGACTAATAAGTCATAGTGCAAGGGGTTAATCCGGTTCATCGATAATTACGATAACAATTTTAGTAACATAAGTAGCTATTTGATAACCGGAAAAATTTATAAAATGTGGTCGTCGATTGTCAGACGCGTTGGTCGAATTTTTCTCGATTTCGTAGACAAAGGGGTGGAAACAATCGGCGAAGAGGAACGGAGTTGCTGAAAACGGTTCGGTCGCGTGATAACGCGTGAAAACGAAGCTGTTGCTGCAACTACAAAGGCCTTTGTACGATTTCGTGGCGCAAGCAACGTAGAAGCCGGTATCGGTCAGAGCCCTCGACGCTCGCGGCTTTATCGAACGCACGCGATACGCAAGCCGATAAAACGTCTATCGGTTAGTGTAATTCGCCGCCTGCATTTTTCCTTCTCGATGTTGCAAGCGCCATTAGGTTCGACTTGCTAAAATTTCCTCGAAATCACATTCAAAAGGCTCTATTATGTACTCGAGAAAATAGAGAAGATATTGCAGATGTATATATTCCGTGATCTAGCGATAGGAGGAATATGTAGAAACCTACTGATCTTGAAATGCAGAATCTGGAAATATCTGCAGATCTGCTGATACAAGAATCTGTTATACAAGACGAAAAATATAGAGTTCCAACAAGCACACATCATAGCAAATATTAGATTTTGCTCTTGCAATTAGTTTCCCTTTGAGAATAACAGATGACGGTTTATAAGTTGACGATGGAAATTGATCCGAGTTTCAGTTTGTCGTCGGTTGGCCCAAATTCTGAAATTTTGGTACTCTTTGTAAAGGACAAACTGTAGGAAGTTGGGTGCGGGTTGAAACGTCGATACTCGCGGACAAGCGAGAGTCTGGTCGAGTTGGAGCGCATTGCGCAAGCGGATCGTCCGCTTCGCAAATTGACATTTTCCGTGCGAACACAGGGACTTTTGTGTACACGAGCAGGAACGAACCGTGTCCATCGTGTGTACACGTAAGAATGCAACGCGCGAAGGTCGTGGGACTGGAAGCAAGTCTTTTGTAAAAGGCAAAGAGACGACGTTCTCGTTCGTGCGTTTTCAGAAAGACAGGAGTCGAATGGAGAACCTTTGAGAGGAGCCGCGACGTGGACAAATCTGGACAGTGGTAGAAAAAAATTTCCACTGCGAAGGAAAAATTTATTCGCTGACTTCCTCTCTAAGACCTCTTTCCTTCTGCGCGATTCCGAAAATATGTAAATTTGTTTCTTCTAAAGTAAAAGCTCAGGAAGTTCACAGCTGAAAAAATATTTAATTTATAACCCGAGTCTGGCTCTTGTAACGACAGATAATTTCACTTTTTGTTTATTCAAAGTTTATGTACATAAAAGTTATCTCTCCACGATACGAAGTTAGAATAAAGGTGTTGGCTTTCGAACTTATCAAGAACGCGTTTCGTCACTGATCCGCCTTTTTCTTTCTCGTTACGGCTTAGGCAACGTTTCACCCGTCCCTCGAGCGATTAAACGCTGATTCGAACGATCGCTCGTACGTAGTTGGAAAAGAAAAGAAATCCATTTTCCAAGTAGCTTATGTAATCCAAGCTGAAAATACAACGCTTCTTGCGTCGAGGCGTGTTTTCATCTTTGCAAACGTCGACGTGACGTTAAGATTTCTCATATTTGCAATGGCCATGAGTCTCCGGTTTGTTTGTCTTTGAAACAGGTAGATACCGCTGCTTAGACAATAGTCCGTGTGATTTCGAGTTCCATTTTGTATTGTTAATTGCTCTTAACGACTTTATTCAAGTATTCGATCGTTTAGTATAATTCTTGGACATAGTTTTCTAGACATGCTTCGATCCATGGCTACTATGGTAAATATTTTCAGTTTGTTGTCCAGTGGGTTGGTCCATTTCGAACGCATAAATTATCAGATCGAGCGTTCTCTTAGCAATAGTTAACCTTCGTGACCCAGCCTTCGAGCTTAGGCGCAGCAGTCTATTTGTCACATCCTCATTAGCTTTCTAACTTCAACACGGTCATCAAAATGTTTAGTTTGATAACTTGTCCGGAGGAACTGGGACATCGTGTGATACTTGAACGCGTGGTGATCCAGCGCTTAGTAATTCAGCTTGCTTGATGACTCGATGTCTACTGGTACAATGCGTGGTAGTTCCACTTGCAGTGATTCCACAGCGTAGTAGCTGTGCATACAGTGATAGTACTACGTATAGTAATCAATGAATAGTAATTCAGTGCATGGTAACTGTGGATACGGCGATCGATCGCGTGGCGATCCAACTCGTAGTGATTCAGCGCACCGCGTGGTGATCGCGTTGTGAATCAGCGCGTGATATTTGAACGCGTTGTGACTCAACTCGTGATAGTCCAACGTGTGGTAATATAACGTGGTAATTGAGCGCCTGGTGATTCAACGGGTGGTCATACCGCATGCGGCTTGGAATAAAATCGAAGTTGAGAGCCGCTATCGAAGGATTAATTGGTTCCCACATTCCGGCGACACGGGCGAAACTTGTTAATCGAGCCGAAATATTCGAGCGGTAGGGTGCCGTGGCATTAGAAAATGTTTCGTTCACAAAGAGACAGGCCAAGCCAGACCCCTTTGTTGGCGTCTGAAGGCTCGAACGTGGCTGCGCGGGCCATTTCGTCGTTCCTCTCTTATCCCTCCTCTCTCGGCGAGTTGCCTTTTATGATTCGTTTTTATTTATCGTCGAACCCGAAAGTCTGGTGTGTTCACAATGGTCCCGTACACGGTATGCGGGCTTCGGATTCTTTTTCCATCTTTATTCTTTCTTGCGCGTTTAGGAAGGGGACCGACGCCGAAAGAAAAAGAAACGGGAGATCTCGTCGAGTCGTTTTTCTCGTCGTTTACGATGCCTGTCTTTCTACGAATTAGCATCCAGCGACCTTTTCGATTTGTTCCGTCAACGATTTACGCGAAGATCGATGGGTCGCGTCGTGAGTCGATATCATTCGTAAATTACCAGCCAGAAGCGCTCTGCTTTCCCTTACCAATGCTGGAAAGGTCGGTTTCGAGGTTGTTGGACAATTTTCTCCATTTCGACATCGCAACAGCGAAGACACGGTGTCTTTTAGCGCACGATTGCCGGCTGAAAATTACACGGTTAAGATGATCTGGCTCGGTAAAAGGAAAAACACGGCCCATCAACTCGATAATCGTCCAGACTCCATCGCGCATTGACTAATTCGGTGATGAGCAATCTTCTTTTGCCGCGAGCCAAAATTAAAAACCTTGTATAACCACGACAAAATAAAAAGGAAAGTCGTTAATGTATAAGCTGAATATGCAACAGTTTCAAACACATTTCTTAATAAATCGGCGTTGCATCATTTTGTAATTACATGCACCCTCTTAAACGTCAAAGTTTCGCAATTTAACTTATCAAAGTGCTCCGCGCAAACATGGTAGATGTTCCGATACGACTTAATGTCGTAAAAGTATCGCGAAATTACACTCGTACGTCAATTTCGAGCTTCAACTTCCAACATAATGATTGTACAAATATTTAATGTTTTTTGCAGCAAAGTAACTGACTCATCGTCGAGGAAGATACTCGCTAATGGGCAGTGTCAAATTACCAATTATCGGACAGATTGTACTTGGACAAAAAATCCGCCATTTTGTGTCAGAGATATCGACGAAGCGTTTTAAGCTTAAACGTGAAAGGAAAGTTTGGGGTTCGATCGTCGGTATTTTAGAAAAGTATCCGTATTCGAGGAACCTTGCCCTGTGAGAAACTTAGCGAGGTTTTTCGTAACGCTCGTAGCGCAACCGGGTACGTTCGACAGGTTTCCTTTTGAATTGCCTCGAACGAAGACTTCTTTCACCGGTCCTTCGCGGCTCGGACGCTTTCGCAAAAGCTTGGAGCTCGCTGGCAGCACGTTGTTTCGTAAATTTCAGTCACATATTCGCGGTCCCCTCGGCTCCTTTACAATTAGTGAAAGGAGAACTCGCGCTGTTTCGACACGGCTGTCGACAAAATGTTCTCGACCAACGAGAGAACCTGAATTCTTCGTTTCAGCCGATCGACTCGCGTCGGACTTTTACCTTGTCTCGTTTGCGCTGAAATTTGATCCTCGATCCTGAGATAATTGCGGATCTCGGGAAGAAGAACCGAGGAGATTCGATTGCATTCGTCGCTTCTTCGTATCGTCTGGTAATAACGCTGATCGCCGTCGCTCGATCATCGACGAGTAAACACCTATTAAATCGATCGATCGATTATCCATCCTTGCGGCGTGACGCTCGTACTCTTTTGCTGACAATAAGATTCGAAAGGGAAACTGTCTCGGGAACGAGGACACCGCGATCTCGTAATTTTCAATCCTCTCCTCTCGGCCGACGATCCATGCTACCATAAGCAGTCATTCGTCGCGAGCCAACGGATCTCTTCGCGTTTATCGCAATCGATGATAGTCTTGACTCACTTGGAGGGAATGTCAGCCGACCTGGCTGACAGTTTACGCTTCTCCATGGCCAAAAAGTGAACGCCGCGATCGCGATCGTAAATGTCGCTGATACGATCGAGAATGTTAATCAAGGAAGAAAACTGGTTACTTTGTCCAGGACTTTGAACCGTTTGGAAGAAAAACCACCCAGGTCGAACAGAGGTTATCCGTTTTATTCGAGGAACCGTATTCGATTATAAATTCGTGACACGTAATCTTGATTCAAAATTGGGCACGAACGGTTTCATCGAAGATAACGTTCAAAATTCCTGACTTATTATGTCCGTAGATTTCTTCAGCTGTATTTACCATCTTCCACAAACGGTTCCACAAATTCTAGCGTGTCCGAATTTGCGATGGTGAAATTTTCCTGTCGTTACATCAGATTCATTGACGAAGAAAGAGTCGCGTGAAACGAAGGATCGTTCGCCTTGGCAGAAGGGTCCAGATAGGCTGCAGGTTCCCAGACAAAGAGGACAAAGGCCCAGATCTGGCCGCGCCTCGCACGGTCGTGTCTCGAAAGAATTTCACCACATAGAGAGCCACGTAGAGAACACATAGAAACGAGGCGCGTGTTCGTGATAAAAGCGAGGAGGTTAAACGCGTATGCGTCCCTCGTATCCGTGTGCCTCGTCCATGGAATACTTTCACTGGTTTCACGGCCAACAGACACGTACACACGATGCTAATAATACACGTTCGACGCTGTGCTTGTAACGATCCTCTCTCCTGAACGATGTCGTCGTTCTTATCCTTGTCCCTGGTGTTCCTGGAGAACACCAGGACCTGCCAGATCGGCTGATGAACTTCACCGTGCAAGAGGAGTTGATCGTTTCGCGATCATGACCCCGATTCTAGCGGATGCCGATGCTGGAGCCACGATACCTGTTCTACACCTGTTTAATACTAACACTGTTTATCTGATTTTAAATTGAAAATAAATTTTAAGGGTGGAAAATCAAGTAGCGAAGTTATTTAATTACATTGCCTAGTCTTCTGTAATTTCTTATCGGTTAATACGTTAACCGAGTGCTCTGTCAAAAAGTTAAAGCACTTTCATCGACCGACTTGGGGTACTAACTGTTAGAAAATAACTCGATCGCGTTACTTGGCACTTTTCGAACAAATTTCGGTAATCGCTCGCGGCATTGATTAGTATAATTAATGTAAGCGACTACAACTTTTGGCAGTCTATCAATGCACTTTTGTCTTTCCGTCATCTATTTCCAATAGGAGACTTGAAACACTTTGAGAGGACGTCGAGAGAATTTTTGACGTTTCGTAGGTGGAAGACACTATCTGGTAGGTAGTTCGTGGAGGTCTTGTCGAGACGTGGAATAATTGGCACATATAACCAGGAAGAGGAGGGTGCTCGCTATTGTAGTCCTGGTAGCAGGATGTGTCAACGACACGTCGCCGTTGTACATCCGCCGGAAGAAGCTTCTCTCGGTCTTCGATGCGGTTACATTCAGGAACTAACGTCCGCTACATCGATACTCCCTGAATCCCGTTCACTCCCACCTTTTTTCGCTCATTCATCAAGGATACCGAGTTTCCAGAGCACAATGTCGGTGCCGATAAGGGAGGATAACTGAAACGACCACGTAACTCTTCCCCGAAGTTCCGTAATTTCAATTCCTCCGCTATCAAAGTACGGAAGTTGCGAAACTTGTCTCGAACAAATTTTCCCTGTCCCCATGAATAGCTTTGGCGCGATCGTAAGAACATCTGTTGGTTACAGCGACGGCTCGATTATCGCCAGGGTTCAAAGGTGATCTTTGTTCAGCGGGAAGGTTGATTCAGGTAGAGCCAAGATATCCTCGAGAACTTCTGGAACGCTTAAAAGCTGTCCATTCATGTGTTTCGTGTTATCGTCGCCTTGAAGGCCATTCACGAGATAGTCCGGAACTCGTTCTAGGAAACCGATTACTCTCCGATAAATCTTCGGGTATTTGATTTCTGCGAACGCGTTTCCGGCGTTACTAAACCCCGTTCGTAATGCCATAAACATAATTTCCGCCCGAGTACCACGAATTTAACGCGGGAAATGAACTTTATGTTACAGCTTCGCTCTAAGAAAGCACATGTACGGAAAAGGATGGGAAAGAACCGATAGATTTCTATCTTGCTTTACAGACTCAATGATCCGTTGTTCAATGTGGTTGACAAGCACGAGGTTTCCGTAATTCATGGACACGTGTTGCTCATTAAATTAAGTAACAATCGAGGCACGGTAGATAACTCTTGCACCTCGTTGCACGGCTACCTTACCGGCCACCTTGTTGGCTACCTTACCACCTCTATCCATTCGCTGTCTCCCTACCTGGCAGTCTTCCTCTCTTTCGCGATGTCTCGTAGTGGGGTAGCAAGGATGTGTGTGGAAACCAAGGCACACGGTGGGGTCGGGTACCAGACAAGGTCACGGCTACCAACAGCTAGTTTCTTCTTCGTCTCTCCGCTTCTCCGTTTCTTTCTTCCCCTTCGAACCGGGCAGCCATCTTGGGGAATGTGTAGCGTCATCGAATGCACCGAGAATAACAATAAATTATCTCTCTCGGTCGTCTCTCACCTTCCAACTCCTCTGGACTTGCCCTCGGGTTTTCTTTCCGTCATACTTACATCAAGATAGTTGACTTCCTGTGACTATTTTCAGCAGAAAGGCTCACGAACCGATATTCTCCTCGGAAATCTCTTTATCCGTGACTGGAGATTTGTTTTACAATAAAAAGTTTCACGCGTCGCTTGCTCCGAGATAATTTCTCCTATCTTGATTTTAAATAGGAAAGCCAGATCGATGTACTTGAATTGTAAGAGACATTCGGGTGTATTCGGTGGGATTTGAAACCCTCCTGGTTTCATAAGGGGATCACGGGACATTCTAAGCCTCCAACCTTAGGCAATTGCAATGGGTTTTTTCTGTCTTTCATTGGGAGATTTGGGATAGGATGAATTCTGGCGGGGTTTCGGGCTTCGTTTCATTTACTTGGAACCCCTGTCGCAGTGCTCCCTTGCCTTCCATCCCTTGTCGGTCGGGGACACGATATAACTCGCGATAATCTCGTCGGGAAACAAATTCCAAAGGGACACGCCCGTGGGAAGAGATAAACTTCGCGCTGAGATGTTGGAACATAGAAGGGCTGGCCCTTCTCTCGTTATCGTCCATCTACCGAAGCTTAACCTAACCTCCATGGTCGTATGAATTTCGGAATAAAGCCTCGATCCGGCATTTCTCTCACTTCGTGAAATGTTAGAGGAAAGTTTTCTTAGTTACTTAGGGAGTAGATACCGAAATAGAGCCGGGGTCTTTTATCGTTAAGCGAGCTCCGTAAATTACACCTTCCATCGCTAACATTTGTTCTGGAAACTCGCTGTTAATTTCTGATAAAGTAAGAAATCAATTTTCCAATTTACAAATTACATGCGGTGTGGAAACTTATTTCATACGTGCCCGCGAGTTTTTATATCGGATTTTTGTTCCATCGAATAGTTAAACTTTTTAAACTACGTCAGTGTGTAATAACGCAGGAGCGAAGCGGAATAATGATGCAGCATCTACTGCGTGGGAATTAAAACGCGTTCGTTTCGTATTAATATTTTGATCGCGAAAAACAATTAAACAGGTGCGTCATCGTGATTGTAGAATTAACTTTACACGGAAAAGAGTAAAATCGTTTTAACGATCTCTTAGCAGCATCTCGACGCGGTATAACGCACAGGGTGGAGGTTCCGGAGAGGCACCTTAATCCAAGGGGGCAAAGAGAGAGAAAGAGAAAACAATGGTGATTGTCTCGAAACGTTTACAGCCTAATTATGTGAACACGGGGCCCGGCCATGGTGGAGTAACAATGCTATAACTCGTAACAATGTACGATTGTTCATTGTCTGCCCGTGCCCCTTCGCTTTTCTTCGCGTGTGCACGCGCAGCTAACCCCATGATACTGCGTACCGACTATTTTCAGCCCTTGTTTCGAGATTCGATCGTCTCCCTATGGAAAATACCGATGGACATCGCTGACTCCGGAACCTTGACTTCCCTTCAAAATCCACTCTCTAATTAGCTACTCGGTTCGCGTAATTATAACGCCATTTCATTTTCTTCCGAATTTCGTGAAACGTCATCCACTGTTTTAACTCTGGTTGCAGTGGATTATTCGATGTTTGTTTAATATGTTTCGTAATACAGAGATTATAGATAAAGAGGATATCTTTTTGGAAGGTGTATTGCACATTTAAAATCGCGATAAAATTAATGGAGGGTAAATTTCACGCTGATTCACGTGTTCATCGTTTAACTAGAATTTTTATCAAGTTTTAACAGCGCGTGTTAAAACAACGTCGATGTATCACTCGAACGTCCCCGTGAAAGCGTTAAAATTACACGAATTAACGAACTAATTTCACCGCTACGAGGGAAAATTTACCGGAATAAATTAATTTTCCTAGTACGTGACTCATTTCCAGCAGCAGCTTTGACTCGCGTGAATTTCCACATCGATCAATAAAAGAGAAAAGGCTCGAAAAATTGTCACTCCGAATTGGACTTGTTCGCGGGTACAAACAGCAAGTGACCCGGCCGGATGTACGACCTCGAACCTTTCATAGGTTGCTCGTGACTCGTCCAGCCACTTCTCTCTTTCTCCGTGGGTCTTGTTCCTCGGTCTCGCAACATCCGGCCTGTCTTCCAAGGCCACGCAAGATCACACAGAAATCGGGTCGTTGAACCGGACCGCTGCTTATGCTCTAGTGAAACGAGCAGGCGCCAACCGCAGATAAACGCCTGGTACTTCATACGTCGTTGGTATTTGATAAGCAATGATAACGGTCTCTTGAAAGACTTTCTCTTCGATTGCTTTCATTCTACTTGAATCGCTCCTTCGTATTGGATTATCGCGTGTAAAATTACCATTCGTTGAATCGCTACGCATTTGATCACCATACGTTAGAATCTCTGTACAGTTACATCCGTTGGGATCACCATGTGTGGTAACACCACGTGGAGGTACCACGCTTGGAATTCAGACGGGTAGAACTATCATATGGTTACTACGCGTAGGAGTAGAATGAGTAGAGTAGAGCTACCACGCGGGGGAATCACTGTGCGTAGAATTGCTATGCGGAAGACTACCACGCATTCAGATCAGTGAACATAGAATTATCACGTGCTGCGATCATTACGCGTAGAATTACCATGCGCTGGGATCACTACGCGCAGAATTACCACGCGCTGGGATCACTACGCGTGGAGTTACCACGCACTGGAATTACTACGCGTAGAATTACCATGCGCTGGGATCACTACGCGTAGAATTACCACGCGCTGGAATTACTACGCGTAGAATTACCACGCGTTGGGATCACTACGCGTAGAATTACCATGCGCTGGGATCACTACGCGTAGAATTACCACGCGCTGAGATCACCTTGCGCTGGGAGTACCATGCGCTGAATTACCACGCGCTGGAATTGCTACCCGTAGAATTACCATGCGCTGGGGTCACTACGCGTAGAATTACCACGCGTTGGGATCACTACGCGTAGAATTACCATGCGCTGGGATCACTACGCGTAGAATTACCACGCGCTGAGATCACCTTGCGCTGGGAGTACCATGCGCTGAATTACCACGCGCTGGAATTGCTACCCGTAGAATTACCATGCGCTGGGGTCACTACGCGTAGAATTACCACGCGCTGGAATTACCATGCGCTGAATTACCACGCGCTGGAATTACTACGCGTAGAATTACCACGCGCTGGAATTACTACGCGTAGAATTACCACGCGCTGGAATTACTACGTGTAGAATTACTACGCGCTGAGATCACCTTGCGCTGGGATTACCATGCGCTGAATTACCACGCGCTGGAATTACTACGCATAGAATTACCACGCGCCGGAATTACTACGCGTAGAATTACCATGCACTGGAATCACCACGCGCTGGAGTCGTTACGTTCAGAATTACCACGCACTGGGACCACTACGCATAGAATTGCCACGCGCTGGAGTCACTACATATCGAATTACCACGTGCTCAAATTACTACACGTAGAATTACCAGGCATTGGGATCACCACGCGTAGAATTACCACGCGCTGGGATCGTTACGTATAGAATTACCTCTAGCTAAAATCCCTGTGCATAGTAATTCTACGCGTTGTTATCACTTCACTCAGAATTGCAACGCGTTGCTCTATCACGCGTCGAACTCATCGCGTTTAGAATTATCACGCATTGAAATTACTTTGCGTAAAATTATCAGGCATTGAAATTACTTTGAGTAGAATCATCACTCATTGAAGTTACCACGCGTAGAAATAGTTTTGGCACTGTCTGAATAAACCACGTGTCGTCTATTTCTAATCATGAAAGAAAACATGACAAGTGGCAAGTCGCACGCGATAAATTTGATAGTTTTTTTTTACGACGCTACTAGAATGCACATGTTCCTGTTGCTAATGGAGTTAATTTTATTTATTCCACGACGTTGCGTTTCTTTCCTGCTTCCGTCTGATAGGATTGTTGAATCGATTGTTACGCGAGTCCTGCAAACAGCGCAGAACGTTAGATTCGCGTGATCCTGGCTCGTTACGCTCGTCTGGCCGTCACTATTGGCGAAAGAACGTTACCTAAGCGAAGGTTTCTTACCGTGAACTTTGCCTTCCGTTCCGTGGAGGAAACCAGTCGAGTTTCCACGGAATATTGCGTCGTCGTCGTCGTTGTCGGCGGCAATTATTGGATTCTCGTTTTCGAGCACAGCCGGTAGCATGAGAAATATGCTAATTTCGGTTTCTCGCTACCGTTCGATCGACGAAGAAAATTGCTGCCTTTGAACGATACGAGTTGTAGGGAGTTCGAAATAGATGGAAAAATGATTGCTCCGACGAGTGAACCATATTGAAAGAAACGGCGAGTTTACGTAATGTTAATCGTGTTTCTCTCTTAACGGAGGAACATGGAAAAACTGATTTGTCATTGAGATACAGTGCTCGCGAAGGATTTCATTCGCGCTATTCGATTAACGGATGGCGAGGGTCACCGGTGATTAGTAACATAGATTCAACAGAAGCAACTGATTATAATAAAGAAAAAAAAGAGGAAGGTAATGATAAGTTGCGGTAACGTTGATATTATGCTAATGATACGAGACGAAGGTTCGAATTGAAAAATCAACTAGTGGAATATAAAGTAAACGTTATGGTAATGCGTCTTGCTACATACGACCAGTTTCACTGCGCCGGTTAACGCGTTAACACATCGTCTATCACAGCAGAAGCCGTACCTAATACGGCACACGATAATAAAAATTATGAGGATTAACATTTTTGTCGGCCGTTCGAAAGTGTTACCGCGTAAAGTTTTCCAGTGGCGCTTCGTTAAGCATTCGCGACACGAAGCCAAGTTTCGAGGTAGACGACGAAAAAGGCATCGAGATCGAGAAAAATTTCGCGCAGCGCAAATACCCTCCTCCAAGGACACCGTCTTCGGGAACCAGTCCCATAGCGAAAAAGCGTACGCTCTCGAGACTCATCGAGCGGCTCTACGTGGCTCGCACGCGCGAGAAAACCCGTGAGCGGAGAAACGAATCGCCTGCCTTTCGTTTTTCCTTCGACGAAACAGTCCTTGAGAAAATCTTCCCGCCTCGATTCTCAATTTCGTCATTGGAATCGACCAGGTTTCTCGTTTCGCGACACTTTTCCAGCTCGACCAGAAAATCGCTGATTTCGCGTTACGAGATACACTCTCCTCGATTTTTCTCGACAAAGGGACAGATTTGTCGGAAGATTTAACTCGATTCCATTACGAAATTTCTACAAAGATACTTCGACCTCGTTCGCTCGATGATTCTTTCCAGAGATTACGTCGCATTTGCATACGATTGAATAAGCGCCGAGAGAAAAACGCGTTTCGCCGTTTTCACGCCGACAATTCTGTATACACTCGTTTGTGCTTTCTTTGCAATTCTGCGAAACGAGCTGTTCCCGCATAACAAGGGAAAAGTAGGTTATAGGGAGCTCCCAGGGGAACGATTTTGCAAAATTATTATGGCGAGCACTTTTCTGATATAGGAAAAACGATTTGCGTTTATTGAAACAATTCGAATTGAGAAAACCGCGGAACATAAACAATAATAATTGCGCTGTTTAAGAATTTTATTAACTGCACTGCCCGATAGTTTTCCAATGAGCAAAATCGTTTCACCGGCAACAGCTGTTTCGCCTCCGGAGAGAAGCGTAAATTCGATTCGTTGATTAAGACGGAGATCGAGTTACGCGCATGCCGGGAAAATAGAAAATCAGTGAACGCGGAGAAACGTGATCGCCTTCGCGACGAAGCTTAAAAATATCTTCGGACGATCGTGGTTGATCACCGCACGTGCATGCGACAAGAATTTACTCGTGGCAGCAGTTTGACCCGCGTAACCCGGCCTTAAACGCGTTTCCAAGCGAGCCGAGAGACCGATGATCTCATTTTCCCGAGCGTGCACCGATTTAACCCTTTGGCTGCGAGGAATTGTGTATCGTCGCCACTTAATAAGAGCATCGTGAATCTCGGGCTGCAACGTTCTTTTCGCGTTTCGCATCGAAATGCGAGGCAGTTCCTCGAAGGTGATCCGTTAATTCTGAAACGCCGCAGGAACTCGCAATCAGTTTTCATGAGTCAGCGTAAAAATGTTGACACGACGCGGAGAAATCGAAATCCTTTCTCGAGATAGACTCGAAGGATTTTCAGGTTTCGTGGAAGAGTCGGTCGACAAAGAACACGATTCGAGCACTCGAAGTCGTTCCACGATGAATCGACGTCGATTCATCGTGCGAGGCAGTCGTCGCGACGCGAAGACAAAAGAGGTGGCGGGATAATTGAAACGAGCCGAAAAAAAAGAAACGAGAAGGACCCCCTGAGTGAAGTCCGAGAGAGAATGATCTCAGCGAGTTGCCACGGTTTGAAAGAGGAACCAGGCGCGAAGCAGCTGAGACCCGGCTAACGGCCGCCCTGATATTTGACTTCGATCAAGCCCCGAAGAACGGCCCATTGTCTCGAGACTAGTCGATGGGGCGTGGCTCTTTCTAACAAATGAATCGGAATCGGACGGTCGACGTGGCTGGTGTTGGCGACCGTTGGCGACGTGACGCCAGATTGTTCTTTGATGCCTCGTCGCTTGCTGATACTTTTCGTCTTGCGCCAACCATTTCGAGTCCTTCCTTCGAACTCGTTCAAGGTTCTTAGGTCGTTGCAGTATGGATGATTTTTAGAAATTGTTAAGGTATGACATAGGGTGAACTACTCGGTTATTACCATGTACAGTCGAGTGTGACGACTTCCTTTGGGGTGAGAAGACAGGAAAACTTCCAACCACTCTCAGATTTTGCGGGACTATTTAGTTTGCAAATTTCAGCGATCGCGTTCTGACTAAGTGCACGATGAACCAATGACGCAGTAATCCTATGTCTGATAATTCAGTAACCTAAAGTGCAGAAATTCGCGGTGGTGATCTAATGCGTGGTAATGCGATCAACGATCAATTAACGGCATAATAAACCTGATGCAACGCGTGGTCATAGAACGATCCAGCTAGAACTTGTTCCTTTTCTCGCATAAATCGAGGATAGAAAACCTCGCCGTAAACAATCGTTATCTGGATCCGTTGGATCAAGATGAAGCCGTTGGCCACGATGATCGGACCGCAGCAGGCATCACGCAGATCGAAATAAAACGATAACCGTCCCTCGATCTTAATACAAGAGTCGCGATCAAGCCGCGCCGTGGCCATTGTTTTCGTTTCTCGTGGAGGGTGTGGTTCCAGGCGGCGAAATCCTTAAAAGGTCGCACGAAAACGTAGAAAGAGCTTTGCCGACCAGCTTCGACAAAGGAGAGGTTCCGTGTTGGAAAACGTCGACCAAGAGGTAGCTGGTTTTTATCGGGGTCTTTGTCGAGGCAGCTGGTGAACAGGTGTTACTTGGCCAGCCTTAGCCGTCAGCTGTTCCGCTTCTAAACCATCTTCTGCTAAGCTGCGAGGCGCTGAAAAATGGCCGTTACTCGTTAACTAGCGAGCAAACGTCCGTGCCGATTCCTCCTTTTCTCATGCAAATGCCCTTTCGCGACAGGAAATTCGCCTATTGGTAGATTCTTTCCACTCTGTTCCTTCTTCTTCCGCTGAAATTCGTGACCGGAGTGCGAATGGATACGCGAAAATGGCAGCGATCGGCGCGTTCGTTAGGAGAGGACAATAGATGGAGGTTTGCGGACTGCGTGTGGAATACCAGATAGCGGGAACGGATTTATTGGGTTGATTCGGACCCGAATCTTGGGTCAATAAGTCGAGTAGAACTCGATCGAGTTTGGTTAACCAGTTTCTCCGGAACGGGTAACTTTCCTGCGAGTTTGCTCGATTCGAATGCTTCTGCTCCGAAATGGGAGATCCCGGAGAGCTTCAACGTATAGCTTTATCATTGTTACTCGGAAAATGGGTTAGTTATGTATTAGATTGTTGCCACGCTGAATCGCGCGATGTTAAACCTCGCGGTAGTGGATTTAAACTTATTATTCGTTGATAGTCGTGGGAAAGTAATTCGTGTGGAAGCTTCCTAGCTCGAGAGGCTTTTAACTTATTAACACGTTCGGCGCTGTGGGGTCACTCGTAACCGGCACTACGAGTGTAATAAGCATACGAACTTCTCGACGAATAATTAATCAAATGCATAGGTGTTTTCTCCTCCATTTCAGAGTATTTTGCAGCAACGATGCTTCGAAGAGTCAAAGACTGAGGTACAATTTTATTTGTTGTTCTTAATAAATTCGTCCCTCGATCAAATACCGAACAATGTCTCGCAAGAAGCAACGTCATAAAGAATCACGAACACAAAGAGCGGTCGCACGTGTCGCGAGCGGAGGTCTCGCGAGCGTTTCAACGCGTAGCTCGTGAATAACGACGCGTAATGCGGCGTCGTTTCGGTATCATTAAACGCAATTGACATCTGCTGACTGGCAGTTGGTTGCCAACTGGCTACTCGACGATGGCTGGTGGTACCGTGCGCCATCGTGTATTTCCAGTTACTTCTCGTCGATGTTTGATCGATCTGCCTACCCTTAGCCTTATCGTTCCATGCCGATAACTAGCTTGTCCCGCGAAAACCTCCGCCTTAAATATCCCTATTATGCTGCCGTTTCGTACTGGTCGCGTGATCTTTGCCAATATTATAAGGAAAACTTTGTTTTCGCGTAACTGATGGCTTTGTTGGTAAAACACGAGTTGTACGGAGCATCGACGTAACTAGGCACCAGGGTGAACCTAACCCTTATCACGTAACGCGAAATACGCAAAATATATGACGGTGAAACTTTGAAATCTTGAAACGTTATACGCGTTCAAATTGCTAACTTTATAAATTCGGTAATTTGGAAATTGAGGATTCCTAAGCTCGGGGATTTCGCCTACTCTGGTTGTATCGATAAGGAGGTCTCTTAATCATGTATTTCTGATTGATTGGAATTGATGGGATGTACAAATGTCGGGAGAAAATCCGTGGATTATAGGATTTATTTGGGATAATACGTTCCCTTAGATTCGAGATCAATTATGAATGTGGTTCGAAATTATCGACGAACGTTTCAATGAACCGAATCGAGACTCGGAGAATTTCCAGATTTAAGCTTTCTAATTGCTGTAATTCTATATATGGAATGACCCGATCTTTCCTATTGTAATTCCGCAAACTGAAATAATTTCCAAAGACAAACTGCTACGAGTTAAAACTTAATTACTAAATGTCTAAACAATTATATAAATCTATTACACAATTTTCGCTAAATATAATATGCTCTTCGAGTGCTTAACCATAAAGTTTGTTCATAATCAAAGAACGAAATGCTCGTAAAATCGCTGATAAACTCGAAGGTAAAACCTGTTATAAACTGTCGCAGGTATTTCTAACTACCTTTTCCGGAAATTCTAATCATAGTAGCACCTGTCCTTGAAAACCGGGCCCTGAAAACCTGTTAATCCGGTGAAAACAGGTGAAACGTGGTCCAATTGAACCTAAGACTGTACGGAGTTGCGGCGCTGGATTTTTCCCTGGCGCATTTTTGTCGGTCTATTTTGCAAGCGAGGGGTGATTTTCTCTCTTTCTCTGTCTCTCTTGTTGGTGGGTGTCGATATTAGGGGTAGCGAGAGGGGTTGGAGAGAACGGGAAGGTAGTGGATTTGGGGGTTGGACCCGTGTCGAGGTGGGGCAAAGGTGACCCCCGCGGATCAATACCGACGCTGGTTCGGCGCCTACATCGTACTCCAACGACCGATGCTCTTGTGTTTCCTCTCGAAATCGAATTCGATTCATCTTTTCCGCAGACTTCGCATACTCTACTATTTACACTTTCTCCGTTTACTCCCGTTTACAGAGAATCAGTCTCTGAATCTACATCTGTATGCACTTAATTGTTTGGTGCACTATGATATAGAAATTTCAGTTTGGAACACTCTATAATCGTTGACTAAATTTTAACTGCCATTAACATTTCATATAATTTGTAAGAATTATTTACTGTGAAGCAAAAGTGTATCTGGAGATTAACTCGCTAAATCGTTTGGTGATTTGGTACTAGTAAAACTCGACATTGTCCAAGTTCGAGAAGCGATGTTTTTCAAGGTATCCTAACGTCTGAAAATAACTAAGGTTGTCTTTAAATATCGCGAGTGATGCTCGCCAAAAACGCTGGTAATATCGCTTCCGCGGAAACACGTGGAGTAGCAATTTTCCGACGCGTTTTCACGAAGCGCGAAAGTAGCTCGCGTTCAAGCGAGCGTAACCGTCCGATGGTCGCTGATGATGCAACGGAGACGTCAGTCGATTACTTCACTACTTTCTCCCGTTCCGTAGAAACGTAACATTGTTCTGGATTAGTCCGCGTGGTTAACAGAGATATCGATAGAGGAACGTGTCGTTCCGCGAGCGTGACGAGCACGAAGGGCATCTCGTTGCTTGGCCGGCTGTTTCTCGTCTCCTTCGACGCGGCAAATTAAATTCGAGCTTTCTCGAGCGTGTCTCCTGTTTCTCGCGAGCCTAATAACTTACTCGTTCGACCCGCTGATGATTAATTTACCAGTGTTCCGCAATAGTCCGGAAAGGAAAAGTAAAGTTGCAAACGAGAGCTCCGGTCAGCGTGAAAGCTCTTGAAACCGCGTAGGCAAGTGCAACGGTTTGAATTAATGTCGAATAAATTATTCGGCCTTGGTGCGCTCGTTTTGAAATATTGTTGCAGTTCGGCAAGATTTTATCTGAACAGATCATAGATATTGCAACATGTGAAAAGTACCGTTATAACTATATGCGATAGAGAAGGATGGGTGAAAATTCAAATTAATGGAGATAGAGCTGCTACGAATAGCATTATCGCGGTGATTGCCGCTGTGTATTCGCCAAAATTTCTAATTATAATTATGGATATCTGAATAGCCGTTTATCAGAATATTGTGCATTCGAATACCTCATTATAACAGCGGGACATTTTTATGAAATAATACAGCACAGAGGAATTGACAATAATATTTCAACGGAGCTAAATATAAAGACTTTTGCAGTGTACGGAAAATTGTGAAATTCAATTACCGACCTAATATAGAAATACCGAGCGAAGATTAATCATAAAATTGAGCAATCTAATTTTTCAGGATATTCCTCCTCTCGGAATCTAATATTCAAGCTTCTACCTGAAACGACGACACAGATTTTTCCCGTTCTTTGACAATGACGCGATTTCTCAAGGCTTCTCTAGTACCCTCCAGAGATCTTTGAGAAGTTACCTCCTCTTTTGAAGAAAGAGGATGTTTGCCTTCGAAGTAGGGTAAAAACCTAATTTGTCGACGTCGTAGCTCGTTCTAGAACTTCTCTAACGAATTTCTGTTCCGTCTACCAGCCAGCTTGGCCGTCGAGGATATTGAATTAAAAAAGGAAACCGAAACTTGAAACTTCCATTAAAAAATTTTTTCTACGAAAAGAAGTTGCGCGAGTCTCGGAACGTTCTTCCCGTGAATTTTTCATGGCAGATTCTTTTTCGACGCGAGTAATAATCTTGGGCATAACCGAATCGATCGGATTCAGGATGTCAGTGTCCGGTATCCGTGGCCGGAAACGAGCCGTGGCGAATGGATACAAACTAGTCACGTGTCGTGTTGCATGCCATTACGTCACGAGCGAGGGATAAAAGAAGACTTTGCAAGATTTTCGTTCATATTTTCCCTTCGCGTTATGTCGATACAATTATCGTGAATTAAATGATAGCATATTGCGATGCGTTAGATTTTATTTGATTTTATGCAGAAATAATCTACGCTGAATTGAAGCGACCTCACGCAGCTTCGATCGTGTTCTCGTTTCCTCCTCGTTTGTTTTTATTCGTGTATTTTCAAGCATGAAACTGGTGATGAATCAGGAGAAAAAATGTGGCTGTCATCGTACAGACAAGCTGTTCGTTTCTTTGACAAGATTGAAAGTCGAAGAGGAACGATGTGGACAGTTCGAGGTCGATTCGCAGTGAGTTTATCTCTGTTGGAGCGATTAATTTCACCGTTAATCAGGATAGTTAACCTGCAATCGGAACGAACGGATAGGTCGACACTCGTTTTTCCACGTTGGATTGGATTTCTCGTGGATTAATCGAGTCGAGTGGAGGTCTTTGACGAACGAACGAGAGGAACTCGATTCCGCGCGTTTGCGTTTCTCGAAATCGCCGCTTTTTCCGGCCTTTCCGGCGATAAAACGTAATTCTGCGTTGTTATCGACCGGCACGACCTTCCGTACACCTCAAAATTTACATAAAACTGGTCCGCCGTTACATTTTTATCGCGATTTCCCGGTCGGCCGAATAATCTCGGTCAATGATTAATTCAGCGCGATTCAAGTTATCGTTCAGCCTCTTTCCTCTTAAAATTGCTCGCGCTCTCCGATTCCAACGGGGAAATTGAAAAGGCAAATTCGATTAATCGTTGCGCGCTCGAACGTGATTCTTTTCCGAAATCGTGATTACTAAAAAGTGTCCGCCGTCGGCGAAAGCTGCGGTCGCTGCGGGCAGCGAATTCCTCGTTGGAAGGTCGTATAATCGATTCATCGATGTTGTCGCGAGCTGGCGGGAAAATGTACGAGACAAGGTACAAGCTGTATCAGGGGGGAAGTTTTTCTACGCTTTGGAACGATGTCTCGTTTCCACGGGACAATTTATACGCGACATCAAACGCGGTGACCAGCTACATGACCGAACGACCGTGAACACAATGCGCCACGAATTTATTACGATATTATTCGACGCGATCGCTGTGCCAATAAATATCGCTGCACAACCGGAATTTAGTCGTCGACGGGACGAACTTGAATTCGCCCGAGAACTAAAATTTCCTCTAAAAATAGTTGGTTCTCGCTGTGACTCGCGAATTATAACGCTGATGGTATTTTCCTGTATTTTATACGCGGTACAATCTCCCGGTCAAGAAAATCCGTACCCCGGAGCGTACCTCTGGCATCTATATTTCTGCGTTAAATGTAATTAATAAGTACGCTGTTGGTGAAGCGTTAACGCATCCATTGTTCGTTCTGTATATCGTATGTGATATACTATCGTCCTTTGTTCGACGTTCGAACGAAACCCGATGAGTTTCATTTAAATTGCAATTACTAGTCGAATGTACATCAAAGGTAGACAGTTTGATCGGTATGAACGGATAAATACACGTTATATCTGGGAACCAGACACGTACATAAGAATTTCTCGCACGAAAATTACATAACGATCTCAACATTCGGTGTAGCTAATTAGGGTAATCTCAGAAGTATCAAATCCTTACGGTATAAAAGTACTATTTGGAAAATACTCCGCGTTGTTAACGTCTTTAAGATTCCATGAAAATAACGAAATATCGTGGTAGTAAAACGCGAGGTATTTTGGCGTAAAATGCTAAATTTGTATGTCGGTAAGTTCGACGAGCGAAAAGCGCAATGAACTAATGAAGTGTTTTGTGGTGTGTTCGCGTTACAGGTACAAAGCGAATCGTTGCGTGAGCGGGGGCGGTGGTCGCGGAAACGGTGCGACTGGCGGTACCGGAGGCGGTCTAGGTAACGGAGGCAGCGGCCGCGGAGGCGGCGGGGGCGGCAGCCCCGGTAGGGGCGGAGGAGGAGGAGGAGGAGGCGGCGGCGGCGGAGGCGGCGGAGGAGGCGGAGGAGGAGGTCGCGGTGGAGGAATAGACGGTGGCGCGGTGCCTGCTGCAGCACCACCGACCGTCGGCCATTACCACCACCACCACCACCATCACCATCACCATTATCATCACCTCGTCACCACGACCACCACCACTGGCGTCACCAGGCACCTCAGGCACAAGCTACCCCTCGGCAAGCAGTGCCTCGAACACCGTCATCAGCACCGGCATCACCATCGGTCCCCCTATCGGACCTTAAACATGGGCCAAAAGATTTCAGGTTAGGACCATGATGATGACTCGATGACGATGATGATCATTTCTCCCGTTTTTGTCGCGAATTAAGGTACGGTCCAATTGCCCGACGATTAGCAGAGTGTCGTTTCAGAATAGCCTGGTACGATGGTGGTTGTTTGTCGAGTCTATTTTTCAAACACGATGCAAAATAACGTTGGTTGTGGTTGTTTCACGTGACGAGTAGATATAATCGAGTAGGTGGAATCCGCGTAGCCTAAAGATGCGTTTAGACTAGGCTAGTGGACAGGCAACCAAGCAAGTGTAAGTTAGTCTGGAAATCATACGCGTGCTACTTGCCTGGTTGGGTACTGAACTGCACCCCTAGTCTGAAAGCATTTTTAAGTTTTGTTACCAGTTCAAAGGCAAGAATATAGACAGGTAAGCAAACGTCTAGCTTCGAGGAACAAGAGTCTACTAGATAGTCTACTAGAAAATAGCCAGATCTTTCTTCATTTTAAATACTTGCCCAGCCAACTTTTCACTTATTATCCTATCTTTTCATAGGCAAATCAATCTCGAGACTTTTTATCGATCTCGAATACGTCAAGTATCTTTTGAGTATACGCAAGGTTTCGTCAGAATTAGTTAGCCTTTTTCATTTAGAGACAAAAAAGCACAAAGTGTTTAGAGGTTACGACCGAAAAAAGAAACTAATGAATATTACAATCCTTACTGCAAGTGCAGTCACGTCACACGATACAGCGCTCGCGAGATTAACTTTAGAAGGTTGATTCACCTCGTCGAGCTTCGTCCAGGGTCAAGGCCTTTGAATGCTCTCGATCTTACCTGCTCGTTCAGGTAGAAGCTCGAACAGGTCCTTCAGACTATCCTCTGGCGAGGAACGTGCTGCAGCGAAACCGTAGTCTTATAAATCGTCCCATCAACTTTTTTTTTTTAAACAACCTTCCTTCGCTCCAAAACGATAGGGTTCTTATTATAATAGCAACGCGAGGCAAGAAATAGAAAGTTTGGATTGAAAATTGGGACGATCGAAGCGTTAGTTTATCGACTGCTGTGATGACCAGCGAAAATTGCCATTTCAAATTATGGAATATTTAAATTAAAAAGTGAAAAATCAAGTTTGAATACAAAATTGGAAAATTATAGCACCTTTCAGTAACATGAGTCGTGTATAATTTACAGATCATGTAAATTTTCTTCTCGTAGAAGTAGTAGGCTATGCATCGTAAATGCATTAACATTTTGACCGTGACAGCTAACGCATTAATTTCATCGATCGTTCGTCCCGTTCCATTCGACACTTTCTCACGACTTAGCTGGCCATTTGTCCGCTTCCGGAGGTGCATCCTCGATAACGCGACCCTGTGCGACGTTCCGTTCTCCGCAGTCAAACTTTTTGGAAAAATTTGTCATGCTGCAATCGCGGCCGATTCGCGGTTCAGCTGCGACCGTAAAATTTACGAGTCTCGGGTGTATCGTAAAAGGGACATAAAAAACGCGGCCCAGGTCCCGAAACCCGCAGGAAGGAGAACGGTGTCGGACAAGGTCGAAAAAAAGCAACCACGAACGTGTCGAACCCGAAGGAAAGACCCGGAGGGTCGACGCAGACCGGATACAAGCAGGACCCGTGAAAGGGCCCTTCTTAACCAATGCCCTTCGGCTTTTCGGCCAGGAGAGACCCTTTGAAATCCTCGCGGTCCTTTCCAGAACCCTCGTTTCAGAACCCTCTCGAACGCTAGCGGCGGGTAACAGCTGCCAGAGCAAATAAACCCAATATCCAAGGATATCGTCCTGTGTTCGCTCGACCCTTGAATGAAAGAACCAAGACGCACTGTGTTTCGAACAATGTATAGTAGCTGGACAGAAGCCAAAATTTCGGTTTATTTCAGAAGTCTCCCATACGCATTCTCCATAAGAAGTTACTACGTCATTTCTAACTTAGAACTTTCGAAATACTAGGTAGTAAACGTACATCGAATTTGGATGATTTTAAGCTCGTTATACTATCACTTGTGTTTGTGACAGTGGCCGTAAACAATAAAGAAAGAACTCCCTTAATTTTCACGTCTCGAAGCGGCGCTAAGGGACGTAGGAAAGTTCTTTTTGTTCCTGATAAATATTTAACGAGTTAGGAAAAAACATTTATTCTCGTGAAGAATTCGAAGCTGACGAACACGGGAGCGAGGTTTTGTCCAGCTATCCCCTGTCTCTCGAAACACTTTGAGATCCTTCGAAAACCTTAAGCCCGAGCCTGCTGCGGCCAGGGATGGGTCGAGACGGGTCGGACCCTTCATTATTTTTCTTCCAGTCTTTTTTCCCTGTTCCACGGCAAATCTTCCCCACAGTGTTAGTGCGTAGCTGGCAGGTATCCGACCGCACGATGAATCCCTCAGACGCATCCTGAATTATTAACGACCGCGTGGAAATTTAGCCTAAAGGGAGACTCGGCGATCCTCGACAGGGATCATGGATCCTCAAGGTTCCGTTGTAGATGGATCGACTTCTTAGAGTTACATTGCGCGTCCACTCGGACGTAAAAGTCACGCGATACTTTTACAGGAATTTATCCTGGTGTATTCCCTAGGCCCTTCAAAGACAGCTTGTAACCTGACGCGTAAATTTGACAGAGGTTATCTTGGTTTCTGCAGGCGGTGTGAAAAGCGTGACACGCGAGGCTGCAGCTGGAACTGTCGGTGGAGTCAGCGTCGGCGGTGGCGGCGTCGTAGCATATAAACCCGTGGTACCCAGAGAACTGGCGCAACACTTTGCAAGGCCACCACGGCTCGATGTCCTGTTCGACATGCCACCCGCCTCGCGGGAGATGCAGATTCATCACAGCTGGAACGCCAACGATCGTAGCCTCAACATATTTGTCAAGGTACGTCCTTAAACTCGCCCCTAAATTGCTAACAAGAACACTTGTCCTTTGACGGCGATAGGAGATCGGATATCGTTATCGAGAAGTTAAAAAGCGTTTTCAACTTCACAGGATGATGACAAATTAACGTTTCACCGACATCCCGTTGCCCAGAGCACAGATTGCATAAGGGGGAGAGTGGGATACACGAAAGGTATGCACGTATGGGAGTTGTTTTGGAGCACGAGGCAAAGAGGCACCCACGCCGTGGTGGGCGTCGCGACGGCAGAGGCACCACTTCACAGCGTCGGCTATCAGAGCCTGGTCGGTAACAACGAACAGAGCTGGGGTTGGGATCTCGGTAGGAATAAGCTTCTTCACGATTCGAAGAACAATACCGGTATCACGTATCCGGCCCTACTCAAACCCGACGAAACGTTCATCGTTCCTGACAAATTCCTTGGTAAGCCTCTATCGACATCGAACCCATTTGCGACGCACTCGAAACCCTCTCTAAACAAAGCTACTCTTCGGGGCCTGTGACTGACGCGAACCTCGTATTCTGTTTCAGTGGTTCTGGACATGGACGAAGGTACGTTAGCGTTCGTCGTAGATGGCCAGTACCTCGGTGTCGCGTTCAAAGGACTGAGGGGCAAGAAACTACACCCTATTGTTTCTGCCGTGTGGGGACACTGCGAAATCACGATGAAGTACATCGGTGGACTTGATCGTAAGTATCGGTGGAAGATTAATTTCGCGTTGAAACTCTAACCGCTTTCGTAACCGTTAACCAAAGTCGTTATTGTCGTCGCGAGGTTTTACCCCGTTCACGAAAGATCGTAAAGAACGAGTGTTGTAACGATCGCGCGTTTGTTTTCAGCCGAACCTCTGCCCCTCATGGACCTCTGTCGAAGAGTAATACGGAAACGAATCGGCAAGGAGAAGATAGAAGAGAAAGTGAACGCATTGAGCCTACCGTTAGCATTGAAAACTTATCTCCTGTATCGTGACAGGAGGTAACCACCGAATGGTGTCTCGAAGGAAAGCACCACGATCGCGATTGTGAACACCACCGCGCTATTATTATACCGTTGCCACCACGACGCACAGGGGAACGCCCGCTACCCCGTCGCCAGCCACCGAGCACAACAGCCCATAAGCCGCTTCTACGATCTATGGTGTTTGTATCCGTGTCGTCAGGATAAATCGAGACGAGCAACGACGGCAACACGATCCGTAGCTTGGTCGATCGGTACCTTGTCCTCGTGTTCGTGTTCGTTAACCTCGTCGTCATCGTTGGCATGGTCATCGTCGTCGTCGTTGTCGTTGTCATGTTCATTATCGCCGTTGTCATCGTCGTTGTTGTTAATAACCTGATCGTTTTTCGTCGTTGTCGTTCTTGGATACGATCGAACGACGTTTACACACGGGGACAAGAAAGAAAGAACATAAACGCGGAACACACGCACGAGCCGGTCATATATGTATATTGTATATCGGGTCTAGATAATTATTTAGGTGATATTGTTGTCTTGTGTTAAAACGTCTTGCACGATAAAAATCGTGACGAAGTCTTTATTGATTGTTAAATAATTGAAGCAGAGGGCGGTACTCGTACGCGATCGGGGTATCATCTCTTTTTTTTTTTTTTTTCTAGTTTGATAGCTTTTTCGCTCGACGCTGGCTTGTCTGTCTGTCTGTTTTCTCTTTTGAATCGTTGGGAAAGGAACATGTTCTGCGTGTGGAAAAAGACCGACGAGAAGTCGAGGATCTAGATTTAATACGGGCTAGAGAATACGTACGTGGCTCGAGCGAAAGATGAAGTGACCACGAGAAGAAGAACCAACGAACAGCGCTTCAAACAGTTGGCCAGTAAAACACGTTAGACTTTAGTCGGAGTCTGAAGGCTGATACGGGCAACGTTTCGATTATTAGTCAAAGAAAATGGGTAGCGGGCTCGCTCTAGTCCGGCCACTGCGCGAATAATTACGAAGACGATGAACAGCAGCAACAACAAGATAAACGAACGACGTATTTGGAACAAAGAAGAATCGTCGAAGCGGACATTTGTCGAAGAGAAGAATGTGTACAGTGACGTGAAAGCCAGCCGAATCGAACAGCCACCTTCCAATAGACTCATTTTTCAAGTATTTTCTAAGCATGCGAGGTTTAACGAAAAGTAGTAGTGGTGTGTATGAATCGTGGACGGACACGATAATCGAACGAAAGGGGAGAACTTCGAGGTGATTCGTTTCTTCCTTTTTCTTTTTCTTTTCGTTCTAAAGCCCGCAAAGAATACGTATCATAGCTACAAACGAAACGACGGTTTAACAAAAATCACGATGAATTCGAAGGGTTCAAATTTGAGCAGCGAGAGACAAACATGAATTACCTCGAATTATGTTAATTGAAAACGATCAAAACGAAGATTAGACGTACGTAGTTAAACTTTAGGGCGAGCGAACGAACGAACGAACACGGGGCATATGGCTGAGAATATTCCACACACGAATTAAAACTGTCGACGGAGGGAAAAGAAAAGGCTGCGACACAGTGTATATGTGTGTGTGCGCACGCGTATTATTCGATGCGAACTACGGCGACGATCCAGACGATCATTACCGAGAATGATAATGATGATGATAATGGTGATTGAATGATAATGATGATAGCAAACGATTATAAACGGGCGTGTTGCTACCTATAACTATTAGCATGACAAATTATGACTGGTCCCTAGTAACTCTTTAATCTTACGTTTGTCGCTTAAGTTTAATGATAATGTGCCGATATCGGCGATGTCGATTTGTACATAGGGTATAATTATAATAATGATAATAATAATTATAATAATAATAATAATAATAATAATAATAATATCTATCGGTACAACAATGAATGTATTGTGGGTAGTGATTGTATCCAAGACCGTAAGGACGAACCGAATGCGAGAAAAAAGAAAAAACAGTTCTATCGTCGTGCAAACGCAAAAGCAAAAACACTGTCATATTTTTCTGATCTTTTAAGTTTCTTGCATGATACCACGCATTGTTGTTCATTCTCCTCGACCGGGTTCCAACCGGGACTCGCATCAAGAACGCGTCTTCCAAATTGCCTGATCGGACACACACATACACACAGACACATAGTTGCTCCGTATTAAAAGCTAGATTTTCTTTCAAACGAATCATAGCTACAGTTTAAGAATCAGTTTCGTAGCCATTCCCAACAAAATAAAAACAAGCGCGATCTCGCAATCGGCTGCCATCGCAAGCATCTTGCGGTCCTCAATACTACGCACACCCAATTGCTGTCTGTTAGCAATGTTCGCCTTCGTAATATTTGCTTCGAGACGAGAAGCAAAGCGAAGAGCAAAATTGGCGACGAATCAACGGAGGAGAAGGAGATACGAGCGAACGAACGAGCGCCGCGAGCGTGCGAAGCCGATCGAGCGGAAACGAATGCTTCCTTCGCGCCGTCGATGCTCGTCGTCGAAACGATTCGAAATTAACGTCGCCACGGTAGACGATTACCGTGCGTATTTTATCGCGAATCGACGTTCGTTCTCGTCGCGAGAAGCTGCGAGAAGCCCCTCTTGTTTGCTAAATAAAACAGAGAGAAGGAAGCGAGCTCTTCTCGATTGCGTTAAGAAAGAGAAAAAACGTGTTTCTGGATAGAAGTAAACGGACAAAGCACATAAATAAGAGAGTAAATCGTATTAAAGATAAAGAAAACCACACCACACACATACACACTTGTAGAAAAGATACATACGAAGTACACTTTGTGGACGCGCGTTTTGAAACGAAGGAGAGGAAGAAAGGAAGAAAGGAAGAAAGCGAGCTTTCACAGGCACAGAAAAGATGTTTCTTTCCTTTTGCTGTGAGATACGCTTTTCATCAACTGCTATCGTCGTGTGCTGTAACTATTCTCTATTTTATTGTAATACGAATGATTTTTTTTGTTTCTTTTTTCTTCGTGCACCTGCCACGTTCCGAGCATGAGACAAGGACAAAAAAAGAGTACATAGCGTATAGAATGTTGTATATATTATTAATTAATGATTAATATTAATATTATTATTATTATATCGGCTCGATAGTTTAATTGATTAATGTCGTGTTAGTCGACATAATTGTGGATTCAGTTTTTTCTACGATAGGGAAGACGATCTATATTATACAATTACGCGATCGATCGATTGACTGGATTTGGATCGTGACAAACGGTTTATCCACCTACCTATTCTCGTGTTAGAATTTTTTTATTTAAATCGCACCGATACTTCGATCGGTCACGATGCTAATAAAGCGAATCGAAAGCAAAAAGAAACGTGTTTTAATATCGGCGCGCGTTAATTTTTTTTAAACGTCGTTTTATCTCGTCTAGTATATAATTTGTTTTTTTATTTTCAAAGAGTTTCTTGTTTTGTTTTACCCTCTTGATTTTTTATTTGACTTGTCTCTGTCATTACGTGAATATCTTCGCACGTGAAATTGTTTGTTTCATTGTATCTGAACGACGCTTTTTCGGGTCGAGTCTGTTTTAATGTATAACTTGACACGAGGATCGATCGGTCCAAAGACGCGACCGAGTTTCACTCGATCAACATGTTTTTATAATCGAATTTATTTGTATTTCGTGGACGCTTTAAATTCTTTTATCTGTTCGAACCGACAAGCTTTTTAGTTTCATTTCTCGATTGAAACTTTCCACTTGTTACCTCTTCAAATTATTATAATATTGATGTTACTTGGAATTTTTTTAGTTACTCGATTATATTAGAACCTTCCGTCATGTTTTTATAGTTATAGAGTTTAATTTTTGTCGTCATTAGTTTATTACAATATTACTATGTGGACCAATATCGGTCCCCGCAATATTTAACACGATATAACCTATTGTTGGGTATAACGAAGAATAGAAAATTGCGAAAATGATTTTCTGAAATTAGCGGACGTTAATTATTACGGTATTGGACGCGTCAATCATACAGCTCCGATCACTAGATCGATCGATCGATCGTGCTACACGAAAAGTACAGGAAAAGCCTTTTTGCTCATTGTCATTGAATGCTGCGACGTTCGATTCGTTCGCATCTGTCGCGAGAAGCATTTGAAGCGTTTCGAAATGTTTTTCGCGAACCGACTGCCTGTTGTGCAAAAACTACGTTGCCTCGACAAATGTGTCTAATTTATTGACGACGCGATAATTATCAGGACCTTTAAACTGCGTGCAAGTGATAACCGAATGATAACCGCGTGCGTGTGCATGTGCGTGCGTGTGCGTGTGTCGACAAGAGAATGCGAGTGAAGAGAAGAGAGACAGAGAGAAAGAAATTTGGTACACCGGGTGGTCTTCGATAGAATTCGTTCTTTCTCGATTCTTTTACGTTTTGCGAACTTAGCTGAAATTTTAGAGAGAACGCGACAATCGTGTCCGTTCGACGGAGGACGAAGTTAACGAAAGACCACTTCCGGGAGGTCCGGCTTCGCGAGCGTGTCTCACGCGACTTTCTTCTTTTCCTCTTGTGTATTTTGTTTCTCTGACGGAAAAAAAAACATAAAAATAAGCCTGGACTATTTGCAACGAGCGATCTCACGTCTATTTAAGCATAAGTTTACGAGTTTAGCGTGGTGTATTTGCTGTATAGCGGCGAGTGAACGCGAAGAAAATTTATAAATATGTAATGCCTTAATGTTCTATCGATAAATAATGGATAGCGTTACTGTATAATTAGTTGTGACGCGAATAAAAAGAAAATGGAAACGACACGATAGGATTCAAGAGAAAGAAACGACGGTAGAGTATGTTGACGAGGAACGAAGCAGGCATACATTGGAAAGACGTATATGACAGACAGAACAAGATTTAAAAAAAGAGGAGCGCTGTAGGTGGTGACCGTTTGTCTCCATTCTGTTCGTGATTTGATATTTTTTTATAATTCAAACGACGAGAGAGAACGACTGGAGAGATGGAGCGAGTATAAATGGAGCGTGTATAGAGAGCGGACTGCTATCTTAAAATAGTTCAGGCTAGATGTCGATGTTTGTAGCAGATAAAGGAAAAAAAAACACAGCATATTGTAATTAAAATTAAAAGTCATTAATACCGGTCGCTTTTTTACTCGTCCACCAAAATTCCAATTTCCTCTACACTTCCATCTTTGAAAGGCAAAACATTTTTCCACATTTTAGTTTCACCATTTATATTTTTAAAATAGCTAGTTGTTAGTGTAGATTGAAAAACTAATTAGTAATAAAAGATCGAATTTATGAATTGAATAGGATGGGATACAATAGACTCTCGTTATACTGCTACATTTCGCACCGATCTCGGAACACATTTACCCTATGTATTGTATTGACAAGACGATGCATTTGCCATATGTCGCGTAACATTGTGTTGTATTCACCATGTACTGCGTGACATGGTAATGCATTGTTCTCATCAAGCGTTAAATCCACGCATCTATCTTCGTTTGTGGTAATGTAACTAAAGTGTACCGTCCATTCGACCATATTTCCGTAGTCCATTTTATTGTTTAACAGTTATTTTTCTTTCCAATTTTACTCATTCTTTGCGTGGGTTCTGCGACGATCCCGTCTGTCGACAATCCTTCAAAGGAGGTTGATCACAATCCCTGTAAAGTACTTCGCAATTCTCTCCGCGTATCCCAGCCTCTCCGGCGTCCTCCACCAGACGATCCCAACCGGAAGTTGATCTCAGAGATTTTCCAACGCTCCGTCTACAACATCGCGCAAACGATTCAGTATAGAATACGCTTGTTCTTACGCAAGGAAGAAGGATTTTTAATATTCCAACGTCGCGTGCAAATGACGTTTCCGGAAATAAGAGGCAGACACGTTCGAGTGTCTGATCCAGATTCCATTTCTCGCCAGACGCCGCTCGGAGGAATATTAAATTTTCAGGAGTCGTCGCGACGGGGTGCAATAAAAAAATGGAACTCACGTTAAGTACTTTGCCAGTACTTTACCAGCCGCACCAAATGCTTTTAACAGCTTTCGATTTTCCAGACAGACTGTCCTCTGTATGCAACGTATCCTGGCATCCTCGTTGAGGACTTCCTCCTGCTCCTGTGTCTGAAAGCAGAAGATCGTGGATGTACAAGCAGATTCGAGGCGTTACAAACTGTCTTCTTGATAGTTCATGTTTATCGCTGTGTGCCCCGAGGAAGCATCGTATGACATACAGCGAACCGTTGTCGCACAAGTAATGGTGCACTCAGGTGCAACGGAAGCTTCATTTGACTAACATCTTACCACAGAATTATAGCCATAAGCTGTGTAGAGCTCTCTCTTCCTCCTGGCCGATAACACATCCGTCAAGTCCCTCCTCTTCACGGTCGCGATCGTATTCTGAATTACGGCGAACAGCAATAACAAACCGATGAAGCTAACGATTATGAGCTGCTTGGAGGTTGGTCCAACGGGATAATCGATAGAATGCGCCACAGGATATCCGAAATAAGGATGATCGTACACGTAAGGCACGCTGTCGCTTCTGTGATGAATGAATGTCCTTTGAGGTACTGGAAATTATAACGTCGTTACGAACAATTTCTCCTCCTTTGATTATGGCTCCGAGACGAGGAACTTTACCGGGAAGATAATGATTGGTTGGTGGAGGCGGATGATGCAATATGGGTTCTGGAGGCCGCGTCATTTCCGGTCGAAGGGTAGACTCTATTTTGCTCGATGATTCCGTAGCAGAAGCGTTCCCAACGAACTGGTACTGAGCCTCGATCGAATTAATCAATATACTCAACACTGGCAAAACTTTTGTTATCGAAGAAAACATATTTGTTTTTTACTTATATCACTTGTATTTTACGTAGACGTTCACTGTGTACGTTTCAACGAAAAACGGATGAATTATGGTGCTCGACTGACGGATGGTGGATGGCGTACAGCGATCTTAAGAAGGTCGAGGAAAGAATAGCTTCGTGACGTTGGCAATTCGATCCTAAACGAACCGATGAAAAATGTGCCGGCAATTTCGAGAATTGCAGCCCATCATTCGGCTCGCTGAGCTACGGCTTCACGGTGAAAACGCCATGCTTTTTATTCTCCTAAGTAACCATCGCACACTATATGCTCCCTGTAATGGCTACCCACGACTCGTGAAAGAATCTTCCATTTTACGATGTGATTCTGTACAAGGTGAAACGAAGTCAGCGATTTCTACCTTTCTTTTTGCTATATTAAATACAGTCACAGTTATACCGATTGATACACATTGTACTTACATAACCCATTACATTGCATTTCAAACGTTATAACCTGTTTAATCCGACGCGTTGCGATACAACATACGATTCCAAATAAATAAGTGGTAGCAATTAGTTAAAAGAAACGAAAAAACGTTTCGTAAGTGGGAGATAAAACTCTGTAGAGTACAATAGCATCTAGCACGCAGGTGTACGCGCCGGGGAAACAAAGGGTTGCCTGATTTCTGGTACAAAGGGAGGAAAAAAGAGGAAGCGTGTTTGATGTAAATGTTCGAACAACGAACAACGTTGGGAGGTGGGTAAATCGGTTGGTTAGGCTGGTTGCTGAATCCAAGGGGTTGCTATGGCGATGGGACGGTCGAGGGCTGTTGCTAGAGGGTTCGTCTGTCTGGAGCCCTTCTAAAGGGGATGATGTTCTTCGCTCTGTCTGTCTGGCTAGCAACCAGTCAGCTGTTTCATTGCCCTGCGATTTCCTTGTTGAACCTTCTTAAAGCCAAGCTGCTTTGCAGTCATAAGCAATCTTTAATTTTAGCCAAAAGTAATTTGCCAGCTACCTTTTCATCTTTTCGTGTTTACGAATTCGAAAGTATCATGAATATTTATACACGGTTCGCTTTATTGCTTTTTAACTGATTTTTTCATTGAAACAACTTTTATATCGTACGTTGAAGGAAGTGTTAATCCAATCTTCGAACATACGAAGAGTGTCGATTTTGACACCCGGATAAGATATTATGCTATAAATTTTATTGGTTTAAAAATTACGAGTCGGAGCTCGGCTATGAAATCGAAATCAGTTTAAGAACTGGTTTCTCAGAAATTTATAGACACTAATTCTCTGTTCTCTTTTATACGATCCTCGGAATGATTAATTAAAGTAACTCGCACCGTAGCAAAGCTTCGGTGTTCCATGACTGTCGATACGAGGAATTTTTAATTCCATCGAGAACAAGGTAATCATAAAATAAAGAAAGGAATCGTTCGAGTGTACCAACGGCTCGTTAAAGTTTGCCCGGTAGCTCTGTTCTATGTCCACGATACTCGGAAAATCATCGTGTTCCCAAAGGTTCAATAAGAAACTGCCTTGAAGAACTAAAAGTTCTTACGGTAACTTTCAACGCGCAATGGTGCGATCTTCATAACTTTTCCATATCGTTGTATCGGTCTGCAAAGAAAAAACTGTCTGATTACTTATTTTCAGTTCCATCTCGATCCACTTACCGATCCCTTCGTCCATTTTCTTACGTCAAGTTTGGACAGGTCAATCCAGATACGAAAATTCGTGTCGCAGGTTACTTACCCAACCAGCTCGACACCTTCTATTAGCGACGATAAATTCTCACGGCGAACTTTCTACACCCTAGATGACACGTTTTCCTTAGGCAGCGAACCGTACTATATCCTTGGGACTGCGGGTTCTTTCAAAGAGAAAATGGGACATCTATGTCCTCTTTGCATTATAAATAGCCGTTCTGCGTTACATTTTTCCTTTTTTATTTAAAACGCAGTCTTTATGGGGCTTTGAAATGCACGCTATACCACGCATGGTCACACGTTCTCATCCGAACGGCATATGTAAAGAATATGTTGCGAGACAACGCGTGATTATACTACACGTGGTGATGTAACGCGAGGCTACACTACGCACAGATATAGTGTGTGACGGTACAATGCGTGGTTGAACCAACTCGTAGTGATACAACGCGTAATCATTCGAGCACGTGGCAATACGATACGTAGCTACGTCACGCATGGCAATACGATACAAGGCTATACACATAGTAACCTAACACGTAGTAATCTAACAGAAAGTTCAGCGCCTCTATACAATTGAGTCAGAAATTGAGCTTCGATTAGAATTGACCTATTCGCAAAAGTTGTTAACCGTGATCTCAAATGAAATCTTCCAAAAATATAGTTGAAGCCGTAACCTTCGTTTTAGAACGCGTCGTCAAGTTGCTCGTAAACAGGACCTTTTCTGAAAATATTCTAGCCGTGCCAATCGGTCTCGACGAATTCGTGAGACGATCTGGCGTCTCGCACCGAGGTGGCTCGGACGTTGCCAGTTTACCGTGAACAATAAAATCGGCCGGGGATTGTTTTTATTTTTTTTTAAAGGCGGTTACGTGTATCGGGGTCACATCGATAGACGAGCCGCGTGAACGAGCCCGCGGTTTCACGCCAACGCGACGCGAACAAACGTTGTATTTTTAGTACGCTTTTGCAACCACCGCCCTACGCTCTCAGACACCTTGCTCTCCACGACTTTTTATCACGGTCCGATCGAAACCGCTTGGCCTGCAATCACAGCTTCGTTAGAAGGCCTTTATGCGCGATCCGTACCTTCGATTCACGCTGTCCCGAACGATTTTGCCCGCTTTTCTTCGGCCCTTTCATTCGGTTTGCTCCGATCGACCGTGTACTTCATACGTTTTATTTTCGTACACGATCGAATCTGCTTTGCAATTCGCGAACGAGGGAAATTAACGACGACGATTCAAACCGAATTTCCCTTATGTCGTGGAACTGCGGGGTTACAGCGGCAAATGAGCCTCTACCGGTCAAATTAAAATCTGCTAAAACTGCTTCGACTATTCGGGGCTATTTATTTTAGCGTATTGAACGCCACGCGAGTTTAATTCGAGCTGCATTTGGTCGAGAGGTTCAATTGAATCGATTATCTACAGGAGAGACGCAAAAAAGGCACTTTTGCTAAATATATCTCACCGTACACGTCAATTTTGTGGCATATTAAACAGGCTCTTTAATTTATAACCTAATGAAACTGTGATATATTAAAATTTGCAAACTATTAATAAATCATGCGACAAGATCCATAACCTATAAAATAAATAACATAACCATAAAACTATTTATATCAATCATAAACGTAAAAATGGTCTAATCTCAACGTAAACAATAATCATAAGGAAGTGATCGCATTCGGCCAGACGTCGTTCGTAGCAAACAGACGTGGATTTCCTGCGAGCAACCGGAAACTGGCCGAAGTATCGTAAAGTTGAGCTCTAAAATTCATTTTTCCCGAAAGTTGTGCCAAGAGTAATTTTACTTTTCCGCGCGTTTCTTTGCTCCATCGTTGCGAAACTTTTCGATCGAGATATCCGCGACTCGAGGAGCAGCGGTTACCGAGGAGCGTCGAATTAATGGATAATTCGTGTTTATTCCGTTTCCAGGGATGCTCTCGAACATCGGACTGGTTGCTTGTTAAACTTCCGACACAAGAAATACCGACGTTATTCTTTTTTTCGACGAAACTCCGTTACGTTGGTTTAATTAATTGGAGGGTTCTCCGTATCGTGTCTGACTCGTGGCGAGCTTTACTACTTGCTGGCACGCAACCAACCTGTGTTTCGTCGTCGAACGATCGACGTCGAACGCTTCGCTGAGAAATTGAAGAACCGTCGCGACGGACGTTCTACTCCGATATTTCAATTAATTTTAATCTAATTGCCGGGAGATTTTAATTTTCAAACTTATCTCCTTTTTTAATCATGAGTCAAGTTCTCGAATCACGAAATTATACCCCATCATCGCGTAGCACCTAAATACGACCCATTATCATCGTTTAGTGTCCAATCACGCTCTATTATCAGCGCTCCATCGCGAACGCTTCGCTCTCGAGTACGCCCCATCGTCGACGGTAAATACTCGTCCACTCGATATCGCGTGCTTGATCGTCAAAGCTTAACCTTTCGTTGCCACTTGAATAATAAACGTAACGGTTTGTATCCTGCTGTTCTGATCTTTCATAGATGAATACAAATATTTGACAAACGCTTTGTCGTTCCCATATTAATGGAATCTATGTATCCGGAAATCCGGCGCGATCGAAGAGACGGTGGGAGGAAGCTCTCGAAGGATCCATTCGGGTCAGGCAGCCTGGGAAATCCTTTAAAGCTGAGAGATCTCGATGATTCCGTTTCAACGCCGACCTGTTTACCTTCTTCTTCGTAAGATCCGAATTCGAGTTCCTCCATTTCTTCACCTCCGAAAAATCCTTTCATGATCAATCATTTCCACCGTGCGCTTATGTGGATGATTTTTAAAGCAGATACACAAGTTTAATCGTTTCGTAGTATCGTAGGGGCGAACGTATCGAAGGTAATGTTTGTTGGATGCACGCGAACTCACGTTTCTTTCGTTTCGCTTCCTGGTTCGTGGAGGGTCAGCTTCGAACGTGTTTAATACGTGGAACGACGAGTGCTCGCTTTAATGTAGAGCCTTCTGGCGCGGCCGAACTTCCTGCCCTCTTCAATGATGAACGTACTCCTGCAGGATTAAGGTCGATTTACGTGATCGCAAAACTAATTTTATCTCTACCGAAGCAACTTGTCTCCGTACAATTATTATTTATAGTATCTACCGTTTGTCACACTTGACACGGTTATTTCTACTCTGGCAACATATTACACGAGCAATAATTAAAGTTCTTTAGGACTCGCTTCAACCGAGCATATCGTTTGAAGAATCTATTAGAAACCATTTGGTGACTGCTGTACTCCATAAAAGTAGAATGACGGATTAAACCCTCAAGTGTTTAACAAAGCAATCGTTAAGTTGGCCAAGTGTAGGAAAGTTGTTTCGGTGAAAATAACTGGAGAGTGTATTTTTACGAAATTTCGTACGTCATCCGAATATACGAGGAGCGATATAAAACGAAATTAGATGGCCTGAAAGTTTTCGTCGATAGCGTGAATCAGTTTCGCTCGTGCAAGATTGACGAGCCCCATCGAGACGACCCGTTTCAGCCTTCAAGAAGCGCGTGCATCTTTAACGCATCGACCGGGTCATTCAGCTCTGGCGTAGCTTCGAAATTTCTCCGTCCTCGGTGCTTCAACGACGAACCTTGTAACAGTTTCTCCCGTCTGTGGCTCGCGATTCAGATTCTCGGCGAAAGTGGAACTCGAGGAAGCCGGAGCAGGTTGCCGTCGACACACGACGCGAAATTCGAACGACGATCGCGACGAAGGTGGCAACCGAGCGAAAACCCGTTACCGATGCGTCGACCGTGAATAATTGCGCGAGGATCGCTTTCCAGCTGAACCGAAATAACTTTCATCGCCTAAGGAGCCGGTAAACGAGAGGAAAGATCAATACGCGTTGGCAAACTCCAGCCACGGATTCGTCGTTTAACAAAAGGATTGATCGTGCCCGAGAGATTGATCAACCGGATAGCAATTTTATTTCGGACGCGTTCAATTTGCTATTTTTAACTTTTGTCCTCAAACGAAAATGTCAGTCCATTCGATTTTTCGATCGCGTCGCGTACGCGCGCTCGTTTCACCTGGTTGTTAAGTGGAACGTTAATTAGCGCGTCGTTGATCGATGAAACTGCCCTAATAGTTTTTTTTCCTCTCCTATCTCCTCCGCTTAATCCGCAGCTTTTTACGCGGCGCTGATAATTACACCCCATCAGATACGCAGTCTTATTTTTCCGCTGTAAACTCGAACCAAATCAACGCGCAATTAACCCGTCGTTAATATTCTACTCTATTATTGATCATTATCAAATAAAGAAACAAGGTTCTACACGGGATGTGAAATTCCCACCAGAACGCGTACACTGGCATTTAATGCGTACATACGTTCTTCGCGATATCGAGTAAATTGGTCTTAAATGTCAGACACGTATATTTGTTATACCGTTAATTAACATTCAACGCACAAACGTATACGTTCCGATATTAGCGGAAAAGGAAAACATTCCCAGAATCTCGTGGACGCGAGCTCTTGAATTTAACATATAGCGTGTTTTACCTAGAACTCGACACGCAATTTAGAGCGAAATTTGTGATACATGTGACGAGGCTATGTACACGGACCAACAAGGTATCAACGGATAAACGAAGAGGAGTAATTAAGCTACACGTGATCCTCATTGAATCAATTGCTATTAACCTACCAATTAAAGCTTAATTAATTTTAACGTCGTTCCCATTTTCATTTTCCACGTGATATCCGATACGTGAAAATCTTTTGTTTAGAAATTACAGTATCTGGTACCGGAAGATCGTTGATCACGTAGGTTCGAATTATGATTGACTCGATCACTGTCATTCGAGGATTAATCTACTTAAACAGTGACGCTGTATAATAACCTTTGACCGTGATACAAAGTCAAATGCCATCGTAACACCTTGTAGGTAGTCATCGTGGGTCTCTGGTATTCCTACGAGACATCTAACGCGTTCAGAATTTCACCTGTCCTTTATGCTTCATCAGTTTTTACGTAGTTCTTGAACATAACGTTGCCCGGCTTCCATAAAAGAGATAACGAGTCTCTGAAGTTCTTTCTTTTTAAGAAAATCTCTTACAAGAACGTAACAAAATTTACGTGCTATTGTATATCTGGAAGTTCTCTTCTTTTCTAAGAGGATTAAACCACCGGGATGGCGGATAGAATATGGAATGGATATTGAATATCTAGACAATGGAATTTTTTTTCCAACCTATGTGTGTCATTCATGGAGCTCTCAGTCATGTCGACTGGTAGGAAAGTTAATATTTGGAGGGACGAAATTATTTTACGGAAGCAGATGACCCGCTTATCAGGTAGCACGTATAATTAAAATTTCACGAGACATTTTTATTCGAAGTAAGACTTTGTTCCGAACTAAGGTTTAATTTCGTATGTCCTTTTTGAATAATTGCTGAAATTCTGAACGGTTCGTTATTTTAATTATTCCGGCAAGTTTTTATTCGCGACAAAGATCGTTCGTGATTAATTTATTCCCGATTCATAAATATCCTCGTTTCGTTCGAAATTTAGGTCATAAGATTATTCTATATAATACCGCGAGTATTAATATTTCCCTGTCGAATCCGATTAGGCGATTCGTTCGAAAGGCGGCGAAACGTGTTAAATCCGTATTCGCTATCAGAAATCGCTGCGATCGATCTTCGATCCGATGTTAAGACGTCGACGCGATCGCGTACACTCCGTAAGCCGGTTGTCAAAAATGAGAAGATATAAGCAAAGCCGCAAAGCAGAGGCATAAAGTTGTTCGACCGGTTGAAAACCGCATAGCGTGAAGCAACCCCTCCACGCGGGTTCTCCAACAAAGTAGAATCTCGACCTACGTTCAGGTCTCGCGGTCGCTTCCGGCCAAACATTCGCGTAAGGATCGCGACGCGAGGGCTGGAGGGTGGTCTTTGGCTGTAAATTCGACGAGGATACGTCGACGACGAGAGCGAAAGAAAAGTTTTGGGGCGTATGCGGTCGGTGTGTGACTTAACCCATCTTCGTTTCACCTTCGAGTCCTGTTCTTCACCCTTCCAGCGGACCACCCTCTCTCTCGCTCTCGCTCTCTGTCTTTATTTCCACCCCCGTAGAATCGACGTTGCGCGTTTATCGAACGACTGCGCGCGCACAGATAAGCGGAGATGGGGCGTGCTACGTGTTGGTTGGTCGCAGAGAAAGCGGCGGTGGACGGACGAACAAGAGTACCGAACAACGACGACAACTACGACGAGGACGGCGACGGCGACGTCGGCGAAGACGGCAGCCAACAGACACGAAACGGAGCTCGCCGCGCCACTGTTTCTTCACGCTGTGCCAACACGCCAAGCGTTGTCAACACCGACGGCTCGTGTGTCGCGAGCGCGCTGCTGATCCACGTTGAAAACGATTCGTAAGATCGCGTGAAATTTCGCGGAGGGAAAAAGCTGGATGGTTGTTCGGAGAGGTTCGAAACGGTGACGGGTTTGCAACGGAAGTAGGTAAACAAAGACGAGTCCCGATGCGAAGAGGGTGACGAAGAGTGAACTGTTATCGTGGGTTGTTTGTTGTTCGCTGGTATCGATTCAAAGCGACTGCAAGAAACTGAATCTGGAGAGAAGACACGGCAAAGTGATTTCGGAGTGCAGCGGGAGAGTGCGTCGAGTGGTGCAGCAGGAACAGCTTCGACGGAGGGATCGGGAAGATTTGTGACGGGGACAGGGGTGGTCGTTTGTTCGCAGGGAGGAAAGATCGAGGAATAATCCGGGGAGGCAAATTCGCGCGTAACCTCTGTATTTTCCGTTCGCTTGGTTCAGTCTACCTCCGTGAGGCGGAGAGGGCGGCGAGGCATCGATCGCTCGCCATTTTGCACGTCGACCGACATCTTCTCCACGCATCGACGACATTTTCTTCCCTCGTGACGGCTGCCTCGAGGAGGGAAGTTGTCACGAGCGGATGAACGAACGATTCCACGGGGAAAACCGTGTGCACCGATTGTTACGTTTTCTTTCGTGAATCCGTTCCCTCGTCTTATCGATCGCATCGGGACGTCGCGTTCGAGACACCCGATCGAGATAGAAAGCTGCGCGTTCGACTCGGGGATTAAAATTACAAAGGTCGGAGCGAAGAAGAACAGAGGGTAAGAAAGTTCGTGGGAGGAGCAGCAGGCGAAGTAGGAGGACAGGGTCGTTCTGGTGGAAAGGTAGAAGTCAGCAGGCTGGGAGCTCGGCTGAGCGAGGTCGTGGGTCCCGTCGTGGAGGAGGCCATCGAGCCAGGGGATGCGACCCCGCTGACGGGACCCTCGAGGGAGTCCTCGGTTCCTCGAGCACCCCCGCCACCCCCGCACCGCGTCTCCACCTTGAGATCACCGAGACCTCCGCCCACTACGTCTCAGCAAACGCAGGAACCGGGTCATCAGACCCACGAGTCGAATCCGACCGACCAGAATCCGGGTCATCAGGCCCAGAACCCTAGCCGTCAGTCGCAGAACCCGCAACACGAACAGAATCCAGGTCATCCGACCCAGAATCCGGGCCATCATCAAAATCCCGGCCACCAGCCGTCCAAAACAGGACAGCAGACGCAGAACCCGGGTCATCAGACCCAAAATCCTGGCCACCCGACTCAGAATCCGGGTCGACAGAATCCCAGCCATCAGTCCACCCAGACCCAACAGCCGTCGTTGCAGCAGCAACAATCTGAACAACAACAACAACAGGAGACTCCTCCCAGCAACATGGGCACCGTGTTGTCGTTCAGCCCCCGTGATAGACGGGGCTCCGGGTACCCGCCAACGGGCCATCAGCATCCGGCTGACTTCACCCTGAACAATTTCAATTACGAACAGCTGAACAATGCGAAAAACCGCGAGAACAAGAGCGGTGTCGCCACGGTGGCGCCGGCGCCGCCGACGAATCACCCGCCTACGAACAATAACGCGTTGCAAAATAACAATATCAATTTGAACAACAACGATAACGCGAGGATCATCTCGGAGAAGAACGCGCTCGAGAAGAACCTGAAGAAACACTCGTTGTTCATAAACGCGCTGTCGTGGAAACGATTCAGCACGTCGAACAACAACAAGAAGAAGCTCGACAATAAGAACAAGAATATCGGTTTCCGACAACCGCTCGATAACATACCCATCGTCGATAAAAACAAGAATATACAGACGCCACAGGTAAGCCATCGTTTTATGTCGTTTATTAGGCGTTTACGTTCCCGGTCTAGTGTTCGTCTGTTTCGTCGTTATGCGACAATGTTATTTTGTTTACGTGAACTCGCGTCGCGTCGTAAACGAACTGCTGGAACAGTTTAGGCTGATTAGTTGTACAGAGAGGTAGTACGTAGTTCACGCGGAAACTATTGTTGTGTATATATATTTTGTTTGAGAAGAACTGTTTTTACACCTTGCAGACGCAGGCATGAAGGTAACGATTAATGAACTCTTGTGTATTCTTATATTTAATTACGTACTCAAATGTTTCGATCTAATTTTCAACCTTTTATTCTAAATATTAATTCGACTGTTAAATTTTCATTTTGTCAGAAACGGAAAATTTCTCATATAATTAATTAAACGAATTATTCTTTGAACTGCGAATAACTGTGAGAGAAAAATATGTGAAAATCAGGAATTTAATTGGCAATGTAATACACGTATTTTTGAAATATTGCAGCGTGGAAGTTTCTAATTCGTTACGTGTCGATTGCGGCAAAGGTGTCCCATTTTTGTACGAGTAAAGTAGCCACGAACCACTGGTTCGGAAGACTCGTGCAAAGAACGTCGAAGGTGCTTTGACCCTAGATACGATCGAAAGCATATCGATCTTGCGTTTTCTTTGTTGCGTTTTACGAACACGCGCGTACTTTCTTTCCCCTGCTGTAAAATATCTTGGGAAAGTAAGTCGCTCGTTCGGGGATGCGTTTCGCCCTTCAATTATAAATGCATTAAAACGCGAGTCGAATTCGTTTCTTGACAAAGTGTTCCTTTTAGCTGACCTTGCTATAACTTATACAACGAAACGATTGTCTTGTTACTCGGTACGTTTTTGTACACTGACGTAACTATAATGGACTTACATAACATTTTACACCCCATTATTACAAATGACACGGCAGATAACGGATGTCTTATAATCGTATTATATTTGGACCGACTGACAATAGATCACATAACGTTACTTACAATCTCTGCCGAGAATTGATAACATATAATCTGATCAGGAATAGAAAGTTATGTAAATAATACACTATATCTACATCGTAATAGCCGTTTTAAAAATTGATATATGCATAAATATTCATAGTCCATGTATCACTTTTTATGACACATTTTTTGCCGTCCGAATTTTAATTGACAAAATCGTTGATTTAAAATTGTATTGAAACAGACGAAGCCTCCGGCGTCGAACAATAACCACACCACGCACAACCCGACGTGCGAGAAGCTAGTGCAGAAACCTTTACCCCCTAAGCCAAGGAAAACTGTGATCCAAGCCTCGACCTCGGAATTGCTCAAGTGCCTCGGCGTCTTCCTTCACAGGAAATGCACCCGTTTAAGAGACTTCCAGGCTGGCGACGCTGTCATGTGGCTGAAGACCGTCGATAGGTGTCTGCTACTTCAAGGCTGGCAGGTAAATTCTCCTTCGTTAACACCTGCAAATTTTTCTACTACAATTCCTTTTTTATTTATCAAACGACTTCTGGTTATAATTCCTCTGAAACTATGTGCAATTCTTGGTCCCCAGAACATTGGCTAAGTTAGGCCAGAATATGGCGCTGAGAATGTAAAATATCGGTGATCTTAACTCGTAAGCGATTCAACGAGTTGAAGATCTAACGTAACTATTGCATAAGAGATGCAACACTCGAAGATACATTGCGTGTATAAAATATTGAGTATCAACCACATGGTGCTCGAATGTATGGTAACCCAACGAGTAGCTATCTAACGTGCGGTTATCGGACGCGTGACGATTTCCTAACCACGCAATAACCGAGAGATAATACAATTTCAATTTCAGTATCATCGGTATCTACATGATGATCGTTGCGGCTCGAAGAACCAATTACAGTTCGAATTTCGAAACGAACCGTTCAAGAGTCATTCGATAGTGCACCGACCAATTAACGATAACGCGATAATTAATATTTATCTAGAACCACCGATGGTATCTGAAGCCTACTGGCAGGGAATCGCGATAATGAGTTAATTAAAACGGATTCACCGTTGAAGATCAAATTACGGCGCTATTATCTCGGGGATGAACGCGCGAACGAGTTGGTTCGTCGAAACGAAAGGTTCGTCGATTGAAAACAAGCCTTCGTTGGCCTGGAAGATATTTGCTTTCGGTGCTCGGTCGAATCATCGACATCCATTTCTGAGTCGATGCACATCGGTCGAAGGGAAACGCGAGAGAACAACCACTTAGGCGAAACGAGATCCGCACGCGTCAGAATAGCAAAAGCACCCTCGACTCCTTTCCTATTCCGCTTTCTCGGATGCATATGTGTGCGGTGCACCCGCGGTCACTCACGGGAATACGTGGCTCGTAATGAGAACCACCAGGGGCACGTTAGTCACAATATGTCATGGAGGGAATTAAGCGAGGCACTTCTTCTCTCGCGGAACGAAACGCTGCTTTCCCACTTACCATCGGACATATGGTACTTGGAACAACGGTGAACCATCGAATCTATGGACAGTGACCGAATTCGCTTGCGTTAAACCCAATGTTTTCTGCGTCAGATAAGTTTCAAATGTTTGCTACAACCTTATCTTTATTTATTGTCGCACTTATCGCCATTAGGGGGCACTATTATTTACTCTGCTGATAAATCGGGTAACACATTTGCAGTTAAACTGTCTACTTACAATTTATCTACGTATTTGAATCAACGTTATATTTTTAACGTTACAATCTTTACGTGTCATTTATTATTCGTTGATTTAAGAAAGGATAATTTTAAAGATTCGATGTTTGACCGATTATCACGTGTTTCATTATCAGGAGTGACATCTTTCGAATCTATTTATTTACATCATGTTCTATGTACGCAATATATTGGTCTAGTTCGATCGTTTGAAAGGGAAGCACGTTGTATAGAAACAACCACGTGTCCCTTGAGCACATTGCAAAGTTGGTTCTCGTGTCAGTCGGCCGTACCGTTATCTCATACAGCTTCAGACGCCGTGAATAGAAAGGAAGTGGGTTTTCGATGTATTGTTAGGAATGTTCGATGAACGAGGGAGACATTGTAAGCACAGCGAATACTCGTCAACGAGATGGCCAAAATTCTGTCGATGTAATTGTTACCGACGTAGTTTTGCGTCAGAGGGGAAATAAAGTTGCCGTCTAATTAGAGTGATGCCAAGAAAACGTAGTGGAAGTCCTTTCTTCGCGACCGTTAAGGTCAATATCGATCATCGCGAGTTATCGCTCAGTGTGCCGCTTTTCATGGAAAATCGACATCTCTCTATGAAAGCGATGTTTACTCTTCGTGGCAAGTGCCGACGTGGATGACATTCGCGTCACGAATGAAGTACTAAAACTCCGAACGATTCTCCAGATCGATAAGTCTGACGCATACGAGGTCCACGCCCGATAAAACTATCTCGAATTCGCAAAGGGTGTTCCTTATCTATCCACTCAGCAAATCGTTTACTAACGAGCTCATTCCAGAGCTTTCGACTAGATTATATTCATTTCCATCGTGGAGGGACTTTTTATTTTAATTCTTTTATCGCTCTCGGTCAAGCATCAACGATAAAGCAGATATCAAGACTCGCACGAGCATTTCAAGCTCGTTTCGGCCCAGCTAATATACAAACTTTATTTGCATATTTCGTGGTAAAAATACATTTACTCGTTCGCGTGTATGTTTTGAATTTTCTACGCAACTTTCTGATGTTTTAATTATGGGGTAAAACGTCCATTTTCTGATGGTTAGGGGACGAAAATTCTCCTTGTTCTATGCTAATATTAATTAACATCGGTGCTAATTTTCACGTTGTCAATTTCGATCACAATGACGTACTGTTGTGTATCGAAATGTCAATATCGATTTTCTCACCCCTGAGCGATGCACGTGAACGATTTGCACCCGCGTTTCTCTATTCTTTATTACCGCCGCAGAAAATGTTCATAAATCATTAGACACCTTGGTAATTTGCAAATTCTCGTGATCGATCGAAACAAAGTGCCAGAGGAAATCGATGAGCGTTTGAAGGACTCCGTAGACGTGCGTGACTCGAATGTTGCACTTAGAAAACTTCATCGATTTAGATAACGGTACTTGTGCGTTTTTCACCGAGCATGAGATTGCGTTTCCCTTGTCCGCCAAGATTAATCGAAAAATTCAATTGTTCTATTCTTAATAATCTTCGCTAGAAAATCTCGTACGTGGGCGGGCTAATTGAAAGCTTCCAATGCATTAAGCATTGGAATTTTTATATCGGAAAACTAACGACATAAAATTTCAAATATGAGCGGAATATACGAGTGACCGCATATACCAAAGGGTCACAGAAAATTCCGAAAGTTTTCCGGGTCACAAAGAGTCTGAAAAAGTCACAGGTTGGTAGTATTTCAGAATAGGGGCAAAAGGAACGTCAGGGTAGGTACACCTTCACACAGAGTTCCTAATAAGGGGTAGTAGTTGGTGCGTTCGCGTGCGCGTGTTTATTCGTCTCGACGAGGGTAGGCTGTAGGTAAATATACACAGCACCACGGCTTTCGTTGTCAAAAGGGTCTCTTTAGCGATCGTCGTAGCTACCCTGTTTTCCAACCCCAAATCCTACTAGGTCCTTACGCGAGCGTCGAGCACTCGTTTCTTCTCCGAGCGGGCCTCCGAACTCGATTTTCTTCTTCCAACGAAAATTATTCTTTCGAGAAAAATTAGCTGCGCCCTAAGAATCCTCGTTACCTACTTTCTTCCACTGGTTCTCCAAGTAAAATCTTTTTATAGAGAGGCTCCATTCCCTACTTTGTCCCCCATGCGGCACTAATTCGCGCACGACGCGTTCGTATTTTTTTCCTTCTTTTTTACCAGAAATTGGAACGCAGGGTTAATTATAAAGAAGGATACGAATCGATAGGGTCTGTCAGGGGGTGGAAGAGGAAAAATGTGTGCAGCAATGTGCAGCATCGGGGAAACCGCGTAAAACCGGGTGGGGAATTGAGGGTCACGTGCGTATATCGGCAACGTCGCAGAACCAACCCTTGGCATGGCACCCCTTGCTGTAGAAATATGCGGGAGCTTCCGACAGGGACGTTCACCCTTCGGTTTTAATTGCAAAGGGGAGACGACCTCTTCTCGAACCCCAAACTTCTTGCGACTCCAAAGACGATTATTCGGGAGAAGGGATTACGCTTTCTAAAAAAATTCAAGCTTCCCTCTCTGTCATTTTGTAGTAGGGGATTTATCAAAATTGCTGTGCGCGTAGGACGTTCAGAGATTTCGCATTCGTAATTTTCTGGATCTTTGGAACTTTACTAAAGTTATTTGTATAATTTTCGTACATTAACCGTATTAATCATCTACGTTTTTCAGTGGAAGTAGTACGTACCCTTTCATGCAACCTCGTGTGTCTTACAAATGATAGGACGGAATTATCGAAAGCCCCGATGGTATTACGTAAAAGTTAATTTCATCGATTTTTCGTCACAGAAGAGAATCTCTTCGACGTGTGTCGGTGAAGCATAAAAATTATTTAGCTTCAGTGAATCACCCTTATCTTCATCTGTATCATCCTTACCTTCCTCCAAATCGTTGAAATACATTAATTTTATATCGAGGAATCGATGAACGCAATCAATGAAATTGTCAGATCCGATAGAAAATGTAGAGATCATTAGTTGACATAACAATTTGACGATATAAGTAATTTGCCGTATAATAGTACCTCCGTATCGGTTCGGGGAACTATGTCAAGGAGCCACGTAATGAAAGAAATAACTTTCAAGAAAATTGCGTTGGCTATCGAATGAAAAGCTGTTCGAGAAAGCAACGATAATGCTTCTCCGAACACAGAATTCTTTTCGCGTTATTAATCATTCAGACCACGATAAGAAGACTTCGTGTCCACGTTCGACGTTTCCTCGCCCTTTCGTGGAACTTTCGTGTCAGGTTACACAGAAAATCACGCTCGAGGTTTCCATACAACACGGATGAACCGCAAATCGATTGTGCACGTGCTCAAATCTAATCAGTCAAGGGTGACACACACGGTTCGCCCTAGAAACACACTCTTGTCTACGGTGTCAATAAGTTTCTTCCGTTTGATCGAATACCAATCACGTCTCCGGGAAAATACCGGGAAATGGGAGAAAATGCAACAAGGCATAGCGATACAACCATGAATGCTCCACTTTACGTGTGGACATGTAATAATTCGAACTTAAATATTTTATTAGGTATACTATGTATCTTGCGGAATAAAAAGAATACCTTTCGCGAAACTAAACACATAAATAGATTATCGTCCATCGCGCTAACAAGTAAACAGTAGAACGCTCTCGAAAGTTAGGTAACCAATCTCGATCGGCCCTAATTTCATTCTATCCGCTCCGACAGTTTTCGCATTTCGAGTCGAGTAAGCTTCTTTCTTGCAACTTTCTGATCAAGACCGGTCGCTGAAAGCCCCGAGACAGTTTGCGCCATTAACACCCTCGTCTCGATCGAGTGTCTAATATCGAGAAGGTTCTAGTCGATTTTTCCGAACGCACTCGCGGTTCAAAAACGAGTTCTCAGGAGCAACACGTAGATCGTTTAACTTGGGACGTTAATCCATTTCGTCTAGACGGTAAACAGAAGGAGCTTTTGAACGTCATTGCCGCGAATCCCGTTAAAGGGAAACCATATCGGTTGAAATTGTTTTCCGCGTCTGCGACAAAAATCGCGGATATGTGGTCCAAACGAGCACGTGTAGGACATAGTCTTATTTTTTGTTGACGAGAAGCCAAATAAAACGATTCCGAATATCGGAGATTCGGGACGGATAATCGCGTGCGGTTGTATCGATTACGTGTACGATCATCCGGTTAGATTATCGGAGAATTTGCAACGCGAGCACCTTTCAAAAGGGATCAAACGAATGCTGTGGAATGTGCAGGAAAATTGGATAAAATCCAGGATAGCGAATATTGATGCTTCACGCTGTACGTAATTCGAAAGAACGGGAAAAGAGATAATTAACGAGGTAACTAAAATTAAATTTTAAAACTCGCGCTACAGAATTGCACGACCAATTTGTAGTTCGAAGAATGGTATTAGGAGCAACGTCGATCCGATTAGACGTCGGGAGCAGCATCTTGAGAGCGGTTGAACATCAAAGAGACAGTTTTGTCCGGATCAATGTGGTCTAGCGTTGATCGAAGCTAAAAGCGTCCGCTTCTGCGGTCCGCGTTGGACAATTAACCTATTCTAGGAACGAAATCTGATTACTAACCTTACCACGCAAGATTAAATTTAAAGTAAAAAATAAGGTGACAAATTAAAGTTAACTAAGAAATTTTTTATTCTGGAAAAATATGTCACGGTAAGAGTTGGAGCAAGTTACAGGACAATGAAGAGCCGCGAAAATTGAATTAGAAAGGCTGAATCCTCGATAAGCTGATGAAAAACGCGGTTACAAAGCTCCGTAGGGGTGCAGGCCGCTCACCTCTGGCGAATATCGACCGAACGAATATATACGGTTGGTCGTTCCGTCGTTTTCCGCTCTCGAAAGCTTTACGAGCGTCGTTACGCGGGGACCAAGCGTACTCTGTGAGCTGGCCAAGACACGTGGAAACTCCATGGACGTATCGGCACATGCCTGAATGGGGACTTTATTTTAAAAATAAATACAGTCTCCTTTGTAACCGTGTTTTCTCTCCCTCCCCTTCCTGTTACAGCGTCGATACGGCTCTCGCAATTGATACAGGAAAGCTATTATCTGTCCTGGAAAACAGAAATAGACGAGTTAATTATAAACTCGAACAAGCTTCGCTTCGCTTTACGCGAAAGCCCTTCTCCTCTTTTTGGAAGTTCCGCTTTTGATGTGCGCCCCTTTTTTACCAGACATCCCTTTCATTTCCTTTGATCAACTGTTTTTGCCGTCTTTTCTGTGAACTCAGAAGTATTCAGGAAATTAGTAGACCGAAAGACATTGAATTAATATTTTAATTTTATGGAACAGACGAGAAAAGCGACGTTATACGCGCGTTTTCTAAATTTAAACTCCTTTCGTCTCATTATTTTAATAAATCCTGTTGAACGTATTAGATATATCTTACAAATATCAACAGGGAAACACGGAAAATTGTACTTTTAATTTTTTGAATGTTCTTCGGATTTAATAATCAGAGTTTCAACAGTTACGATCCACTCTGTACAACTTCTGTATCAAACTGGAACAACTCCAACTGCGCGAACCTCTGACCCAACCAATCTCCCTCGATTCATCCTCTAATTAGTACCAGTACTTCGCGATAATTAAAGCGTACAATGTTGGTTATAACGAAATTTCTTTTTTACAATCGGCCGTCAACGATTTACCCGTAAGCGCATATAGGTGCGCGCGCGAGGAAACAGACTGCATGTGGGTGCAATAACGGTGAGGCCCCGCGATGACCCGACAGGATCGATGCTCCCGATACGAGAGATTTTCTCTGCTGGCAGGAATTTTGCGAGCGATGGCTGTTGCACCTCTGCCGTGCACTCCCTCGTTAACGCGTTTAACGCGCGCGTTACGCGGCGCAAAGCGTTCACACGCCTGAACGCGCTTCGTCCCCGATGCAGCCGTATCGTCCAGGAATATCTAGGGACGTCGACATCTCGTAACTCTCGTATTGGAGTTGATAAAAAAATAGCGTTGCTTTTATACGTTGGCCATCGGTAAATCGAACGGAAATTCGCTGTAAGAAGTACGCAAGATCTTCCGAAATCGTAACAGGTGGATCTTTGACGCCCCGTAATTGAGCTGTGGGCGTGCCCTAGTGCGCATGCAAATTAGGTGTACGCTCGGGATAAGTGCATTAAATGCACCGCCAATGGATGCACCCGTACGATCAGCAACACCTTTGTGTACGCGTTAAAGCCGACAGACGAACCACTCGCGGTCTAGCCTGCACTCAACGAGCCAATGCACTTTACCTTTGCCCTCTCGGACTAAATCGACCTACGCGTCCTAATTCGCTAATGACTCGGAGGACTCGGTTTCTGGAGCAAGGAGAACGAACGCGATATCCGATAAAGCGCAGAAGTGACACGAAAGAGACGGCTCCTGACATCTTTCGCTAATATTAAATAAATGGAAACTTAAAATAGCTCTAACGTACGTTCAGGGCCAATGTAGGCTTCCTGTCACTGACAGCAGACGAAAAGCGAATAGCCTTGCATCCTATAGTTCCGAGTGATTTGGAAATTTCTAAATTTTTAAATCTTCCAAAAAGCATCGATTTCTCTTAGGCTTCCAATGGTTTCCTCTCTGTTTAGATCCCTTCTGGATTCTCCCTGGGGTTTATCTAAGGTTTCCTAGGACACCCTAGATGATCCTGTAGTTCAATATCTCTCCTGAGTTTTCTGAGTAACGTCTTTTATCAACGAGTATTGACTAGAATAATCTTTTAAAAAGCGTATCATAAATGAAGGGTAAATGTAGGATGTACGAAAGAGAATTGGCGTTCGGTAGAAAGACGCAAAATAGTGTCCCCAGGGGCCGCGAGGAAAGGAAGACCTGTCGGAATCGAAGTATCGACCGCGGTCGCCGTCGGCTACGACAATGCCGATTGTAATTTCGCAAGCGTGACACGTAACGCGACACCACGCATGAATCATCCCTTTTTGTTCGTCTGCTAAGTAAGCAAGATGCATTTCGCGTCATCTGAATGCACCGAGTTGGAAAAAAAATAATACACGTGTTCCCTCATCGTTGGAATGGATTGATTGTCTGTTTAGCTCTTTCATTCGCAAGAATTCGTTTGTATCCGGTCCCTTCATTACGGTAAAAGACCGTTTGTGTTGTGATATTTAGAAGTTTTCGATGTTGAGATTGAAACGAGAGGATTTTATCGTTTCTTGTACTGACTGAATTCTTCTTCGTAATATAGAGGAATGAACAAGGAGTTAACCTTCATCTTTATAAATATTTTGTCTCGATATTATTGTCCAGAGCTCACTATTATCCTCGGTTCGACAATTCATCTCCATTTGCGTGCATCCTGATTCCGCAGTAATGCAGATATTTTTTTTTTTGTTATAACAGGACGTCGCGTTCATCAATCCTGCCAATGTTGTGTTCGTTTATATGCTGGTGAGAGAGTTGGTGGACGGCGACGAGGCGTCCGAGAGAGAGCTTCAAGCAACGGTGTTGACGTGCCTGTACCTGAGCTACAGCTACATGGGCAACGAAATCAGCTACCCGTTGAAACCGTTCCTGGTCGAGGATAGCAAAGACAAGTTCTGGGACAGATGCCTGTTGATCGTCAATCGATTGAGCTCCAAGATGCTGCGAATCAACAGCGAGCCAGGATTCTTCACGGAAATCTTCACTGAACTGAAGGTACGTACCGGAAGATGTCGCTAGGACGTGTTCGTTGTCGGTTAATCGGAGAATCAATGAGCATCGAGAAGCAGAAACGTTCGCCGCTTCTCGACACTTGACCGCAATACCTCTTGCAGAAAACGTAAAGCGTATAAAATTGATCCAGACAACTAAAAACAATCCAAAATGACAGGCGTGCGGAGCTGGCGATCGAGGTAGTCTGCCTGGTAGCGGCCTCGAGCGGAGCCTCGTCGTCTCCGGAGTCGCGGTACCCACCAAGGCGGCTTGACGGAGCTACACACACCTGCTGGTACGCATCGCCAGGCACGGCTGCGACGTCACGACGCTCTGACGACGGCCATCGCGACGACGAGGAGCTGCCCTCGCAGCTTGACCCCACCGCATCGACCTCGACCTCGACGTTGCATCGACAACCTCATCAGCATCATCATCGCCATCGACCTAGCCGCGACGATGGAGAGCCGAGCGGACTCTGTCCGTCCTGCGGTCAAAGACGCCGCGAAGAGATCTACTACACCATCGAGGATTTGGACGCCATCGACGCGGCGCCTCTCGAGTCCCAGAGAACGCCCACGTCGCAGAGGACCTGCAGCTGCGACACCGTCGACGCCGTCGCGGCGGACAGGGAACGCGGCGACCTTCGCAAGTATCGCAGCACCGACTCCAGGTGGATCGACGGCAGTTTCCTGTCTCCCGACGACGCGATCTGGGACCTCAGGAGACGCACCAGCGAGGGAACGGAGTTTCGATGGGCTCTACACACGTCCAGCACCGACTTGGACCTGGTGAAGAAAACGAAATGCAGCTGCCACAGTCTCACGCCCGAGGAGAAGAAGCCGCAGGACATACAGCGAGGCGACCTGAGGAAACACCACAGTGCGGAAACGGACAAGTGGTCGGTCAAGCCGGACTACCTGAAGACGCCGATGCACGACCTGAGGAAGCACAGCAGCGACGACACCAGAATGGCCAGGGAAGCCAGGTGGCTTCAAGTTCCGGAAGTGTTGCCCAATCCGAAACCGAGATGCACGTGTCCAAAATCGAAGGTGTTGGCGCCTTCGCCGCCGGCGGAACCGCCGAAACAGCAGCAGCAGCAACAACCGCCGGAACCACCGGAGAAACCCGTCGTACAGGAGCCGGAGAGGAAGCTCTACTACTCCGTGTCGTTGAACGTCGAACGAACGGAAGAACCGCCCGCCGCGCCCGTTCCAGAGAAACCGGAATTGAAGAAGCACGCCAGCGAGGACACAAGGCTAGTGAGGACCGAGAGAGTCCGGGAGAGACCGAAGCTGGAACGATCTCGCGCGAGAGTCGACAGTCAAACGTCGAAGAAATGGGGCGCCAAGGAAAAGGTGGTCAGCCCGGAGGAGGGGAAAAGACCTCGACCGAAGTGGGCGATGAAACCGCACTTCTCCTTGCCCGTCGAGAAGAAGGACTCGAAATGGAGGAGCCAGGACTCCACGGAGGGATTCAAGAGCAAAAGCTTGAAAGAACGGCCAAAGTACAGCATCCGAAGGAGCTTGTCGCCGGAGCCGGTGGCTGATCCCCGTCAGATAACGAAGCTGGAGAACAGAATCGTGCGGCGACTGATATCTCCGGAAATCACCATCACGGATGCCAAGTGGGCTCCTTACGAGGACGCTTCGCCGTTGCCAACGATCGGGATCAAGAAACGCGAACCGAAGCACATCAGCGAGATCAAGTGGACCCCTTACGAGGGATCACCGCCGGCGGACGGCGGCAGAGGCGATAGTTTCGCGGTTCAAGAGCCCGAAGAATCGAAATCTTGGTCACCGTTCCACAACGTGACGCCCACCCATCATCCACCTCCAGAGGCGACGCCTTGCAGAAGCGACGACGAAGATTTCCGATGGAGGATCCTCAACCAGGTATCGGCGTTCCCGATCTATCAGGGCGGCTGGAAAGACGAGTCACCGGAAAGGACACCACCTAGAAAGTTACAATCACCCGTGGATCTGTCTCCGCCGATTTGGTCGCCTCTGGTTCCGGCTACTCCTGTCAAGAGACAGAGATCCCAGCAACAGTATTCTCCGCCTCCGCCGGTTCAACGGAAGAGCATCGTCAAGGGCCGTGGCTTGTCGAAGAAGAAGGCTCTGAGAGCCAGGTCGGAGAGTCATCAGGTCGAGAGCGATAGACTGATGCCGCCCGCGGTGATCGTTCGTGCGGCGAGCGAGGAGCCAAAGAGCCGCCAAAGACCGCAGTTGATGAGATCGAAGGCTTTGTTAGAGGTCCCTGTGCCGATAGGGATTACGAAGAGATCGTTAAGCGAGGAAGTGCCCCGTATGCGAAGCCGTGAACGGCCACGTGCTCCCAATAGAGCTCGCAGCGAGGAGGTACCCAAGTACGAAGACCCGTGGTTCGCTAACGACAGGCTGGCAGCTGAGACGACCGAGTTGCGTGAATACGTGACTACGGTTTAAGTGGGGGATCGGAACACGAGTTTGACGGTACTCGAAATCGAGCCAAGGTATTTTAGAATTCATTTTCGCTGCTCCCTCGGCCGAGAGGGTTCCCGTATAGTTAGCTCGCTTAGCTGTTTTGTACGGACGTAGAACCGATCAGGTGTGTACATTAAAGAGATTTCGTGCAACCGCGATCATTATTTTTCGTCTCTGAGCCTCATTCACCTTTTTAAATTGCGCCATCGACGAGCGACGCGACGGTGACCGCTGCGAATCGTAGAGGAACCGTGATTCATAAGAGCGAACCAAGGTGACAGAGGCGGGTGCGTAAACGGCGAGCTGCGAGGGGTTCAAGACGATGGACGAACGTCGCGACGATCATCCGCTTCGTTGGCCTACGAAACGAAGATTACAAAATCGAGTTGTCGAAGACGCGCTCAGCGAAGCCGACTATAGTCGAGGAGTCAACGATTCTCTCCGCGAAAGAGCGGTCGAGAGACTAGGGGGTCAAGGACTGATTTAAAAACGATTTTTGCGTGGCGTCGCTGAAGGGACTCGAACGATAACGATAACCCTTCGGCTTAACGAAACGAACAATTCTCAGCTCGAAACTGAACTTTTCATCGGCAACACTGAGCACCGAAAAGTACAGCTCGACGCGGTTGTCCAGCCTGTGACGACCAGATGACAGTTCACGTAGGATGTTTAAGCGATAACGATAGCCAATAACGTAATTAAAAGAGAGTCGAGCGTAATCTTCGATTATCGAGAAAATCACATCCGACTTAATAATACGAGCTTAGGTGTTTAAGCATAGCTGATACGAGTACCAAATAAAAAACGAACAGAAGTCGTGCGGTTCGCGTGTTGCTGAAATCAAAGTTGTCGTATCGATACGGAAAGGAAGATGAAACCAAACGAACGAGCCGGTTCGAGTACACCGTGACGTTCATGTATCGATCGATCGTTCCTCTGAAAAAGAAGGGGCGTTGGAATAAACCAAAGTTCGTTCGGTGAGTCGTCGGTGCTCGACGAGGACACCTTTGTTACATATTCCTTTCTTTTGCAAAATAAAACCGCGAAACGATCCGCTCGAACGGAAATGGGTCCCTCAGGACCCATGGGTCGTCAGCGAGTCTCGTGCATACGCATAATTAAGTTCTAACGTGAATAAACAAAAAGGGGGTGGCTAATATGGCGGCTGAGGTAAACGACATTTAGTAGCCCTCGTGTGCCGGCGCGTGCAATATTAATTAGGATTATACATTTAACAGTTCATTGAATAGCCACTTAAGGATGGGGTACTAAATATTAAGCGAAACAACGCGATCATCTGTCAAATCTATCTTATCGACGGCTGCATCTTACTTTGCCCCGACTGTTCGCCATTTTAGTTGCCATTTCGCGTGCGATTCTATACGTTTTTGCAAATATGCGCGATCCCTCAAAGATTTTCGAGTACTGTATACATACACGCATATACGTATCTGCAAGGCCGATAAAAAAGAAACGGTCCGAGACTTCGATGTCTTCGACTTTTCTCGTTTTTGTCGTCTTGTACATGTTCTCCATACACGCGTTCGCCGGTCTCTTGCCGGCTTCTTCAGCCGCGATCGTTTTAGATTTTTGATATTCGATTGCAAGGAGATTCGGATGTGTTTCTCTGGAGACGGAGGAAGCCTCGATTGAAAGTGTATTTTGTATTTCGATTTGAATTCCGATCATCCATCGACAAATCAGTGCTTCGAACATACACTCGGGTGCAACGTTGGCTTTTCTTGGTTAACTAAAAAAAACTTTCTTTAACGTTCATATTATGTTATAAATATCGAATGCAACTCTCGTCAATGATAATGTGCTAAATTGAGAAACGAATTGATTATCTTGCGAATAGTACTCGATGCGTTAACAGTAAGCGTAGGAAGGAGTTATCCTAGGGAGGAGAGCCTAACTCAGAACCTCCTGTTCTCGCGCACGAAGATCAAGCGCAAATAAGGCTAGCAATGGAAAATTCCTTCTCTTACGCTTTCTTTTAAGAAGACTACTTCAGACTACTGATGCTCAAAAGGCTACACAAGTTTATCCGACATTGCATATTATTGAAAAATCGTTTAAGTTTTGAAAGGGTTAACTAAGAAAAGTCTAAGTAAAAGTACAAGTACAAGCATTTTTCCTACGCAAAGCGCGTGTTCATGCATTGAAACCGCTTTGAACCCGCGATACATTCGAGCATCTTACACAGTCAGATTTTGTACATATTTTTAATAACGTGTGATAGCTGTAATTGTGCATCACGGTGGCAGACTAATCATTCCAGACGAATTACGACGAAAGATGAGAGGAAACAGAAAGAAGCGACGAAGATGAATTTTTCTAGAGATTCGGGACTTCCTCCCAGTTACAGTTTGGATCCGATTGTTCTTTCTTTGTTCTTCGTTCAGCCGTTCGTTTCCCTCGCGGTTTCTCGATGTCGTCTCGTGTTATAAAGAACCCCTTGCAAACACATTTCCGATGCCGAGGAGGCCGTTTCAATGTCGCGGGTTATCGAAACACTAACGAAAACAGGAATGAAATAAAATTCCCGTGACTGACACGCGTTCTAATTGGCCGTACGAATAAAAATCGAAGCTTTGAAATCGAGGACGGAAGCTTTTTAAACTTTCGTTCGCCTCGAGATCGAACGACTCTTTTTGTTCGTGCGGCTCGATATGCTGTCGCTACAAAAAGAAAATGATAAAAAAAAAGAAAAATTAAAAGAGAGAAAACTCACAGAGATAGAAAAATTATTTTCTAAAGAAAATGCGTGAAACGAGAGAGAGAAAGGGAACGAATGCAAGTGAGAAAGAGAGCGAGAGGATGATAGAGTTAATAAAAAGGGGTGAAATATCGACGACGAGCTTGCGAGGTGCGAAAAAAGATCAACAAAATAGAAAAAAAATGATGAGAGCGAAAAGAAAACCAAAGAAAAGAAATATAGAAAAATTCCTTGCTTTTCCCGGTGAGATCTCGTGCTAGCGAATTTTTTCTATAAGCGTGCGTTTAAGAGAAGAACGAATACACCAACGAGATACAGAACAACGTACAAGAGCAGAGAAGAAAAAAAAGAAAAATCATGTATTTAACTGCGCGCCTGATTTCACCCGTGTTGCATAGCGTACGAGAAATTCTCACTTAGGTATTTGTAAGTACCATTAAGAAGAGTGTTGAAAGAGGGTTAGGGGAGGGGGAGAGCAGCCTGCAGATATTAAACGCCATTAGTTGCCATTCGATCGATGATCTATTTAATTAGTTGGCGATTATTCGTGGCTAGCAATCTGTCTTTCTTTCCGCGTTTGATCTCGAGAAATCGTGCACCGTTTTTCTCTTCGTTCCACTTTAGGATTATTCTAGCGTAAATCGTTAGCTGATAGAGATGCTTCGAAGGCTCCATATTTCAATGATTCTACACGGACACACACCCCCACAGTCACGCGCGCGCGCATGCACATACACGCGTACAATCGCAATTGTTCTAGTCACGTACGTGTACACGCATGGTATCGAGCTCTCCCCACGAACACTTTGATCATTTTCTCTGTTCGTTAATCGCTTTCTTATTCTCGAGGACATTTAATAAGTAAGCAGGCTGATTGTTAGTCGATTACTATAGATAGTAGATGAATCACCCTTACGAGAACAAGGCTGTCATTGCATTTATCGCTCTGGTTCAGACATGGGCATCGAATCGCACGAAGGGTGTCTCTGATGCCGAGTTCGTTTGGAAAATCGAAGTGTTTCAAAGTTGGAACGCTTCGAGACCGGAGGGCTCCAAACTCGAAACGCTTCAAATTTACTCAAAGGCGTTGGATAACGCTCCAACTGAATTTACTACTTGCCCGTGTCTGCTCTAGTTGCACTCGCTATATAGTACTGGTATCTAGGGATCCTGTTCGATCAAGCTTTCTCGAGATCAGACGTTATAGCGCGTTTACGAATCGCAATGCATAAAATGTCGAGACAAATGTGATTTTTGCATTGTTTTAATCGAATGGCGTTCAAGTGTTCAATTGCGAGGTAAAGAAAGAATTAAGAAGAAATAGAAGAAGCCACGCCACTCTTATATTAAAACGTACTAATAAATAAAGCGCTGCATAGCGATTCGTTTCTTCTCGAAGTATACATAGTACATATAATAGGTTCTTTCCTTCGTAGTGCATACAATAATTAATTCTGGCGTATTCATTGCGTACTGTACGATATTAATAAAATAGCGTAACGTATATAATGGAGCGATCAACATCCGGCGAACGACGGTCTTAACGATTGCCGTGTTGCGTAATTCAAGTGATTTGGATAACAAATGAAAAAGAAAAACATTATTTCCGCAAGAACGAAGAAGGAGAAGAAGAGAGACCCGGGCACGTTAAGATGCTGTACGGTGTAAAACAAAAAACATTGTATTTGTGCTGCCATTAGCGTTAAACAAAAAGGAACGGAGGATGAAAAGCGACAAAAAGGGAAAACAAATTACGAGGAAGCCAAAGTATTATAGTTAATGAGAAACTCCCGGGTAAAACACGTACACACACACACACACACACATACACATACACATGCAGTTGGTTACGCTCTGTACACAAGACGCGTTCACGCATACCTGCTTAGTGGGTGGTGGATGAACGTGAATCAAAAGACACGTACACGTTTACATATATAAATATACATACATATGTTGTACGATACATACAGGTTACACATACCCGACGATGTAATTAATAAGTACTTTAATCCCGACAAAACAATTCGTTTCGCGGTACGAGAATGATTTTTAGGAGCCTTCGTGTTGAATAATTAGCAGTCTCATTCCATGTATCGTATAATCGAGAGATCGAGTGCCCGTGATCAGTACGTATAATAGCGATTAAAATCATTAAATGAAAATAAAAGAACAAAAAAAAACTATATGCGAAATGAAACATGAACCTGTTGAAAATAACGGTTCGTAGTGTGTACTGTATTCGAATGTGATGAATTTGTTATACTTACGTCCCTCATTATTGTTACGTTGTGCTTCTTATTATTGCTGATCTATTATTATTACCAATGTCAATGTTTATTATGAGTCCTAACGAGAAGTATTAACATTTGGAAGTATTATTAGCATTATTATTGAATATTATTTATTACCATTGCTATTTATTATTATTGCGCGAAAAAGAAGATCGACCGCCGATTTTTTTCTAGTACAATTTCTCTAGTCCCAATTAGAGTACTGTCGATACTCAGTCTCCCCCGTCCCCGATGTATTTGATTTTTTGTCAAATAAATCCGAAAGAAAGGATGCCACGCGTTGCAGGACACGTAGTTCTTGCCGTAATAGAGTGATGCATTACCTGTGCAACAAATGCAGTATACAACCCATAAATATGAGGTCAATGTTGATTTGTTTAAATAAATGTAAGTTTGAAAATCCACGAACACTTGGTAATCATTTTGTCCTATTTTGTTCTCCTCGTTACTCAGCTTCAATGGAACTTTATAATGGAACGATAAAGTATTAGTCTGAACAAATAACTGACATAAATATTTCATAAAATACCATTATTCCAAATCGTGTAATGATTCGAAATCGAATTGCATGAGTAAGTAATGCGCATGACTGAGAAACCTTTCTGACAGCTACTTATCTGATGATTACTTATCGAACAGTTATTGTGTACATTCAGTACCGACGTTCATGTCATTTCTGTATCAGTACATTTTACGTAGTCGGATTTAGAATTAAAGAAGAATAATTTTATACATGCGATTGTATTTGCTACAACTCTCGTAAACATAAAATATGTGGACGTGTCAAAATGGCCGATCTTAACAAAGAATTGAATGAATATCTTCTTAGCAGTAAAAATGAGAAACAATTTAAGATTACTGTACCTTCGGTGACAATACCAAAAACAAGTATTGGAAAATGGTTCGGAAGAAGCGGAGAAGAAGATAGAGAAGATTCGGGATGGATACAAGGAGCACAAAAGGAATGTTGTCCTACTATGGTAAGGTATAATTTGTAACATAACCTCTCTGCTAAATGTTTTGAAGAAAACAAATGCTTCCGAAGAACGATATTTCAATGATTTTTATCTTTCCCTGACAGACAAGAATTCAGAGGCTAATAGCATTTGTTGTATGCTTTTCTTTGGGTATACTTTGTTTCTGTCTGTCTGCAATTTATATTCCAGTTTTATTACTTAAAGCAAGAAAGTTTGCGCTCCTGTATACATTGGGAAGTGTTTTCTTCTTGGCCAGGTAAGTTACTTTGAGTGGAAATAATGTTTATAAATAAAACATTTACGACGTTTTTGCAGTTTTTGCTTCCTTTTGGGTCCATTAAGTTACCTAAGGTCATTATTCACTGCTGAGAGAAGATGTTTTAGTATGACCTACCTTGTAACACTGATAGGAACACTTTATTTTGCCTTACATTTACAGTCTACGCCATTAACTGTGCTCTGTGCTGTTTTACAATTAATAGCTATGTTATCGTTCTTGGTAAGTCATATACCTGGTGGAACTAAAGGTCTAATGTTTTTTACAAGAATGTTCAAATCTTCGGTTAACTCTACATTGCCTGTATGATGTTATAGCCACCAAATATATATATACGAAATCAATATTGTATATTTAATTTTTATATTTTATAAAATTTCCATTTATCAAACATTCAGATTTATATAATAGTAAATATCATGTTGGTAATCATGTTCTCGTGTGAATTTATTAATGAAATGTACAAAAGACTGACTTTTCTATTACATAATCAAATCTATGTGATGTATATAACAGTTTTATTTGCATGTAAAAGTGAATGAATTAGAAACAAATTTTTATCAAATATAACAATTCAAGTAACTCTAAATTAAAAAAACTATCATTAAGTTATATCATAGATACAACTTTTGTATATAATGTATTCATATTTGTACAAAGTACATTTTCGTTATTTCTGTACATTGTATTACATATTGGGCATTCATTGTAACTGTATAATAAATACATGGTCTCATATTCATTAACTATATAAATGGTCTAGTAATTATTTATACCTTAATTCTTTTTAAATACATATATGTAAAATTGATGCATTATTAATCGAAAATTACTAACTTTTTTTCTTTTGTTTCGCTGCTTTAGTAGCCTTCACGCGATTGGGATTACCCTGTATACGTTTTACTTTTAGCGGGAAATAAGTAACATCTTCGGAGTTTTGCTGTTCTTGGTTTTCAGAATTCTTGCGTTTATGGATATTCATATATCTTGAATTCTTTTCAACATATGTATCGTTCTCAACATCATCATTACCTAACGAAATAAAGTCGCTCGTATCTGCTGCTTTCGAATTTTCTGTTGCGATTGGTGGAACAAACGCTCTTTCTTTACGCGATGATCTATACATATATACATCGGTAGACAATGTATATTTAGCAGTTTTTGATGATTCCATCTGTGACTCCATTTCATTACTAGAGTCGTCCGTTTCGTACGACTCCGATTTTTCCGAATAATTAATTCGTTCAATTAATTTAAACGTATTCTTTGGTGAAGGCATATCCTTAAAAATATTATGTATTGTCTGGTATAATGGATAAAAATGATGATCTGGAGATTCTTTTACATCGTTCTGAAATTAAAGTGAAAAAAGTTACAGTAAATTCATACAATGTTACATAGATCTTTAAATAGTTGTACCTTAAGTGCACAAGCTGCACATGCAAATCCTATAGTACTCAATGTAATAGTTTTCAGTTGAGGCAATAGTAAAAGCGGTATTTTACTATTTTGTGCCATTTGAATAATGTGCTTAACTAAAAGTGGTGGGTCTATATCTGCATCCATTAAAACGCAACATATATTTTCCTTCTCTAAAGCTCTTGTAATTGCATTGATACCCAAAATAACAGAATTGCTAAAAATGATGTAATTATATGTGAATTATCATGATACCCAATAACAAAATAATTAATATCTACCTTATCTTTGGGTCCGGTACACTTCCTTCCTTTGAAATTGCTTCCCTTTTAACTTGAGCACGTTCCTCCTTTTTCATGTGCCTTAGTTTCGACCATGGAATTGAATGGTCAGGACGCTTAATTAATGGCATTGTCCTATAAGAATAAATAATAAAATGGTAACATTTATTGCTTTGCAAAGCATTCTAAAACTTACTTGTTTAAAAGTTCCTCCAAGCCTGAACGTTTATTTGCATTTACAATCGGCCTGGAAAATATTGCTATTGAGGTATGCTGTATTGAACACTGTAAATGATTAAACAATGTAGGTACAATGTATACTTTACCAGTAATTATCTTGTGGCTGAGCTAAAACGTTTCGCAATCCTTTATTTGGCGTTTTTTTCGCCGACAAAGTATGTTTTTGTTGAAACTTCGTTAGTACCAGTGTACTCATGGTTTAGTTATATGAAATTTATACATTAGTATAGGTTATGTTTTCCTTCAAACACATGGGAATCAAAATTTCACGAGCCTTTTGTGCTGAGCGCCACTACTGTGCGATGCATTTCGCGCGAAATTGAAAATTGACAGCTTTATACGTTTTTTTTTACAATTGCACATAAGTTATTATATTATATATTTATTTACTTTAATATGTTGGCTTGCTCGATTGTTGAGATATCGAGCTTAACTTGTAATAATATAAGAGATACGTGCAATAAAGTTTCATTATAATTTTTCAAAATCCATTTCATAAAATTCTCGCGTATTATAAGTGTCGAAAGGTTAAAAAAATGTTACGGTGTGCAATATAAATATTGTAATTTGATGCGATAAATGATGGAGATTTGAACAAAAGGCGGGAAAGTGGTTGGCGAGCGGCGTTGTAAACTGCACCATCGATTCCATTGGCGCTTCGAAAGGAAGTTTGTGAAAGTAAAAAAGTGGTAGGTACTACGCCAGTGGGCCGAAGTGCAGGGGAATGGATAATGTGCAGAATACGCTTTCGAAAGGGAGCAGGACCGCAGCAGTGCACGCAGCAAGCCAAGATTGTCAAGATGGATGCTTGGTGTCGACGGTGCGGAGTATGGATTTTACCGCGTGATTCGTAAGCGGTAGGCCGCCGTTTTTGTTCAGTGAGTGAAAGATTGTGCATCGGAAAGTATCGGCGTTCACGGTGTTCCAAGGTGTTCTACGGTGTCTCGGTATGCAGCGTTAAGTAAACGGAGTGCTTTTATATAGTGATGAGAAAAACACCTAAAACCAGTGCAGTAGCAGCGGCCTTCTACAATGGTGGATAACAATTGTATTATCGAGGGAAACGTCAAATTTCGCGACGGCAAAAAAGTAAGTTAATCCCCCGTTCAATTTTCTGTTAAACTGGTTATCGTTTCTCCATTTACAGTCGGACCGACCAATTAATTCGGGCGAGATAATTGCTGGACTCGTTGTCCGTCAAAAGTAACGCGGTCTAATTTTTCGCGTTAATTTCTATAACGCTAAAATATTACACAACGACACGGGGCTCGTTCATCTTTTTTCTCTTTTCCGAATAAATCGTTAGATTGCACTATAAATCAATCTCAACTCGTGTACGCGAAGTAATTATCCCGGAGTCACTTAGACACGATGCAGTTGCGATAAAAAAAGAAGAAAAATTATATAATGTACGGATCTTGCGCTAACGCACTCGTCTAATACTCGTGTGTTCTGCGAGGGTGTATATACACGAGTATATCTCCTTATCCCATTTTTATGCGATTAAAAATTTTATTAACAAATTTAACCGCGCATTAAAAACTATGTTCCATGAAAAAAGGAATAAAACATAAATCTACTCTACCCGAGTTTAATTTTAATGACCGCGGTACTTCAGTTTTAAACATTTTAGAACTGCTAATTTAAACTTGTAAAAAATTCAAACGTTTAATTAATGCGCTTAATATTCGCGTGAATTTTAAACATTTACGAATACCTAATTAGAAATGGTCAATAGGAATTGAACCGTATCAATGTATACATACAGTGATACAAATATTTACTTTGTTGAATCCATTCATACCCGAACACAATGGCAAAGTTTCCATTTGTCTAGAAGTCAAATTGAGGTGTCTTGACATGAGTCAATGCCCGTTACAACTAATAAGTGGTCTGTTGAAAGGCCAAGGAAGTATTTAATGTGAATGAAATGAAGAGTCACAAAGCCATAAAAAAAAACTAGCTCATTTTCTTTTATTTACATTGAGCTACCGAAAGAAGTCGTTCAGATCGAAAAGGGTAGGGAGGCCTTTTCTTTTTATTACAGGGGAGCAGAGGGTCTAAATGGATTCGAACAAATGTGTAATACATATGTATATCTTTTTTACTGCATAAGTGTATGTCAACATATTTAGCATAATATACAGTACAGTAGATCAAAGGGGCATTGGTATATTTATTATCATAGGCTTCCCCTCGGATTTTGCTTGGTCAATTTTAAAACCTATTTCAAAATTGGAGATATTACAGATTTCAAAATTTGTAAATTAAACAAGTTGCGAGCATATTTGATCACGAATTGATGTACGAGAGAATGTACATAATAATATTTTGTAACGATGGATGTATCATTACCATTTGTTTCTCTGTACACGATAATCGGTTAAATTTTGATTCATATTATTATTGTTATAGTCGGTGAATGAAATATGCAATTTATTTTACAGTGGAAATCACGATGGTGTGTAATGAGGAAATTGTCACCAGTTGCAGGTAAATCTGCTTCTTTTTTACACGCATTTGTTTTAATAAATCTCATTTAATGCAGCTGCTCTGCATCTGTTTTATGATTAACAATAACATTATGCATGCTATGAATCACTTTGTACACTGCATGACTAACAAATATTACATGTGACATGGACAATAGATAAGGGACAGGAAATATTGTTCATTTTACATATCTCTGTTACCGATGTCACTTTATAGATATGGAATTATTGTTCTGTTTACGTAATATCCATGAATTCATTAATTTATGAGACAGGGGTGAATCGGAGGGGAATGACCCCTCTTCTTAACAGCCAACAATTACGAAACTTTAAGTAAACTTCAAGTTTTTTTTTTTAATTTGAATCTTGTAATAAATTCTTTTGTCTCATATTGTTAGTAAGAAGATGTTTAATATACATTGTATACCTGTCCATCATGAATGAAACAGATGTTGCAAATTACTCCTAAAAATTGTATATCCCGCCATAGTTTCTAATCCTATCTCCCGAAAGAATTTCCTTGTTATCAGCATAAAGAATTCCTCCCTCTGGTCCTGTTTAGGGTGGCAGCTGGCGCATCTGTTACAGATTGACTGGCTGAAGAAACAAAAAACAAAAAGAAAAAATTTCCAAGAAGAGCTTTGCTCCTAGCAATAACCATTAATACGTGGCCCTTGTAACTCGAGGATATTTTAAAACTTGGGGACCCCTGTAGCTCATAAATTTTCCTTAGGGAGAATTAGTTAAAAGTACATAGAAGGGACTAAATGGATTTTAGCGCGTTTCTACGTCCGAGTATAACCGTATTAATAGAACACGGCACCAGCCACTTGGTTATACAAGTATCACGCGTTTCGTGTTGTAAAATTAATTTTCTTCCAGTTGTTTATGTAAATTTGATACGTTTTTATCGCCTGATCGTCAGAAAGGCACAATGGCCGTTTAACAGCTTGTGTTACTCCATTGAGATCGGTGTTAGTTTACAAAGCATGCGATTCATTTACAGATTGCCTTCATTTGCAACTGTACGGAGATAGCAAGGATCGATATAAGCAAGGTCAAACGAAAGCTTCGTTAAGCTTGCAACATTTTCTCGGCGTAGAGAGTGGTTTCACTCTCGATAAGGAATCCAATACCATTGCCATAATATGCCAGGATGTGACGGTCGTTCTGGCATTCGACACCAGAGAACGGTTGATACAATGGCAAGTGAAGATTTCGAACAACTTGGGCGAAGGTACTTTCAACGATTAAAACAAACTCACTCTTGTGATAACTGGGCAATTTCCAATTTTTAATATCTATTCACTCTGATCGGACATATTTAATTTGATTGTTTTTGGAATACATTTTTTAAATTATTATTTTGCATAAGCGTTATATTATCAAATTGGTAAGTGTAGGCAAAGTTAGATATAAAGTAGCTCCCCAGTTATGTACATAGCTACACAAGGGTGTAAAGTAGCGAAACGCATCCTTGACCAAGTTATACGTTCGCGCAGATCAACAGTTCCTGATACTGATCTCCACGGTGCCGTCGAAAGCGAAGCTCACAAACGGACCGGCACATTTACACATACAGGACCGTCGCTTCTGCATCACGGTCGGAGTGCCTCCCAGATTAGTCGGAATTTGGGAGATAGCTCATCTTCGACGCTACGGGGTGGTAGAAGGAAGATTCTGTTTCGAGGGTGGCTCGAGATGCGGTCGGGGGGAAGGTCTGCACGTGTTGATAACGGATCAAGGCGAAGATATCGTGAAGATGCTGCAGTTAGCGGCCGAAGGAAAGCTAACGAAAAAGCGGCCGCTAAGCAAGGAGCAAATGATACAGGACAGCCCTCGCCGTCAGTTCTCCCGTTCCGAAACGAGGGCCAGCGATTTCTTCCCCTCGACTGTTTACTCGTCCACGTACGAGGAGCAGTGTGACAGCTGCAAGAACGAAAGCTCGCCCTATTGGTCGTCCGCGGAGAGCAGCCAGCAAACTGAGCTCGACAGGGATTACAGTAGCCGTGACACCGTCTCCGTTTCGGAACTGCCTGACCAACCAGGGGAATGGCGCAGCTGTTCTCTCACTCGTCAAGGAACATCCGCTCTCGAGCGATGCGCTAGCTGCATCAGCAAACTGGGCACCGTCTCAAAGTCCTCTACTCTAGTCACGGCGATGGGCGCGAGCAGCGTGAGCAGCCCGGCCGGTACGATCAACAATTTGGGCTGCCATTTGCAACCGCGTACGCTGGATCGGTTGTCCTTGTCCTCGTACAGCAGCAGCAGCCACGACAGCGACTATTCCAGCTCTCAGCAGGCCGAGTGTCACTGTTCGCAGAAAGGCTCGCAAGCGAACGTGCAACGCGCCTCGCCCAGTCCCAGTTCGCTGCCACCCAGACCACCCAAACCGTCCCAAAGCACTGCCACCAAGAAGGTTAAGAAACCCCCCATGCCACTGCCGAACGAGCAGATCTGCGTGCACTCGCGCAGCAAGCAGCAGCTCGTCCCGCGTAACGCGAACAGCGTCGTTGGTCCGTACGAGAATTACGACGTTCCCAAGTCGATTTTGGGCCACCACGTGCTGTTGGAGCAGAATCCTCAACCGGATCAGTATTACGATACGCCAAGGAAAATCAAAGAATGCCTAGCACTGCCAAAAACGTATCCTAATTACGATACCCCTCAAGCGCCTCAAGCGGTGGTGTTGCAACAGTGCGGTTGCCCGGCCAAGCTTACCGTTCAGTCCCCCAGATCCTCTGGATGTCCCTGTCAGAACATGATGAGCTGGGCAGGCTTCGTGCTACCGTATTGCAGACGAGGAGCCGGTATCGAGCCAACGGGGGTAGCCGTGCACCCCGTCAAACTGTCCGGGGAAGGAAAGATGCCTGTGGTCAACGCGAGCGGAGAGATCGCTATCTACGCGACGGCCAAACGACCTAACAAATCGAGCACCACGGAAGAGAAGAGCAAGGACAACTGCGATTGTCTGCCGGAGAATAAATCTAACAATTACGAGAACGTCGAGCCGGTTATCGACACCCAACCTGAATCCAAACAAGCGAACTACGCAAACATCGATTTCACGCAGTCTCTCGAACATTACGAGAACAGCAAGGATCTCCTGGCCAAGAGCGGTATATCGCAGGAAGAGCTTGAGAAATTTTCTGATCAGATCAAGGACGAAACGCCCGAGGCGCCCGTCGAGGAATCCTCCAAGATATGCCAGAAGTGTGGTCATGTTAAGGACAGAGAGAACGATTATTTAGTCATGGATCCCGAAAAGCAAACGCCAAAGAAACCGTTCCCCGGTTATTTACCCATGCAGCCAGCCCACAACGCTTGTTCCAAAGAGATCTTGTCTAGAATCTGCAGCGGTATTAAAAGCTCGAGCAATCCTGCGTTATCGGGCTCGGCAGTTACCGAGGCTAGCAAGAAGCGTTCCGATTCCGAATTTCGTGTACCTGGTTCAGCAATGTTGTCCAGTCCATACCTCAGACGTCGTTATCTGGACGGAAACAATGTAGCAGAGTCCAGCGGAAACATCGGTATGCTGTTGAGGAAACGATCCTACTCTGCAGAGTCAGCGCACTACCTGGACGACGAGAATCACACGTTCCCGTCGACCCTCACCATCCACAAGTGTTCTAGCGAAGCGGATAAAGCTTCTTTGGTCAGGGGAGAGACGCATACCTCTTGCGTTAATTCGGAGATCAAAATTAATCAGGATAACGGGCAGATGTCGATAGCCACGTCCCAGCCGTCGTTCATCAAAATTCGACGTTCTTCTTCCGTTCCATCCAAGACCGGACATAACAGAGACTCTTCTAGCAGCAACGATTCCGGCGTTTCCACGGGATCTCTCAGTCACAGAACGGCAGAGTTCGTGGAGTTTGAGTTGTCATTGGCACCTTCGACGTCCGCGAGGAAACAGAACGTATTGTCCGTTTATCGGAAAAGTCCACCGCCAACGTGTTATCACAGCAGCTTACCGAGGAAGTCCAAATCCAGCGATCCTCTTCGAGAACTATCCTTTCAATTTCAGAAGATCAAAATACCTACGAAATCCTCGTCGGCGGAAGCTGATATACCCACGTGTTTGCCTAAGGGTGTGAAAGGGTATAATAGTCCTGGGGAAGTGTCCAGTGCTCCTTACATCGACTCGCGAAGCACCAGCAGCGGCACGTCCGACATGTCCGATTATATTGAGACGTTGTCGTTGTCGTCTCACTCGTCATCCGACACGCCGGACAGTCTCAGGTAAGATATTTAATAAAACCACGTTATATTCTGCACAATTTTCTGCCACTGCAAGTACAGTTGTTTGAAGTAGCGAAGGAGTTAAATACCGTGGTGTAAAAGTTTCGAGACTAACAACTATCTTTCATTTCAGACTGGGCGGTAGGGCAGTAGCAACAACGCTACGCCCTCGCAGCGGAAAAGAGTATTACAAGATCGACAGAAGTATTCTTGTTGAACAAGGAAGAACGTTGACGACACCATCAGCCAATTACGCGAACATTACACCGGTGCTTGAGAAAAGCGAGTCCCCTTCGCCTGGATATATGAGCAGTTCTCCCTTTGAACAACCACAACCTACTCGTGAACACTTTTTGTTTCCTGATGTAAGGGATTGAAGTCTGATACAAAGTTACAGTATATTCAAGATTATTCTTTCGATGATTTACGTTTTTTTATTGATTTATCGTAGGAAGCTTGAACGTAGCAACATTGTTTGGGAAGAGAGGGGAAAACTTGAAGTTCCTAGGAATTCCAAACAAAATCTGTAAGAGTATTCATGGTAGAAATGATAACTGGGGCATCGTGACTGTTTACACTATACGCGGGTATCTAGTACAACACTTTTCCTGCGTCTACGTACTTCAAAGGGAGGAACGCCAGGACGATCATCTTTCGTTGATCCAGCATTCCAGAAACAAGAGTAAGATACGGATACTTTACAACTGTTATACGTTTTCGATTTCTTTGCAATGTCTTCTCAACTTTCTAATCCGCACAATCAAAGGAACCTAAACGAGGGGAGTTTCGAGGGATTCTAGGTTCTAGCGTATAGTTGAAATGAAGTCAATAATTGAACACTTCCTACAACGACTCAAACAATTTCTAAAATATGCTCAATAAGAAACTGTAATAGTTTGTATAGTAAGAATCCTGCCCTAGGATTAATCGAGGAGGCGGTGTGCATCCATATATTGTATACTTTGTATGAGTATATCGTTTTTTGGATATGTTTTATTTTGTATGAGTATATACTTCTATATAGAGTATTGTACAGCGGTTAAAACCGAGGAATGCAATTAACGGCTCTGTGTTTTTTAATACCGGTTCACGTAACACCATCGATTTGCATTCTGAAACGCAACCAAAAACGGAAAAAGGAGAAGAAAGGAAAATGCAATGAAAGTAGTCAGTTGCATTAGCATTCACAGGGTTTTTCAAACTTTTACTAGTTATTTTTTAATGGCTAAGATTAACAATAATATAGCCGTCGATGGTCTTCTTTTTTAACGAGATTTATACGATGGATATTGTAGTCTCTCTGGGCAATCAAAGATGGCACTATGTATAGATTATAAAGGAAATATCTTTAAAAAAAAATACTAAGGTCCTAAGGATACGTGAACGGATATATAAAAGTCGAATTATTTTTATTGAATTTTTACCGCCTCGTCAAGCGGTACTTTATTGTACTGATACGGCTTCGATTCGTCTATGATTTCCTATTTAGATTTCTATTTAGGCAACGAATTAGTTTTTAGTCGTCAATTGCAATACTAATTTTCCCTTTTCGTATCGTAGAAATGTACTTAACGTATTTTTTATTCCTGCTTAAGATAATCTATATCGTTTCGTGCGCGAAGAGCCTATATAATATGTCTATATGGAATTCTTTACCAAAAAAAAGATGAAGATGAAGCAAAAGAGAGAGAGAAAAAAGAAAGAGGAATATTTATTTTTACTTCGATGGTGCAGGATCTTTTTGATAATAAAACTATTTATAACGTAGACGGTTAAGCAAGGAGCTAGGAGAAGTATCGATGAGGAGAATCTACTTATTGTTAGATTAGTTAGGCCTATTTTATGTCTGCACAGCTTCAGACTTCTTTAACCACAAATGTCGAAAAGAAAAGAATGCATACACGAGCACCTTGATCTCCGCGTTTATTTCTCTTCTTGCTCTGCTAATCTCTTGCACCGAAGATTAATCTAGGCGTGTGATCGATGGATATTAATGCAGTGATACTGAACGCAATAATGTAGCAATGCTAGGAATTATATACGCTGATTAATTAAAAAAGAAAAATGAAGAAACGGAGAATAAGAATGAAGAGAATATCAAATATTGAATGTTTTCGCATCGAGATATTATTAAAGCAGATTAATTCTGTTTCATGTACAACGTGTTAATGCTCCACGGAGCGGATAATCAAATCAGTATTCAAAATCAAAAAGATGAACGGTGAACATCGAGCGTTTTACCGTGCCGTATTAGAGGTTCATTGAACAATGTAAAGTTAACCGGAAATCACGATTCAAACGACAATATATCTCTGTATTTTGCACCCGCACGAAGCCCCTTTAGCGACACGCGAAAGGAATTGTTTTTTGTCAGCAACAGTAATTGTAATATAAAATCTACGTCCGTCGTGTGTTAAAGAAAATCTTCACGGTGTGTTCTTGTCTTTTTTAACGATCACATCGTACGTAGCAACGCCACACTTATATCTTTTTTAACACGCTACGTTTTTGCTGAGGAAAGAAAAGCAAATCGGTGGAGGAGTCGCACTCTTCTCTCAACACAGATGGATAACTTGTATAAAAAATTAAGATACATATATATATATGCCACAGTTGACTCTATAACGAATTGTAAAAGTATTAAAGTAGTATTATCACAAGACTGAACAAGATGATAATAGTTGCTGTGTGGTTAAAATCGTAGGAGATATCTAAAAAGCTAGAGATTTATAATATAATTTTCTCGTGCGCAGCTCTCTTCGAGCGATCTTTCTAACTGTAACCCCTTTCGAACTTTTTTAACGAAAGATGGAAGAGATCTCACTCTTTTATTTTCTACTCTGCATTCCGTGCGTCGAACGTGTTCCGTGGCTTTTGTAACAGTGATGGGCGATCCTGAGGGCCATGAACGCGCATATGGCACTGTCGGATAGAAGTTTCTCAATTTTAAAATTTCAAATCTCTACATTGCTAAATTTCCAAATTCGATATTTCTATCTCTAAATTTGTAAATTGTCGGTTCTTCATCTGCCCATTACTGTTCCACGATATAATATGACGATAACATGTATCATACGCGAATTAACCCTTCTTCGAATTATAAGGCCTCAAAGCTTGATGCTTGCAAAATATAATCGACTATTTTGAAATTGACAAGGCAAATTTACCGATTCGGTAAACTGGTACTTAAGGGCCTAACGAGAAATCTGGAGAAGGGTTAATAAAGAGAAACAAAGTTTTCACTTTGGTACCGATACCAAGTCACTGTCCAAACTTTTCCGAATTTCTTATCGCATATAAAACTCGTATTCTCTGTACGAATAATTTATAGAACACGACACGAAAGGTACTTAATATTGAGAGATCAGGTATCGTAGTAGAATTAAAGAAAGAAAGCGATCGACCTTATATTTCTCTTATGGATCGTCGAATCCCAGAGAGTTATTATTAGATTGTACTATTGTCGAATGAAAAAAAAGTATACTCTTTAATCTAAAGCCGATATCGTACCCCATACATTCAGTGAAAAATATTGTATACATTTAAGAATGATAACAGATAAATTCTGTTGCACCGATGATTCCCAATCGCGCTAACAATTTAATCGGAAAAGAGGATATTGAATTTTCGGTTATCAGAGAATTATCGCGACTTTAGCGAGCCCGCGAGATTGGGAATCCAGTTCTATAAACACATGCTAGTCAAAGTTAAGTAAGTACTACCGTAGTAATACTATATTTTTACTGTAAAAGGGACTATCGCGTACAGGTCGAAAGCTAGATGCACGATATTCCAGACGAAATAGTTTAAGAACACTGCCATTTCTAGTTAAAATGTCCTAGATGTAGCATCCAAACGCTGCATTAATTATTGAATAAAAGACTAAACGTACACATATGTATCCTAGGAGAGATTCGATATAAAAAGTAGAAGTAGATCTACCAATTTCGTATGCAATTTATTATAAATTAAATATAGCATCGTCGTTCCCATTTTTAAAAATTGTGTTCACTTGGGCTAGTTGCATATTCTCGATAGACTGGCGGCCTAAAGACAACGATAAAGATGTTTCGAAATGTTAGGACGATTGAACCAAGGAGGGTAGAAGTCTTTTAAGGATTCAAGTTCGGTAACACACGAGAGTGCGAGGGAATGAAGTTGGAAGCCTTGGAATTTCGTTTCTGCAGGACTTTTGTAGGATTTCAGTGAATCGTGCAAGGAAATCTTGAACCCTTTAGCCAGTAACAGGTGACTGTATCAAATTTAGTCGATCCCTTAAACGCGGGGACAAAGTTGGGAACTCCCTGATAATGCGAGAAGAAAAAGTTGGAAGCTCTCAGATTTCGTTTTCTAGAATTGCTGCAGGATTTTAGTAACGTTAATCCCTCCGTTCGTAATACGTGAGAGCGCAAAGGAATGAAATCGCTTTTGAATTTCATTTCCATAGATTTGAAAATTTGCAATCGCGAAAAATGTACTTAATACCTTTACAACGCTTTGATTAAGAATTACACCAAGATTATCGAATTTCTGAGTGTTCAAATTCAAAATGTGTACGCGACGAGCTTGCGACGAGGAATAAAATGGAATTGAAAGCGACATCGTCAAGGATAACGTGCGACAGTTTTCGAGCCTAGAACAACCATATCTAAGAATTTACTAATGATATACATATTATATATATAAATATAAATATATTGACTACAAATAGATGATAAAGTTTCCAAGGGTATTATACACGCTCTGTTTATAATTTCTGTACATATACGTAGTCGGTGTGTGGCATTAGCGTATTCGAGACTCTTTTATTTTGTGATCCAAGAAGAATCCGCTGGTAAAGACGACTTTTTACGTGTACATAAAGAACGTGAACAGAGAGAAAGTTGTAGTGCGATGAAATGCGCTCGAATCGTCTTCAGAGAGGATCCATTCTCATGGGTTCCGATTGATTTCACTTTTCATCGCTCTGTTCGACAACCGTGTTTGTAATTGCACGTTCGCCGGGGTGATAATTGATTTGCGGAGAGTGTTTAATGACGGGAGAGCGAGCCGTATTGTCGTCAGGGATTATTTATGCGATACGAGCAATCTGAAACGCTTTACCGCGCGCGCACACACATACACACACACACAGAAACTATGTAGCATACGAATCTCTAGTAAGGGAGAAAGAGACTGGCGAAATTTCCTCCCTGTTTGCGAACTTCTCTGTGTAAACTTTGCAGGAGCCCTAACCCGAATACGTATTCGTTTGAACAGTGAAATTCATGCAACTCTTTCGATATTTTTTGCAAATATTTCGAAAATATCGTAGTTCTGTTTGTATCGAGTGTTATTTTGTACGAGAAAATTAATTTGGCCGCTATTGTAGTTACGTTAGCACTCGATTAGGAATTCATTCACCGTGCGTTAATCAGCGGTGATTTCCATACGGTAAACGGGGTCATCCGGGTTAGGAATCGGTTAGAATTCCTTTGCATTTGGTTCGAGAGAAGCTACCGTTTGCGCCGCAAGCAGCGAAATCCGTTATTCGCGCTGTCGATGCTACCGGTTTAGTACGCTCTTTATTGCACGCGATCGTAGAAATTACGGGTAAGAATAAAGGAAGTGCAATCGAAGTTGTATCTTTTCGCGCCTCTCTACTTAACGCGAAACGGTGTGCGAACGTTCTTACCGGAGTGTTCTGGAATTACGATTATCCGGCGAACGTTTTAACGATAATAGCGTGTCAGATCGATGTAACTTTCACGTCTTTATAGAGATTGAAATTCCAAGCCTTATTTAACTCGAGCAATACAAAATATGATTTTTGCATCAGATGACTTATTTGGAAATGTACAAAAGTACAGAAGAGATAACGTAAAGAGATCGATAGCATCGAAGCACGAAATGTACATAACATTTTCAGTAGACGGTCTGTTGATCATATAAATAATGATCGTGTGAATATGAAGGAACATGTACAATCGTGTGCAATAATGATTTCTATTGAGGAAGAATGTAGATCTCCCATTAATCGTTTAATATTCGCCGAGTACTTGAGTGCAAAGGTGGTTTATTGGAATTCGTATATACCCTAATCATAAAGTATAGCCGTTTTAAAATTCTCGACGAACGTAGTCGTTTTTCCTTGGCGACGGAAATCATCGTTGCACGGGGTTGTACACGAATCATTCCGAGATGAGTCTGTTCCGCGTAAAGGTTTCGCATGTGATGTACAACCGTGCCATCTTTATTCATCTGTTACTTTATTCATTCACACCATGAAAAAATGGCACGCGTCAAGAATGATAAGCGTGTACTTAATGAGCGAACAAAGTGAGAATTCCATTAGCTGATAATTAGAGCATACGTACGAAGAAGTCGAAATCCGTTTACTTTGACAATCCGTTCTCAAAAGCTAGAGAAAAGTTGTTCGGTTCAGACTGTTCGAATACACTTGAAAAAAGAGCTTGACACTTTACCAATCGATCGAGTACATCTATCTTGAGCTATGAAATGATTAAGCGTTTATGTTTAAATTGAAAATGAAAAACGGATAAATTAATATATCGCTAACGACTCGAACGATTGGCAAAGTATTGATGAAGATTGCTGTTTATATCAAATTTTATAGGAAAAATCGATCGTGAACAAATCGTCCTTTAACGCGTTGACTGCTAGGAGATTTATGAAAAACAAAACGAAACGAATTTCAGAATACCATTATGCACTAGTAATTCTACCAGTGTCGGTCAACGCGTTAACAATTTAATTCCCTCCCTTTTAACCCCCTGCTTTATAAAATCGAATTCTACTGTAACAAAAGAAATTGTAAGTGAATATTCATTTACAAAGTCGAGACTTTCCAATGACAACTTACGTAAAACATTCCGTTCATTCTTTATATATAAACAATAAGGCAAGGGGTTAACAAAGAAGAAGAAATATTATATAGACTGGAAAGACAGTATTTTAGATGATCGAGTAAAAAGAAATGATCGAAAAGAATCGCGAGAAAATGTATACATAAATGAAGATTTATTTTCGAGGGTAAAAATCGATGAATTTGAGAAGAAAAACAATAAGCTTACGTGCTGGGTCACAATTTCACGTTGAAGCGCGCATTTCATCGAATATAAATCTGATCGATTACCTTTCGAAGAATTGTTCATTTTCTTTTTTTTAATAATCAAGGTAAGCGGGTGCGTGTGAATGAGCGAGGGTGATCAAACAAAAATCATTATTACGTATTTCTTAAGTAAATTATAAATTGAACTCATACACAGTTTGTAGCGACTCGAGTCACTGATTTATTAAGAAAGTAGAAGAAATAAAAAGATTAAAAGTAATCCTCTGAGTTTCTTTTCCACGTGTCCCAAAGCAGATAATAAAGAATGAAGGAAGAGGTATTTCTTTCCAGAAGAAACATCGTATTGCGTAACAAAAAAGGTTCGATTTATTGTTCATAACTTATGTTAAAATAGATGTATAATCATAATAATATTAATAATAATTAATAATCATAATAATAATAATAATATCGACAGAGCCAATAAAATCTACGATCGTGGTGTTTCTTTATTCTCTTCACATTTAACTAGATTGTTTTCGTTTTACAGATATACCTCAGAAAAATACACTTCTCTTTCTCCCTCTCCTTTCGTTTTACATTCCTTGTATTCCATACGGAAACAGTTAAGAGTAATAAAAAATATCGTTCGACGAATTATCGTTCATCGCGTGCGCGTGAACGCGTATTTTTATTCGTATTATTTGTTCTCGTGTTTAAATATGTATCTCTTTTGTTTGTTCATCACAGATTACTCCTTCTCGAGAAAAATACAGGCCACAGATTTTCTAACGAGCTAATATAATGAATTCTCTTCCCTTTAATTCGTTCATGGCCAACGTTTAAAATAATTGATCGACGAGCAACGATCGAGGATAAAGGAAAAATCTATCTTTTTTTTTTCTTTTCATATTTTCTCATACGTAATATACGCATTTATATAATTGTAATAATATAACAGTGTCAGCGATAAAACTACTCGTTTCTTCGTGTACAAAGGAACGAGTATATGTTCAACAATTACTTGAAACATTCGTTACAGAGCCATAACGCGTGTACATCCTCTCTTCTGCAATAATTCTTCGCAAACACGTTTACTTTCTGGCACAGAAGTGAAACATTTACACGCACACGGTAAGATCCTGTACAAAAATAAGGAGCAGCATTTAAGCGGTTATTGTTCTTCGCGAAGATATTTCAGAAACTTTACTTTCCTCGTGTTCATCCCTTTTTTCCTAATCCTCGCTAAACGCGCGCTCGTTCTTCGTCTCTTAATTTTTTGCTTCTCTTTTCTCGCACTTTTATTTTCGTTTGCTTTTCCTCGGACCGCGCATGGAACTCGTTCTACGGACGCTCCTAGTTTGCATATTTAACAATTTGTTCAATCTCGTTAAATCATGTATACTTAACGTACGTATGTATATAACTATGTAATATGTATATATATATATTCTAAGATTTCCTATAAAAAAGAAGTTTCGTCGCCTGGTGAACGAACAACCATACGATTTCGAAAAACCGTTTCTACTTGTAAGTTCAATTAATAAAAATGAAATGTTAGTAAGTTTGGACCATTTTTTGCTTTGCTTGCTTAAAGACATCCTCGTGTAGTTACTATTATTGTCCATTGTTCTTTCTTGATTAATTTCGATTTCAAGTTCAGTCGATATTCTTCTATTTTTATTTTACTTGAAGAGTACAAGTGTCCAACACTTTAGAACCGCGTGTTAAAGCAAAGAATGGGAGATCCATTTTATGGACGCTCACAAAATAAAGATAGCCAAGTATAAAAAGAAGCTATTTATCTTTCTCGAGAATTACATCTGAACCATAAAGAGATAAGCCATAAGGATAACTCGAAAAATTCTTTTACGTTCATGAACTGAAGATATTTATATTTAAATAAAGATAGGCCTATAAATATCAGATTCACGAAATCGTACGATTGATGTTACCCTAAAGTTTTCTATAAAAATAATACAACAAGCTTCGCTATGTTACGTGTATAAGTCGTTAGCCGTACGATCTTACATATTATAACAAAATAATTAATATCGTAACGCGGCAACAATCGATCGGTAAAAGTTGCGTTTCATCTAAATTCTCTAAGCGTAAAAGTGTGTGTTCTATTTCTTGGTGTTCAGCGCGAGAGAAAAAAAAGAATATTCTGTTCCTCTTTTTCGTTAATTACAAAACGAACTTTGTGAAAACTGGATTGACTAGCGATCTTTTAAAATCTTCTATTAGAAAAAGAAAGAAGAAGAATCATGTACGAGTGACTGCTCGGAAAGATGACCAGAGAAAGTGGAAGATAAAAAGATGAAGAAAAACGAAACGATGACTCGATTTTTGAACTTTTAATATTTTTCATACTTTGATAGCTGCCGTCGCTAATTACCAAAATGTAAATTTCTACGTTATTACCGTTAATATTCGTGTTATTACTAATGCACAAATTATACCTCGAAATGTGGTAATTTTGCATGGTACAAAAGTTACGGATGTAATATTACCTCCATACGGCTATCCTATAAAATTAATGTTGCAACTGCAATTAATTATTACAAACTCATGAATACGATAACAGCCATCAAAGTATTCGGACTACTATATCACATATTTCGAAGATATCGTGATAGACGTATATATGTATTTTTGGGCGTTCAAAGAGCATTCTCGTGTCTTTTCTTTTCCTTCTTTTCCAGGCATCGAAATCTCCCAGGCGCGTACGTTCAATGGCACTTGCACTGTGTAAAGCTTACGCAACATATATGTACATGATACAAGTACATAATGCCTTTAAGAGTTTGTACGTTGTTCGTATATATCGTTAGAATTCATCTTTGGCTTCGAAGCGTCTTGTATATTCTTTCTTTCTTTCTCTCCTTTCACCCTAAAATACATCTATTTAGAAGCTCAATGAAAATATTCTGCGAAGATATTATACGTGTCCTCTCTCTCTTTCTCTCTTTAAATATACACTGCATAATACGTATATATTTCTTCTGACGATGTTAAGACGATAAATTTTGCAGCATTTTCATTGAAACTAGCTGCGCAAACGTTCGCTAAATTGTCTTTTTTTTGGTCAGTCCTTATGTACAATGTTATATATGTATTAATTTTCTCTTTTTTCTAAGACTGTATGATATTTTCGTAGATATTTCTGGGTTTAAGACACGACAGTGTTCCAGGGATTAGAGTTGATCGTTCAACGTTTCGTTAGAGGAAGTGTGTCGGGGAATCGAGTATCCCTAAAGTTGCGCTCCAAAAATTACTTCGCTTCTCGCGTAAATTCACTGGTTCTTTGTTTTCGTTTGTTCTTTGAATAAAAAGTAATCGGTTAACGTCGATGCTCGTAAATCGATCGAAAATTACGATAGCTAGTGTATTTATAATGGCTAACACGCTTCTCGCGGAATGAGAAACGGTTCAATTAAAACGCTTAGTACCGCACGCTATAAGTGTTACGCTAGGCTGTGTTCGTATATTACGCTACGTTTAAAAAGTTAGAAAAAAAAACATGGTAAAAGATTCTATTAAAAAACGTGTTTTCTAAGGATTGAATTGGTTAAAAAATAAGAGCGGCTAACAAAGCGGAATACAGGTATTGTATCGATTAAAGAACAAATAAAGAAAAAGAAACGCCTTCTGCGGATGATTAATAACTACTCGGGACTAGACCTAAAATTGGCTATCAAGATAAATTTAATCCTAAAATTCGTTTATCTCGTGTGTTTCTCCTATATATAATCATCTATTAGAATATATTCGATCGGTGAGTGAACTTTGATAAATAGTAGACCAATTACGTATTAGTTATGCAGCTATAAAATAAAGTGCAAAATATAGTCTTATTCTTTTACCCTTACGAAATTCAATACGTCTAATAAAAACAGTCTTCCAACTTTAAACATTAAAATTGCGGTGCATCTTCAATCGAACAGCAAATTTATTCGAAAATAAACTGTCTCTTTAACGTGGGACTATTAATATCATATTTCTAAAAGAAATGGAAATTTAATTCGAATCCTGGATGCCTAAGTAATTGTCTCGACAAATACGATCGTTCAAGAAATGCATAATATCGTAACGCACGATAAAAGTAAACTTCGTGGAACATCCTCCACTTATAATATTTGACGTGTTCTCAGTCTCATTCGTTATTGCCGATCACTGTAAGTATAATTTATGAAGCACTTAAATACCTGTGTCATTTTAATACTCTAGCATGCGAACATTCTTCTGCCAATTGTATACGTTTAATATACGTTATAAAAAGCGAAGAATGTACGGTTGCGTGCAGCTTAGGTTTCCTTTAGTCAAGGGTAAGGGTAAGGAAAAGAGTATCCTACTGAACAGAGACAAGTTTTAAAACTAAATTCTCCTTGTTCGAAAATTTGGTGAGATGTTTCTCCCCCTACGCTAATCCTTATCCAAAGGAAGCCTACATTGCATCAAACTATACAAGGCGGTTTGAGAATAGGTTAAGACAGTAAAGTAGGTAAAACTGCTTTAAATTTGTAAAATACCTGCTGCCTCTCTTTCATCGAAGAATAATTCTCCAATTAAAATACTGCAAGAACGACTTTAAAACGAGACTGTTAACAAACGAAACGAATAAACTTGTCCCACGAAACGTATAGTCTATCCCTGACTGTGACGTAATATCTTAGCAACAGATTAGATGTGAAATTGGAACCAGGACATGCAGAGAATGATCGATGTTTTCATCTCAGTCTAATCGACGCTTTAAATGCATTCACGCAACCGTATTTTAATAGAGTTGGTACTCTTGGAATTTTCGGCACAGCTTATCGATCTCCTCGTACCTTAACTGCGAGCTTACAGGGCTGGAAGCCCTAGTGGCGGGCGCGGTTCTACTACGTCGTACAAAACTCCTTAATGGTATCTTACTGTGTCCCTGATTATGATTCACGTCTAACGTTGAATACCGCCTCAACGCACGACGTAGGCGTTCCGTGGACGCGTAGTCGGTCACCTCCAGGCTATGTTGTTCTTTCAGATTAGGCTTGGTCTCTTTCGAGTCTAGCAATTTTAAACTAAAGTTCGCGGAGTGACGTTTAGTCCTGTCTAGCATGCACTTCGTCTGCACGACTTTAGGCTTGTCCTTTTCTAAGATTAACGAGTTTCGTCGCTTCATTTTATCGTCCATGGGTCTTTCCTGATTGACGCCAAAGCCGAACCTCGACCTCATCATTGGCCCAAGATATCCTGGGTTCTTCTTATCGAGTTGTTGAGCAGACTGCTTCACGAGACTTAAACCATCCTCGCAATCGATCGAAGTCCTGACATTGTTCGTCTGGTCAGCACCGTTCGTTTTACGCTTGATACAATCCTCGTATTCCACGGAAGAGTTTCTCTTGGGCTTGCCTTTGTCGAAGCTCATACTTGTTGTCCGTCCACCAGCACGATTCACATTGAACGAGGTTCTCCTCTTGCCAAACACTGGATCTTGAAGATGAGGTATCTTGGAAACGCTCTGAGAGAATTGCGCCGGTATTCTGATACCAGCATCCACAAGGAACTCGTCGTCCGACAGCATAACAGGTATCTCGGGCATTGAGCTACAAGGCCAACAAGGGTTATAATGAGCTGGAAACGTTCTGAGAGTGGCAGTGTCCTTGCTGGCTATGTTAGTAGGAAACTCGCGTGCATAATTTCGGGTTAGTAGGAAATTTTGCTGCGACCTTCGCCTGTTCTCTCTCATGATCGCCAAGAAGACAGACTTCGCGTAAGCGGACGAGGGACAAGAATGGAAAGCGTAGTCTTCCGCGTAGTCGCATTCGCACGTTTCTGGCCACAGTATAAATGGCAACGCTAATTTCGAACGGCTTTGCTGCGCCTTTTGCGTAACGTAATCACTGCACGATCCGTTGTCAAAGTTAGTAGTATCGGTTGTGTTAATGTTTGAGTTGGTATGCCCTATTCTTTCCCAAGGATGTGCTAGTTGAATTCTGTTAGATGTAAAGCGTGCAGAACTTAATATTAGACTTCTGTTAATATTATTAGTAAGTTAAAAAGATGTCAATGTTAGATTTTAGCTCGTAAGTCAGTCTCAAAAACATCTACGAATGCTTTAACGAGCTGTACAATTATATCTGATTGAAATTAGTATCATTAAATTAGATGTTAGTATTGTGTTTAAAGCTAATGTTACTTTCATTTCTAAATACAGTAAATGAAGAAGTACATAGTTCGCATACCTCCCTTTCGATGGTTCACTCGACTGACGAGGAGACGGTACACGATCTAGAACATATGCGATTCATTTTACTTGTTAATTTAAAACTCTAAGCTTGTACCAACAAGAAACATGATATGAATTCACCTTGAGATGTCGGCTGCGATCTGAAAAAAATAAAATATGTTAAATTAGTTGTGCGTACGACGAGAAGTTTTTTAGGTTAAGATTTACAATTTCAACAAAAATGTAACTTACACTGACTTCCCAGCGGTATCAATAGTTGCCCGACGCCAACTACCTATAAGTATATTTTAAAATTACATTTCATGTCGCTGTGACATTTATTTATTGAAATTCATTAAGACATACCCCTTTTCGCTGTTGCTCCCCTCCCTGGTGGAGATTTTCCAATAGCTATTCCTGACAATCTTTTTTCTTCTTCTAATTTTCTATTATCTTCGGCATCTTGTTTTGTAAGTGTACCGGTTGGCTAAAATAAAATATTTTATTAGGAATACTTCACGTTATATACGTCTAATCTATGTTTACGTCTACTTACAGTTTGACCTTCAAATTTAAGTTCTACTTCATCCAGTTTTTGTAAAGCTTCGGACAACGTGGCAAGCACATCTCTATCCTTTTCACTGTTTCTTAAATGTCTTATAGTTGCCTCTAACGCAGTTAACAATTTCTTATCGGTTGGCATCCGTAACTGACTCTTTAATTGAGGTAACAGAGAAACTACTTTCAATCTTATATTAGGTACATTATCTTCTGCCAAGTTCAATAAAACAGTAAAAAAGTGTTCCTTGAAATATACAGACGAGAAAATTTCCATGGCCTCTATCATCATACGAACGAACATCATTCTCACGTAACAATCAGGATTATTAGCCAACTGTCTGTATAATTTAATTCGAAGCTCTACCTTTTGCATAGGTTTCGTATTGTAACGTAAAAGAAAAAGGAACAAAGTTCCTGCAGCGAGACGTACGGGTATTGGCCTCTGAAAATTAACAGCGATAAAATAGCTTACCCAGTGTAGAATTCTTTAGCCTACTAAATATAAGTACTTGTTCTTGTAACTTACGGCGTGTAATATTCTGAAAAAAGCCATTGGCACGAAATATGAATAGATAAAATCACTTGAAAAGTATTTAGGTATTACTTCAAGTTGCGAATACATTAATACTGCTAATCTCCAATTGTGTGTCGATGCTATTTCCGATTCACATTTTAACAATGCTCTACCTATTTCCATAACTGTGGTATCCTGGTTTCAATAAATTATGCAATGTAGTACAGAGGAATTTATTATGCAGAATATAAGACGAAAGAAAATATACAAACCACCCTATCTATCCCGATAATTTGACTTTCGGCTAAACAATCAAGCGTTACTCCTAGATTAGGAACTAAACCTTGCAAAACTTCTTCAGAATTATCTTTTAATAATTTGATTATGTCTGTCGTTATTCGTCCGCTCTGCGGGCCCAATACCTTGGCCACCTGTATTTTATAAATGAAGTAATTATATTATACTATGCAACTATAGGGCGTAAAGAAATAGAAATTCTTACTTCATGAACTCCACATGCTACAGTTCTCCTAACCAAGAAATAGTGATCACTGGCTAATGCTGTGAATGTATGAAGCAAGGCGTCCGTGTCATCTGAAGAATTGGATACAAAGATAAACATTGCAGGCAAATTAAAAGCGCAAAACCTTCTGCATTCCACATATTTCTCATCTTCAGCAGGATTACTATTCATCTGAAACAATGCGATTCGTACACTGAACTTTATCTTGAAACTTCGTGTATATTGGTTTCACTTTTATATTTATATGTACTTACAAATGGAAGATTTGGTTTGGATTCTTTTTTTATACTCGTAAGAACACCCATTTGTGCAAGTTGCTGAAAGTACTTTAAAAACCATGTTTTCTCCAGAGGTTGTAAGGACTCTAAAATACGGATCGAATATCATACTGTAATCGCATATAAATATCAAATTATTAAAAGATCTTACTTTCGATGCCAAGTACGATTTTTCCGAACTCCTGAGCAATAACACATACTACGTTATCGTCTGACCGCATCGAATTTTCACATAATTTTTTTATAAGTGGCACTATGATAGTTTTTATCGAATCTGTAAACGATCATTGTAAAGACTGTATTTTGATTTCAAAGTAAATGTACATACAAAGTAATTAAGACGCAATTCACTACGAGTAAATTCAAAACGCTTTTAGTGCACAACTAATCATCAAGCATACCTTCCTGAAGATGAGGTAGCAAATGCGCTATTGTATGTACAGAGGCGCATCTTACATTGATTTCTTCGTCATTTGCTAATTCTACGAGAGATGGTAGCAAAGCAGGTTTTATAGACTCAGCACCAAGGCCTTCAGCAACAAAACGTAGCTGCAAGCAGATACTAGCTCGTACTTCACTATTTACATCCTGACAGAGGGAGTGTACCATTGGTAGAACTTCCTTCTGTATCCTGACAACAATTTTAATACGTATACTTATTTAACGACTTTATGAAAATAAAATTATCTTTTTTGGATATATATAGTTTGCACGCTATTAAAATTTTGTATATTTAATTCCTCAAAAATATTATTCAACTGGTACCCCCCTAGTAAAGCAAATTGATAATACTTCTGATAAGATGAAACATACTCACAGAGCAGATTCAAATCTTGTACAAATCTTTCCTAATATTGTGCTGCACGTTATCCTGGAGTGGACAGGTTGTGACAATTGTCCTTTGCTTATAGTCAATGGAAGAATCTGTATGATTTTATTTTTATTATCATCTGGTCGATATTACTATCATAGTAGATTCGAATAATGTTTAAATTTTGTTAATCGATTGTACCATCAAAGCTATGTCAAATACATAGCGATTCATTTGCAACAAGTGATTTCTGATAGAGTACTTGATGCTTAGTCTAGCGCAGAACAACAAAAACAAGTCAACTTTATTACTGATCTACTATAATTTAAGTATTATGAAATTACACGTGTGCTACATGAGATGACAACCTATTTGCCCTTCTATATGATGTTTTCTGAATATCAATTTCTAAGATCATCTATACAAACCTGCTTTCTTATGACTTCTACCGGCAGTAACTCTATCACATCCAGTAAGGTCTCCAGCCATGCATGACAGATAACTTTAAATGTATATATACATGTTTAATTATGTAGAATAACACCAAATGCATGAAAATGTAGATACAGGCTTAGCTAGCAATTCTAACTTACAAGTGGAAAAAATTACTTTACCTGGATCACGCTTTTCAAGCGAATTTAAGATACTTTGGAGGAATGTTCGACTGAAGACATTATGGCTGACAAGTTTCTGCTCTAATATCGTTTTGAACGTGGATGAAGCCGCAATGTGAAATTCTGTGGATGCAGTGGACAAGGACTGCTGTACTTTTGGTATCACACGAGTCATACATGATTCTGTGTCTGAGGCCAAGAGGTTTGGTAATGTTTGTATAAAATTAAGTTTTTGAATTTCATCGCCTTTCCTGAAAACATTATAAACATAAGAGCAAGATTACACTCGGCAAACTAATTTGTTATTAAAAAAATAAAAGTATTTTATTCAATTTACTTGGAATGAAATGTCACGACATTAATTTTCTACGGATAATTTCGTCACTCTCGCGTTATTTTCAAATGTATGCATCCTCCAAGGACAAGATCTTTATGTAACATGTCCTTTTGAAGCATGTGACAATGTTTTCACTGACATACTGTTTATATACGGAAAGTTACGTGCAGTACTGTGATTTTAACGCTTCATAAATTCGATATTAATAATTAATATCGCGATCGAATTATAAGAAACGATAGAAGAAAGAGACATTCGATGATACAGTTAATTTTCGGAGTAACCTACATCGAAGAACTGTACAATGCCTAATCACAGTCTTAGCTAAGTACTCGCGAATTACTCGTACGTATAATGTCATTTTTTTACGAGTGTCTGTTCTTTAAAAGACTATAATTAGCGACTCTTAGATGATAGGACAGTACACCTCTTGAACGACGCTGCGTTATTTTTAGAAACCATGCACGAGTTCGTACGAAAATGAAACGGGCAAGAAGAGCGGGGCCGCGATTACGAGCGCATGATTTTCTAACTGAAAACTATCTCCTCTAAACTACTTACTGAGGGGATGCGCTCTTGAACAGAGCTTCTTCTTGCAACATTTTCAAGGCGCATCTTATTCAACGATAATACGAGGAAACGGCCAATACACCAATCGATCTTTTACACGAATGACGATACACGCGTACGCACTCTCATGACGCACTTAAACGCAAGAAAAACAACACGACGGAACGTAGATGACAACTAAACTGGGCTCTGACTCCAAGGTATCGATTATATCTGACTTAGCGTACGAGGTGTCGAGCATACCCGAATCTAACCGAAATAATCCGAGCGCGACCTACGTGCGCTGCTGATGAAAACACGTAATGCTGTCTCGCGCGTAATACAATAGAGTGATGCGTTGATCGGTAGCCGATGTTGTGTAATCCGATGAATCGATGTAGTCATTTTGCGATTCTCGTTCGATGATGCATATCAAGCTATGGAGCGTCGTTTGCACATTTCTAAAAAGGAATACTGTTTGCACTTCAGTATGCGCATATCCGATGAATATTAACATAGCAGTAAAATCTCGCTAATGACTCTGAACAGGTTTATAAACGCGTGACAATCTACTATGTACTCAGCGCTCAACAAAGGATCTGTGGCCGGAGCACAATAGCACGTATAAAGCTACAAGCATCGCACGAAAACCATTTTTGTTGGCACAGTCATCATTTAGCGTTATACAAAATTAATTGATTACGTTACACAGCCTGAATACGATAATCGAGCGGAATTACGTAGTTTCATTGAAGGCTCGATACGGTGGTTTATCGAGGCATCATTGCGCGAAATTGCTATGATTACAGAACTTCAAGGATAACGTCGATCTTATAAAAGCTGAATTTTCACTTTCAGCGGAAGCGACATGTATTTCAGATTACTTACGTCAGAAGATGAAGTGCCCTGTCTATGGGCCTTTTCTCCAAGTTAGGATCTAGACTGTGCTTTTTTAACTGCTCTTCGTCCTAAGGATATATTTTTTGTTCAAGTGTCGATCGATTCGAGAAACTTACAATATTACGTACTCTTATATCGGGTATAGGTTTATCTAGCTGAAGGCTGGCGAACTCCTCGTAGTCCATAAACATTTTGCTCGCATTTTATGGTAGAGACGCGCGTATGTAACCCCATGCATTTGAAATAATTTAGCAGGAAAAGGAGCGCGTGTTCAGGTTACGTTCGAACGGTAATGAAAACACGATCGTTTGCGATTTGATTTGTCAGAAGTGGTCATTGGTATACTACATGGGAGAACAAACATTAAGATAATCGAACACACGCAACTGTATAAAATACGAAATATATTTACTTTCATAGCATGTCGTATAATTTATATAGATAAGTATACATACCTTACCGGCATTGCATAGTATATCATATACGTTTAGCGATATAAAAGATTACAGTGTACATTGATATATACAAAAAACGAAAAGTTTGAATGTGGTTAAAACACACTGACAACTTCTGCGTACACCTTATACAATCAAGATAATCGCCTGTTTGCATCCGCGTACGAAGCACTTTACGATTTATGTTTGCGAACTTAAAAAAAAAATGAGAGAAAGATTATAATTAACAGAGAAAGAGAGAGAAAAAGAGAGAGAAGACGAGTTATTAATTGTCATGTTTATTCCACGATGTACCAATTTCCTGATAGAAATTATAAAGGAAATGAAATACGAATATACAGAGAATGGAGAGGGGAACTTGATAAAACGCGATGGGGGCAGTTGACGCTGTTTTGTTGCTCGAAACGAGTCTTCGAACGTGGAACGATCTTGAAATTCCGAGACATTTCGATTGAGAGATGTGCGCTTGGCTACGTGAACGTATTTAAAGATGACGCGGGAGACAACGAATGGAAACGAATATCTCCCTTTTCTCGGCGTGGTTGCAATCAAATTTGCATTTTATTATAGGTTATTCGTTCCGCGAATATTGAATGCTAAACGACTTCGTTACACTGCAACATTTTTCCTCGAATGTCCACGGAGATCTTTTTTTTCATCGTATCGGTTCGACGCGCAGTTTACACACGTTACATTGTATCATTTTTACAAATATTTCCCGCGTAAGAAAACGATTACGAATAATATCATTTCGACATAAGTCTTGTCCGCTACAGTCTATATACTTAACAATAATAATTCTATATGAACGTCTAATTAGAAAAAAGGGAAGAAAAGAAACCTAATAATTAAGGCTCGTGGAAGCACCCTGAATCACTATATAACAGTCAAATTTATCGCTAAAGAGAATCACCAACAACGAATAGCGTTTTCCTTGACTTTACTATTTTACGCGTACAATTATTTTTCTTTTATATAAATTTCTCTCCTCGGATTTGTTGGGTCATAACGTTCCTCGTTGACGACGTAATTAGATACTCTACATGTCGCTATATATTGTTGCTGATATATCGCACGTGCGTTCCCAGTTTTGGACTAGTTTCAGTCGTAACGAGACCACGCGTGTACGCGAGCCAACGCGTACACACGATGACCTCGAACCTGCGACTTATCGGTTCTTTGATTTCGTCGAAGGCGCGCGGACACATTCGTTTCGTGGCACCTTGTTTTAAACGTAACTCTCGTCATCAACGACGGATCTTCCGTATCCTAGATGTCTCGTGGTAACCGAAGCACGAGGTTGAGGAGGTGGACGATAAGGAGGCGGCGGCGGCAGAGACCTTGACCTTCCGGCCACTTTGTGTCTGTCTTCCAGATTCATGTGCACCGGTGGCAGATGCCTCAGTCGTGGAGGAAGCGGTGGCGGTGTATCCGGCCAAGTTCTCTCCTCGTCCTCGTCCTCGTCGCCGTACAAATCGATCGCCTCGGCTTGCTTGAACGAGTACAGATCGTTTCTCTCTCTTGCGCTGTACATCTCGTTCGTTCTCTCCCTATTACCATAGATACTACTTTCAGATTCGTATCTCTCCGTGCGCGTCGACTCTTTGTTCACGTATATCTCGCTCTTCACTTTCTTGAACTCGTACAGATCGCTGCCCGAGTGGTAGCTACCGTTCTGCGAGACAGGAGATTCCCGATTAACATACATTTCCGACTTGACCTTTTTGAACTCGTTGAAGCGTTCCTTCTTGAACTCGTATCGGTCGCTGGACAGAGACGAGTCGCCCGCCAGATCCTGTTCCGAATTATGAATCGAGACCCGTTCCGTACAGATATCCTGTTGCGTCGCTCTCTCGTACTCCGACCTGAGATCTCGCGTGATGTCCAGCTGCGAGTTCCTGTAAATGTCCTTACAATTCTCCACGTTTTCCTTCATCGAGTCCTGCCTGAGGTATTCCCTGCTGTAGATGTCTTTCTCGTCGAACCTGTCCTTGCGATGATCGTGTTCGTCGAGCTTCGTTCGAGGTGTCCTCTTCAGCTGAGCTCTCAGCCAGTCTTGCCTCTGAAAATTTGGATTCGGGTAACCAATACCGTTCTTCTCTTCCCTGAAGCCGTGCTCGATACTGTTCGCGTGATGATTGGTCGCGGTGTAACCGTTTATTCTCTCTTCCCAACCACCGTAGACGCGAATGTACGACTTGCTGGTGGACTTGTCCTCCTTGACGAGCGACTTATCGAAGCTCGTCGTCGAAGCGTTCACGGCAGAATCCTCGGAGCCCACCGGAGATTCTGGAATGAACAGCTGACAATCCGACAGTGTCAGACCGGAGTCTCTCGAAAGAGACATGTGGTCTTTGCGAGGTGGTTCCGTCAGGTCCAGGCTGTCCAGGGAAAGCCCACCTGCTGCAACGAGATAATATTTTCAATAAAATACACAGAACGATCTCGTACGAGTGATACGTTCGATTTTCGGACTAAATCGAAATCGACGAAGAGGAGCAAGGTACTCACAGTGAAGGCTATCGGTACTCTCTTCGGCTCCGCTATCGCTGCGTTCTTCGCCGAACAATTGCGTGACACCCTCGCCGAAAAGAACCTCGCAATGACGAATTAGCATCTCTGTCAATGTAGGAATTACTTTGCCCTGATCGACCGAAGGATTTGGCGACCAAAGTAAACTCGGCCCGCAACAGATACCGAGATTACTGGCACACATGAAGTTGTGCTTCGACCTGCGTGCCACGTGATGCAGCACGCATATCAGGTGCGACAGAAGAGTGTAATTCGCTTTGGGTAGTCTATCTAAAATACTGGAACATACCATCGATCGTTTAATAATCGTGTACTATTTATAGAAATAATAAAGGCGTTTGTTCTTTACGAGAAGGGCGAATGACTTTCGGAACATTGATTTAATCCAAACAGCTCTGTTATGGAAGACTTGAAAAAAAAAATAGACTTCATAAATGAAAATAGACTTGATAACGATGTTTAGACAAATTTGATGTCCAGAAAGTTATTCCTTCTTTTAATTGAACATTCTCTTTAATAAACTTACTTCTTAATAGTTTGGACAGGATTTGGCGTGTCTAAGCTGTCCATCCACAGTGGAAGCAGGTGAGAAGTGAGAAGGGGATCCGGCAGATGCCTCAAGAATTCCTTGAGCAAAGCTGCCACCGCGATAATAGGAGCATCCTCCAAACAACTGGGATCACCGGTAGACTCGATCTGATCTCTCAGTTCTCTGACGATTCTCACGTTCCCAGATTTTCGGAAGATTCCCTGCGTGAATGGCCCTTTGGCAAACAGTTGCTGCAGCATCACTAACACGGGTTTAGGTAGTCCGTTCTCGTCCAGTTTGGACAAGTTGACTCCAAACAGACTGGGGTTCAACGACAGGGATCTCCTCAGCAATCCGGTGATCTTGGACTTGTTCTTCTTGACCGGTGACTTCGGTACAGGCCTGAGGATGAAGTGACAGGTGTCGTGGCCACTCTTGTTGCAATGTTCCAAATCGAAACCCTCTTCCGCGGATAGCGTATGCCGCAGATTGGATAATTTCACGGCGAAAGGTCTCTCGTGACCTATCAACGGATACGGTGCCTCGTCCGCGGACGTTCTAGCCCACAGTTGAAACGGTCCTTGCAGGTCCAACAATCGCGTGGCTAAATTGACGCAAGCTGCCGCCGTCATTTCGGATCCAACCATTATAGTCTTGCACTGCAAACACGGAAAAGAATGTAGCCTACATTCGGGTACAGGCACATGGCACTTCAGAGGAGATACACGTTCGGTCAAGTTAACGAAAAGACACTCGAGACTCGTTTAACCAGCAACGTCGAAACGGACTGGTTATTTAAGTGCAACGAGAGCTGCCTTGGTCGATAATGACCGCGTCGACCGAGGGAACCGCGTCGATAAAGAGCCAAAGATAGAGAAGGCTCCTTTTAGTGAGGAACGATCCACTCATCCACGCCCGTTGACGTCAATGATGTACATATATATGAACGGGGCATCTTTGAAGAGGAATGCTACTTCAGGAAGGTCAACCGATCGAACTCCCTGTGCGAAGAATGGACCGTGAAGGCGTGACCGCGTGTATCTCTCTGGTGCACGGCGACGGAGAGGAGGCGCACTTACGTATTCCGTGTTCGTGTCACTGTCGTGATACACGACTTGAATGTTCGTGTCCGGTGGCTCCTTCATACTCTCCTCTCGTACCAGCTCGGTCAGACGTCCCCACCAAAGATCCCTAGCTGCAGCAGTCCTGGGAACAAAAAGAAAACGATGTGATGCGATACAACAATGCCTAATCGAGCATCGCAATCCTCGGCAAAACGTAATTTCGACAGTCTAACACCTAGAGAGAGCTTGTGGTCTAAGGAGAGCTGGGAGCTAGGGAAAGCTTTAGAGAGGGAATGTAGGATCTAAGAACTTAGAAAGTAGAGGGAAATTTATGATCTGAAAGTATATTGCTGGAAGTCTAGATTCTAGGGAACCCAAGTCTTAGAAAAGCCTAGAAAGTCTAGGTCCTGGAAAGAACCTTAGGAGGATCCTCGGTTCTAAACGGAGTTTAAGTTCTAGAAGGAGTGTAGACTCTATAAAGAGTTGATTGCAGTATTACTCACGAGAAGGAGAGATTAGGAACTTACATAAAAGTGGCGACGACGTTCGTCGTCGGCCAGCCGAGGACGAAGCTGGTCTCCTGAGATTTACTCGTTTCGGCCACGTCTTCTATATGTCCGGCCGTTAGCCATAGCTCGCTCATTCTCACGGACTGCTTCAGTTTGTAATTACCACCGCTTCGAGCCTTTGCTATGAGTAACAAATCGGAGAACAGAAAGAGGTGTCTGTCCTGCGACTGTACACCCTGAAAACCGAGAAATATTATTAGTTTCGCTGGGAAGATTCCGATCTTGAGTTTGAAGCAAATGGTGCAATGGACATTCTTATACCAAGATTACTATATTCGTCTATTTCTTTCCATGAATGGAATCACGTATTCTATCGTTTCAACTATCGTTCATCTCTCGACTCGAGGAACAATTTAGAAACATAATTAGAAACAGTTTCTCTAATGTTTAGGCTTTCAATTTTAGAAACAATGCTTTATTTATAATATCCTCGTTAATCTTTCCTTTCAACTCCGCCGAATATTACAATATGTAACAATGCGAATTATTTGGACGCAGACAATGATGTTTACGATAAGTGCACATTGTTCTATTCACTTACCGTGGTGAATTGAACTGGAGTTTCCAGGAGGAAGGTTCTAGGCGGAGATTTTGGAGCCGGAGAGTTGCTAGACACGTTCAACGACTTTTGCGACAGCACTCTCGTCAGCCTTCCTGGATTTCCGCCGTTCCTCTTTCGAATCAGACTCTTCATCTTCTGTAACACGTAGAAATTACACTGTTCAACGTCCTAGAATAATAACGATAAAAAAAGTGCGAAACATCACGCAGAGATTCGCTATTGGAAATCGAGCGGAGAACATCGTCGCTATTGGGAACCTTGAGAAGAGATTAGCATTAAATTATCGTTCGGTTGGCTCGAGCTACGCTTCTATCCAGTTAACGTGCTCAAGGGTCAACAAAGTAACGACCAATTTTGATGCTCGGATCTAGGACATAAATTATTATCATCCTCGCAGCAGGCGGCTAATAACCGGACGGCAACGTGCCAAGCCGCATTAACTTTCGGCTGACTTAACAGCATTATTTCACCGACTCAATCCGCCGACAGTGAGGCATCGTCTCGCATAAAACCCGTTCGAAATTTTCACGAGCAACTACTGGTAGCTAGCTAACTCGTTAATGAAACTTGTACTTGAACCTAGCCAGTCAAACGAAACTGGTAGCTGGATGGCTATTCGGAGCAATTTCATTAAACGAGTCAGAGTTCTTTAAACTCTTCAAATATTACTGCAATAAAAACGTTCAATATCCTCTATATATAGTACTATTTTATTCTGCGTTTTTTACAAAGTTTAAAAATTTCCCAATGAAACTTCGATCAATTATACAAAAGTCACGAGGTATTCTTTCGCGTATCCTCGTCCGTTCACATCGAGCTACGTCTGACAAATAACAACGAAATATATCAAAGGGATCCAAGACACGTACGACGGGTACACGAAATTACAAACCGAGAAGACGGATTGATTAACATACTTCTCTTTGACAAGACAGACTGGGACTTCGGCTTAAGATCGAAACTTCTCTACCTCGTAATCCTTTTTCTTACGAAATCTCGACGTACGGTCCCCGTTGCTCTCTTCCAAGTGAGATTCACAACGTAACTCAACGTTGTCCCGAGCCAAACAGACTCTCACGTTCAAAGAAACGCCGTGTTTCTTTACGTTATCGTATGTTAATGAACGTTGTAGAAATCAAGGTAACGCGCCGCTGACTCGCGATGATTCTTCGCGATTCGAGGAAACGTTCCATCATCGTTCGCGGGAACACGCTCGACTGCTGCGTGCATAATGCGACTCGAGCATTGAGAAACGCGAGCACGCGGCTCGGAATGCGTGCGACAAACAATCTCTGCGACGACTAAGAAACTACTCTTGACAATATCTTACTCTTCACGCCCGGTATGCTAACCGATCACGTGGGAAGACGAATAAAAAGTCGACGAATGATGCCTGCACAGGATTTTGAGTAAATTTAGAAATTACTGTCGATTCGCCTCCTGCAACTGGAATGATAATTTGAAAGGATCGTAGATCGAATTGGACTACGAAGTACGGATCTATTCTAGGGATAGGGACGTAGGGAGTTATCGGAAATTTAGAGAAGTGTAGAGATCCAAAGATGTAAGTATCTGACACAGAGATCAAAGCACCGAGAGATTTAGGTGTTTTAAAATACGATGATCCACAGATCTAGATTTAGATCTCTGTCAATATAGATCCTACAGGGATCTACGATGAGTGAAAATTTCCATCGACGAGTTTACGAAAGTATTAAATACAGTATTTGAGTCACGACTTGCCAACGCTAAGTCATCATTATTAAAAGCAGATTTCAAACATTTTCTTTCGCTAGCATCTAAAAATACGCGTCCACTAACGCGAAGATGAAAATTTCTCTTTTTTTCTTCGAACGAAATTGCACGCTGTCGCCCTTAAAACTTGAACGAGCTAATTTATCGTGCGGATCAAAAAGCGCAACACACTTCCCGCTTAATATAATCTACACAAATAACATAGCAGACATTGTCATGGTAGAATGTCCCATGAGACGCGTGGGAAAGCATCGTGTCTGGTGTATGAACGAGCTTTCCACGAGTGCCAGGAAAAAAATGCAGTAAAGTCTCGTGAGAACCATTGAAACTCATCGTGCAACGTCTGCCTCTCTCTTTCCGCGCAAACTTGAGTCGCAGCGGAAGTGCGTTCGCGAACATTTTTCTACGCGAAATAACGAGACGAAAAATGAAAGTACCGTAGTGAGGACATCTCGTTCGTGTAGCCGGAGGTTGTCGCCAGGAAATAGTTCCTGGATTCGATGAAGGTCACCTTCCAGTTGACCGCGCTGGAGAACGGCGCCACTTCCGACGCTTCCGTTTCCGTTCTCCACCAGGTTTCGTGCCTCTTGGCCCAAGTACCTTTCGTATTCGGCCAGCCTCTGGACCTGAAACGTTAGAACCTTTCGTTAAATCAAGATTTTAACGTTAAAACGAATAAAACGTGTACGATATATCTTTTTAATCTGTTCGAACTTTCACGTATTCGTTTAGTTTTTTTTAATTCGACAATGAACGGTGAGAAATATCTTCTGTCGAATGATCCGGGTAACAAAAAATAGCGCGCTTTCGTTTCACCGCGACCACGCCTTCCAACGAATCGATGACTTTTTACGCAATTCCAGCGTTCGCGAACGGCAATTACGATAATGCAGAATTCGCGTTTGTGAAAGTAGGAAAAGGAAGCAATTGAGAAACTGGGAACGTTTCCTTTGCAAACGACGCGTGAAAATCGATATTGCATCGGCGAGCGGTAATGGGATCGGAACTCGGCTTCGTTTTCAGCCCTGAACGATCCAAATAATTGTTATTCGCGATACATCTAGGCGAGTTATGTAAATTCGACTAGTCATCGATTAACCATCCTACCGTGGTCACGCGGTTGATTCATTGCTTAATCGATACTACATTTTACTCCTCCGGAATGCTCCACCCACGGCAACCAAAAGGAGATGCAGTCTCGAGTAAATAATTATCTACGGCGATCCTTATTTCGGTTCGACGCAACGAAAACAATGATAAATTTGGTCGTGTTTCGTTTTTAAACAACGTGATACATCGACGGAAATATCCCAGTGATTTGCACTTCTTTCCCCGGATGTGTTGCTCCTTTTCTTCGCCAAGGGTTCAACACGCGCCAACGTTTTCACGCCGCTCCGTTTATCGTTCGCTCCCACGTGCGCTACGAAATTTTCAATTAAAATGCGACCGTGCTTTCACGCTGTACCACTCGCTGGTATCGAACCACCCACACAAATCGGCTGCTTTCATGACGAAAGCGTACCACTTCTCTCATAAGCCGTCGATCGCACCGCACGAATCCGATTTGGTATCGAGACTCGATCGAACAACGTATCTAAATCTTTGTCAATCCTTACGGGACTTACGATGAGCCCCCTTAACGAGCCTAAATTTGTCTCCGCTCTGGATTATCCGGTGATCGATCGTGTAACAATCGGATCGATTATCATAATCGAATGTGTATACAGAACAGATACTGATTTTTTTTTCGGTTTATCGAACTGACTTGATGTAACGTGTCGTGTGACGTTTAACACGAATATCAAAATGATTATGTTGTCTAAGCACATCCCCGTTCATTTAAATGGTTAATTCTAGATTTACTCATCAGTAGATTAATAACAATGAATGTCTAACTACAGACATTTCTATAAAACATCTAAAGTCAAGAACAGTGTCACTTCGAAGGATTAACACTAAACCAACCGGCATACAATGCGTACTTAATTTGAAATTAAAAATGAAGTTAAAAATTGAATAAACAAACGATGAAACATAAATTAGTACACACATTTATTCTTTATCTTGATGAAAATCAATTCCGATTTCAAGAAATGTACTTCAACAAAATGTATACCTTTTAATAAGAAACTTGCGGAGCGGTCATTTGACCGGCTTGGTAGTTTTAGTGTTAAATCGTTACACCCACTTGCACTTTCCAAACTTCAGAACAAGAGCTCAAATACAAATAAATAATTTTGTTTAATAATCTGAATGTCTATTCGAAGCGTAGGGTGATAATGTCCACAAAGTTCGAAGAGTAGTCAGGCGCGAAAAAGTCGAAGAAGCAGAATGTATACCTACAGCCGACGAATCCGACGCGTATCCCTCGTCCACTAACACGTCCACGTATTTAATGAACATTTCGACGCGCGAACGTCGTTCATTCGCGACGCACCGCGAGAAAATGCACGCGCGGTTCGACGCTCGCTTAACACCTTCTGGTGAAGAGCAAAAGCGTGACGACGACCGGTTGCACGACTCGAAGCTGCCAGACTGAACGCGATTTCGCGCGAGCTACTCCTAGCGATACATCTTTAGCGCACAATGAATCACAGCCCGGTCCAACGGAAGTTCACCCTGACAGAGGAGGTTGGCTCGTGTGTCATCTGGCTACCTTGTACGCCTAGATGACGGAATCCTCCAATTACCTATCTCTTTCTTCTATTTCTTAACTTATCGATTAGCATTACTCGAGAAAGTTTTTTATTTTATGGCAGATGATCTTTCCTTTCCGCTTTCACTTGCTGCTGGAGTCAATGATCTCAAGGAAACATCGATCTTCAACGTTTTTTTTAATACGAGTTATTGCTTAGTTTTTAGACAAATAACTTTCTCGAGAGAGGTTTATTATCCACAAACAATCATTGCGCAAATAAATAATTGAACAAGTCATATAAAGCTGAGTTATTTTGAGACTATCAAGTAACATTTTTTTTTAAATAAAATTCTATAAACAAAGACGAAGATTTCTCGCGGAATGAAATTTTCGATAGTATTCATGCATCATCGAGATCGGCGACATCGATTCTCTCCGTGCATTCTCTCCGGCGCCGATTTCGCGATAATTGCCTCGTTCGACGTTCATTACTCGGTTTTCTCTTTCACGGTATAATTTTCGCAGTTTGACGCCGACTCGTCGACGTATCGGCATTCTTCGTGGCCACGTTCGATAAATACCTTCGTTGTCGTCCCCTCTCCATGGCTCGTTTTCTTTCGTTCCGTTTCCCATCGTCATTGTTCAAACGACACGTACTTTTACGCGGCATTCTTATCCCGGCACCGTTTCTGGGCCCCTTTTCGCACACTTTCACCGCGCCATGTCGATTATATTCCTAGGAACACAGATCGAAAACATGGAACGCCGCGACGTTGTTTCGTTGCCTTTATATACGTTCGATCGGTGCCCGATAATCGTTATCGAGTCACGAACACTGTAGGACCGGCGTTTCACAAACCGAGTGTTTTCTCGACGATGAAAACGGTGCAGGAAAAACGTGGCTACTTTCTGTTCACGACATGTGTTATCTTGTTCAATTAGGTAGATCGAGCTGGTAAACGTTTATGGGAGCGTGTACGATCGATTAAAATAGTATTAGCGACTATGCGAACAATTTCTGTATGATATATTTTATTGGTCCTGAAACCGTTGCGCAGATAATCTCGTGACAAAATTGTTGTAAAACGACGGTAAAAAGTTGCTTCGACGTTAACGTAAACTAAAATTAAAATAAGAATCTCGAACGTAGGACGCATTCCAGTTCCCAGACATTTTTCTCACAGGTCATTACAGACCGTCGTCGCTTTAACAACCTAATTGAATCTTTCATCAATTTGCAGACAACAAATCATAGACAGCCCCATCGAACGCTGTGAAAAACCCTAAACCTGTTCACTGGCTGTTCCGAGTGAAAGATAGGAATTCCTTGTTTTTATCGGCGCCATTATACTTTAACATCAGAGGTACGGAACAAATTAACACTTTTTTTATCACGCGTTCTCTACATGAAAAATGAAGCGAAATAATAGCAGCTTTCCTTCGACAGTCGTTAAAAAAAACTTTGTAAATTATAGCGTGTGTAATTGCGATAAAGCGTTGCGTACCTGATCCTATAATTATTAAATTGCCAACCTTGTACATAACACGAAACCGTGTTCAAATTCTACAACTAGAGTCGCTAATTTATCCGAGTCTGAAACTCTAGGAACGATCAATCATTCAAACTGGAATTAATCATCGTCTCTATCGCGTATTCGGACCTCCCTCGACCCATAAACAAAAGCAAAGAGTACGAGAGGGAATTCGAAGAAATCGTATCACCTTCCTCCGGTTAAAAGGAACGAGAAGAAAGATCGTCGAAAAGCCTGGACGCCACAGTTTCGTGGCCCTCGTGGCTGCCCGGACACAAAAGGTTCCGAATGCTCGAATCACGGCTCGAGATCAGCGAAATAAATACTCGGAGACGGTCGCTCGAGTGGTTCGCTCCGAAGCTCAAAGGGATTTCTCTTAAATCCCCGAGACGAGAGGGGTGTGATCGGGTAACCCAAGAGATTCCTTCTTTCAGGGTGGCTTTTCAAAACGAGGGGTAGATCCGAGACACGCATACGGGTCCTCGTTGTCGATGCGACTCGTCGAGTCCGTGCTCTTCCTCGCATATTAAGGAGGTTTTACAAAAGGAGCGACGATGGGTCCTCGAGAACGACGGAAAGAGAAGGAACCACTCGATTCGTTCCAGGTGAAGGGATAATCCTGGACACTTGGAGCTCAACTGTTATTAATTAGCATAGCGTGCATCGCCGCCTTTTCTTTCTATTCGAGAGGAATCTCGACTCGTAAATCGAGCTTTCTGGCTCCAGGCGTAGAAATCCCATTTCGCGTGGAACTCCGATGGTATTTGCACAATCGACGAGAATTTTCGAGCGAGCATACCACCTTTGCTGGATCTACGATCGAGGTCCACCTCACAATGGGAAGAATCCGAACCGTGAAGAGCCACTTTTTGTAAGAACACTGCTTCTCCGTTGATCCGTGGATGTAATTACTATCGATGCGCAGAACTATGGCAGATAGTCGAGCGATCCGAAGGGTATGCACGATGAAACGTGGCAATTTTACGTATGCCGAACGACGCGTTCCATTGTCGAGCTTATCCTTTAACTATCTGTAACTAGATCTGTAAGTCCGCTATCGGATCTAGTACGAAACATATCCCATCCTTTCTTCGTGACTCTCTTTCGTACATATCACGAATCCTCATCACGCGATGATTCAGCTGGATTCGCGAAACACGATTCTTCTGGCGCGAAAGGGCCCTAATAAGCGAACGAACGAGCTCGCGAACCCGAGGAAAAACCACGAGCGAGGGCCGGTTAATTTGTCGGCCAGCCGTAAGATAATTTGCCGGTCGAGGCGATCAATCATTTAATTAGTCGGCGAGAACGTGCTAGCGGCTTGGAAATTGTTCGAACGCGGTGAATGGAAGAGAAAGGTCGCGGAGATTCGCGCGTGTTCGCCAACCTTTTTGCTCGCCTCCCCCGTGCTCCTCTCTCGTATACGACATACACACGTCCACCGGTGCCTGAAATATCCACGGATACGGTGTATACAGCGGAGAGAACGTGTATCTGGCAGCGTACGTACCTAAACGTATCTACCGTTAGGCTCTCGCTCGAAGCATCGACCTCGCGACTCGGAGCGTGTTCGAGTTATTTCTTGATGGACACCGCTTACGCCTCTGCACTGCTCGGTAAATATGTCTCGATCGAGCTGACCCTTGCTCTCCGACCTCTCGACGAGCTCTGATTAACACGATTCCGCGATAAGAATTACGGACGCGGATGCAACGATGTCTCTCGTGAAGTGCTGCATGGGCTGCCTGTACGGGACAATAACTGGAACCTTCTGTATTCATCGTGAATCGGAATTTGTCGACCTTTCGGTAGAAAATCGGAGCTTGCCAAAAACTTGACAACTTTATCACCGATTCGAAGTCATTGTTTCTTTTGGACGAGGACCATTTCGAGATTCTTCTACGACACCTACGCTGACTTTTCTTACCGATCGATATTATTAGCCGTGAAACATAAGCACGTTCATGCTAGGAAAAGACGCGTGGCCGGTGGCTAATCTGAATAGAGAAGGGTCCACCTACGGCGGCGAACAACGTTAACCGGCTAATTTGACCCGGTAACGAGCTGGATGAGGCGCTCGTTGGTCCGTTCGCGGTGCCACGCTCGTTTGAACTTCTCTATGGTGAATTCTTCTTTTGCCGCGTCACGAGCGGAACGGCGAAAGGCGAATGTGGGTAGACGCGACGAGGAATTATCGTCGCTCGTGGATAACCGACGCGACGTTTCGTAATCCTCCTCGGAGGTTGGTGTGTGTATCCTCGTGTTCCTTGCCCGTTAGCTCGCCGCTTTCAATGGATCGTCGCTGTGACCGGAGGAACAGGTTCACCGCCTTCTCTTCCGTCGAACTTTCTTTCGAAGAAATCGAAGTAGGACCCTGGAGGGTGGCGTTTACCTCGGCGAACGATCTTTCTCCGTTTCGTTCGATGAAATTTTTCTTTTCCCTTCAAAACTTTTATATCAAACAGCGGAAGACAAGTTCACTCGGCAACCGAGTGAAATTGTAGAAAGATCCACTGAACTATATTCTACTTACATTTTAAGTTGCGAATAGAGGTAATTCAACGATCAGATTTCTAATGTTACGCGAAACTGTGTTGTACGGAGGTAAGAAGTAGTACAATGAAGAGAATCTCGTTCCCAAAGCTGTCACTAGACATAATAGTTCGTTATCCAGTGATTATTAATGTCAGTCGATAACTTTTGAACTTTCAACGTAGAGAATGAAATTTCTCGACAATTTGTTTAAATCGAGTATACGGAATAAAGAGATTTATCCAAAATTATTCAGCCTCTTGTGTTACGAGAAGAAGATAAATCGACGCGTAAAGAACAATAATAGCGAGCACTTAAACGGCAGAATTTTTATACCGATTGCAGCAATCGCGCTCGGCGAATGGAACAAGCCTCGAGGGCACGACAGAGTCCCTACACTTCTTTCTTCATCTCGTTTTTTCATCGGCGTCTCGATATCGCAGGAGTACGTTACGCGTACACGGGGGACAAATTGCCGCGTTCTGACGCAACGAAGAACACCTGTCTCGAGAAGTTACAAAATCCGCTTCCTGTGGCGGTTGATTTACGCAGCGTCGCGCAACGCGCTCGTAGATTTACATTCAACGGAATCGATATCAACAGAAACAAATCTACGCGTTCCTGCGATGCCGCCGCGGCATTGGAACACGGGTCGTGAAGTCGATTAATAAAGGAGCAATCCGTTTCGCTCCAACAACATATCTACCGAGTTCCTCCTTCTTCGCGAAACCATCTGCGAGATCCTCCTTCGTCCTCTCGCTCGCGCCTTCGAACGGTGGTCGTGGCGGTTCGTTTATATAACGTAATGGGCATTAATAACGCGGCATCGAGGTCAAATCCACGAGGAATGCATAACGCGCGTACGAATGTCGAGGAATGCAACGTGCATTACGTACGATGTATAGGCGTGCATAAGCTCGTTCTCGAGAGCAGCGAGGCACGTTGCAAGAAACGCGAGGATATAACGTCGACTACCGATGGGATTACGAAACGCCGCGTATCCACCGTGGACGATAATTCCACGGCAATCTCGTTGCAACCGACACAAGATATATACGTAACGTCATGGTCGAACGTGAAAATAAAGAGAACGCTCTTCGGAAAAACTCGAGCAAATTCCTTTCTATGCTCCAACTTAATCCTGTCGTTACGATCCACGATACTCCGCTTCCGCACGCACGTATATTAATCTTGACTGTCGCCTTTTAAACGACCATCTAAAGTGTCTGCGAGTATACGACTTAAATTTTCTAATTTGGTATAGAGGCATTTGTACGATGATTATTCTAAGCAATACACGATTGTCCCTTTATGCGAATATCCACGTGGATGAAACATTCGCCACTATCGACCACACCCAGATCTAATCTAGATTATCGTTACTCCTATCTACCTATCTAGTCATCATTACTAGGATAATCATCGTTACGATAAAATTCCTGTTGTAATCGGTTTGGATGAAATGCTTTGAAATCCTTCCCACAGCGCTACTGTGCACGAGAAGTAAATTAAGCAATAAAATGATCAATGTATCTATCGATTCAGCAACTATGTCGACTAAAATTTACGAGGAATGCGCAATACGATATCAAAGATGAAAAACAGGGTCTGTAAGTTCGATCGGAATGAAGCGATTCCACAAATGCTGGAAGGTAGCAGCGCGAAAATTCGAAGCAGTTGTTCGATGTTCATTCATTAAGTGCACGCGATGGCGAGCCACGAGATACAGTTGGTGGCGTGTAAAATAGCGATACCCGATGGTAATGCCAAGCCTTGGCTTAGATTCCAGCTTTGTCGCGTACGTTAACTCGCGTCCAATGGCGTAAGGCATCGAGCCGAGGATTTTGCCGTGTACGGTACTTTCTCCTCGCAGCGGGATCGTGACACGTAATTGCATACTTTCGTTGTCGGCTTATGATGAAAGTTCCAACCAAGAAATCGCAACGTCCCCTTCGCCGAACTTTTTATTCCCTCGCAAACTATCCTGTTTATCGACGGTATAGTTACGATCGGACGAACGAAAAAAGACGATTGAGAAAAAAGTTGCGAATAATTTCATTAAGAATTACGCCGTTTAAGGGAACCAGGAAGCCGTTGGAGGAAATTTATTGAATAGGAGACGCGAAATGTTCAGAGAGACCGCGATTCTACGCCTCTGCGTTTACACGTACACACCTTTACTATTTAGCGGCACTCCGTAATAACCACTGGCAAAGGTATTCGAGCCACGACCAAGGAATCTCATTCCGTTCACCTCGATGACGGAATTCCGATAGCATAGGCAAGACTCCACCGCAGCTTGGAATCGATCCTCGTGATTCAACGATCTTCAAAATCCTGGCTGTCGAACACGTGCTCCGAACAGCGGAAAGAAACGGAGACTCTTGCTCTCAAATCGGGTGATCTGAATGTCCTGAACTAGTAATTAAGTCGGGACAATTTCCGACAGCCTAAAATTCTAAATTCATATCTCGTCACTACCGCGTTTTATCGTAGAGTCCAGCCGTAAGATTAACCGCGATCTGCAAGTTTAATTAAGCATAATCGTAAGTATTCAACATAAACTTTCTAATTCCGTACGTAGATAATCTAGGCACCGAAATGGGCTTATAATGCCCATAGAGTTAAGCGTTAATTTTACGAGCGAAACTGTTACCGAAGATAAGCGTACGAAGACGATTGCCATGTCGCTTGTCGTTCGATCGATATTGACTCTCCCCGTAGACCCGGGAACGAGCCAAAGAGAAAGCACGCGACTCTCTTGTTGCATTAACCACAATGTTATCGTAGTTAACGTACGAGACAAGTTAGCCCGTTAACCTACAACCTATCTCCGCTCCATCATAAACCATTGCCGAACTCGAGCGGCACGCGTCCGTCTCGTGTACAACTTTCAATGTTCGAGGTCGAAAAATCCACGTATAGGTAACACGCCTATGTACGCGCGTTCAAACGATGCATACACGATCGACAGTTTCTATACGAACACGTATGTAATGTCGGGTAAACGACTTCCAGCCTGTAGTTAACGGTATATGTTGTGCCTAATACGAGTCTCGTGTCTGGCAGGGATTAAGGTTGGATCTTTCTTCGATGGTTCACGATCGATCGCTCATATCGTTCAACTGCTTGACGTTCCACGTGTTTCTTTACGCGTAAGCTCTCTGGGAAACCCTGCTTTTTTGTTGTGACGTTAAACTCAACGGATATGTCAGACACAGCTTATAATTAGTCCTTCTGACATTTTTATAACGAGAAAGGGTTAACGAAGCAGACGAGACGAAGGGTTGCGTTGGGGACACATGATAATTTTAAAGTAGAAGTTGATGTAATTTTGTTCTATTAACCCTAAACAGAAATTATAAGATCGAATGTGGAATAGTTGCTTGTGGCAAAGATAGAAATTCCATCGAGTATTTTTATTTTGTCAAAATGGTAGCCAAAAAACTTAAGGGATCGAAAAGTGTCGAGCAATCGGTGCCGATGAAAGAAAGGAATTTAGTGAATGGGAGTGTCGCGACTCGTTTTTCCACTACAATGACACCAAGAAACGTCCTGCACGATCCGTGCACCCGGAGTGGATACCTGTATTTCTCGACACCATAGACAGTATCCCAAGGTGATCGAGGAAAGGATCTATCCAAGATTCTGAACGATCATCGTCGTTTCGAAATTCCCACAGTTCGCGATCTCCATCGAGTTTTGACGTCATATCCAAAAAAATCTATCCGCGTAAATAACTGACGGCAGTTTCGTACGGGTTAGGTTGTTTACGAGTGTCCATTCATCGTTGTTTCGTTTCTCAAAGATCCGTCGCGTTATCGCGCACAAAAAACGTCCCACTCGACGCGCGAATAAATTTAAGGAGCTCATTCGACGTATCGCAATAAAAATCGCGTTTTAATCGACGCGCGGACCCCCGACATTTTTCACGCTCCTTACGAGACAAGGCCCGTTCGCTTTCCATCGATGAAAAATCGTGCAATTAACGGGACGACCTATCGCGAACGAGTCGAAGAAAGAATCGAGAAGGAGGGGAAAAAAGAAGAGGAACCAAGCGTTTGGCCAAAGTAAAGTCAGAAGTTTCACGGTGCAGATCCGCGATAGCGAACGACGATCAGGGACGAAGAGGGAGAGCCGGGTGTCCTTGAAACATGGTAGTTAACCACCACCAACCACGAAAGGACCATTACCATCGGCGTGGATCCTCGTCGAAGGGAACGGACGAGCCTGGAAGTGCGGAACGATGTGCGTGCACGCGCGACCACCGGGGATAACTCCCTTCGCAACGGCTATTTGCCTTTCTTATGCTGATTTTTAGTCTTCGGGGTGGCAAGCGCCGGGTCAATCGCGATTCTCACCGCCACAATATCTACGTGCTCTGGCAAAAGCCTCTCGAATTTCCAAATGAAACACTTTCATACAACATGTTCGTTCTAAACGTTTGTAACTATCGTAAGCATCAGAAATACAAGAGATGTTCGAAATGAAAATCCTATGGCACCGAAGAAGACATGTAGTCTATTTATTTGAACCTGCGCTGACCTTAGAATCTCTGTAGACTCCAACTTTGTAGAAAGTTCAGACTTCTTCCTTGTAGAACTTGACTTTGAGAACGTACTGCACAGTCTATTTCCACGATCCGATGTCAACGTTGCACCGAATAACAAGGAAGAGGAGAATTGCGGTTGTACCGGTAAATCGCGGAGCGCAACGTCGCGTGGACCCTAATCGTCGAGATACAGTTAACGTTAACTCAGCGAAACGTGAATTTCCAAGGTGACACCGGTGAAAACGGTGACCGTAAGAGCAGCGCTACCGTGGCACGATTCCTTCGACGATAACGATCCTCGCGAAATTCGATCCTGCCGCGAATTAGACGCTGTCGTAGCCGTGGTTGCGGTTAAATCTATTTCCCCGCGACTAATTTCCGCGTAAACCGCAAATCGAAGAGTTGTTTCGTTTTATCGAGTCCTGCACCTGTTCGTGACGAACGAGCAATCGTTCTCGGAGGCCAGAGGAGGAAGCCGTGGCAACGGTAGCAGCGACGGACGAAGAGGAGGAAGAGCAACAGGAATAAGAGAAAAGAGAATGGGTAGAAACGGACCAACTTAGAGGCAGAATTTCTCTCTGTGTGCATTTCCTGGTAAGGGTCTTCAAAGACGAGAGTAGTCAGAAGCATCGCGAGTTTCTTGAAATAGGAAGAGAGAAAACTTAGCCACGCAGGAATTTCCGCGTCGTTTCTGCTCTCTCGTTCCGAGAGATTTGTCGGCTGACGAATATTGTTGACTCTCGGCATTTGCCGGAAAGATGGATAACTAAATGAAAAGCTAGATCGAAAGCTAACTGAAAAGAAGATTCAAGAATTTTCAATGCATGGCGATAATACCGAAATACCGATATCGCGAGAATCCACTTTCGTTAACCAAAAAATTGCACGGTTAAAAAAGATCGTTCGAATCGAGAAAGGAGGATCGTTATTGCACCCAATTTTGCACCTGTGCGAATTCAAAGTGGCAAAGTTGGAGGATATTCTCGTTAAAATACGACCTTGCTACCTGGTCCGGCGAGAATTTGCATAAAGAGTTGGCTGCCGTGTAGCAGTCGTGGGGGAAAAAGCGAGAACGAAGCGGAGACCTTTAAATTTCGGTCCAATTTCGTGGCCCCTCGAAAGCGTAGAGGACTGGTCCTGAATAACAAGACGCATCGATTCTTCTTTGTCGCTTGTGGGACTGGTTGCACGCGCGAATAATTTGCGCGAAGGTGAACCAGAATTAAATCGTACGTTAGACTATAATTATACATTGTATGCTGCTACCTGCCACGAGGGGCGAGACTGGATTTACGGTCTCGCAAATCGAAGGAAAAGAGTGCCGGGGGATTGTACGACAGGGTGTACCTGGGGCTATTTTTACGAGGACGATTCTATCGTTCGAGACTTTGGCCTGCTTCTTCCTTCGAACAACGTCACGATGTTTTGTCGTTATTCCAAGACCACTTGGTGTTCTAGATAAACGAGTGTTGTTGAAATTGTTTGGAATTAGAAGAACGGGGTCGCAGGTACCGATTCAGAGTAGAACCGTGACGAAGCCTGGGACGAATTTCAACAAGAATGCACTGATTTGTACTTGGAAATCGTACAAAACCCTGTTTCTCCCTAACCATATTATTATTCCGAACGGAGATTTTCTTCTTGCGGTATCGAAGAAATTTCAGAAAGTAGTAGATATCGAATTGAAGCTCTTAAATAAGTAATGGGAATCGCGGGTCCGTTATTTGAAGGAGCACGATCGAGGAGATCCATTAAAAATATACTCGATACTCGTTCGATACACGGTAACGTATCGTTTCGTGACAGATAGAGGAAGTGCATGCGTTAGGCGACATTCCTACGATGACTAAGGGCCATTCTCCTTGGCCGGACGTCGGCAAGGTCGTTGTCACGACCCTTCCTGACGCTTTATAGAAGCCCTCTTAAGGATGTCAAAAGTATGCTCGTTAAAAGGCGCCAGTCACTTGGTATATACGCTCGCGGCTTTACACGCGGTTACCGGACGCTTCTCTCTATATACGAGACGTCGTAAATGTCTCCTAAATGTGAGAATCCATGACCAGGGTTCACTCGATATTCGTCAGCGAGCTTGTCGAACAATCCCCGGTTAATACGCGTTAACCGTTAACCCCTTGCCTTACATTTCTTTCAGCGAAAAAATAAATAATTAACTAATTATTTAAGGTAGGTATAACACTGCGTGCCAACGTCCGAACGAATTAATTCGAACAAGAGTCGGTATTTGAGTAATAATTTATGACAGCGCGGTATAATAGCGAAGGTGCTAATTTATGAGAGAGATAAGGCTTATCCGTATCATCTGCTAGTGGGTTAGGTGTTAAGATAGAGGTGTCGGTATGCCAGGTGGACGACACGGGTTGGCATTCCCGGAAAGCACGCGAGAAGACGGTCGGCAGACCGTACGAGCGGATTGCAGTCAGCATACGGTCAATGCACCAGCCCAGTTTTCAAAATAACTTCAAACGCGCTCCCATCGGGCTGTCTCGCTCTCTCGATTCGTTGTCCCCTTCTCCCCCATCGTTTCACGGAATCGAGAATATATCCTCGGACATTCGCAGACTGTCTCTTGACCAGGCGCCAAATCGCCCGCTTTATATTTGCCCGCCGACACGGGAATATGCATAAGGCGATTCTATAATCGTGCGACGTCTCTCCAAGTGTGAATCACTTATAAATAAACCATCGAGAGTGGCACGTAACTGGAAGAGATTCTCGCTAATGCCTCATTTTTATCCTCGTCGATCTTCTAACGGGGCTTTCGCGTTATCTCGCGTTCGAGGAATTTTAGAAAATGCCGAAAATCGAATTCTCATTACGGAACGTGAAAACTGATATTAGCTCCTCGCTTTCACCGAGTTCGAACACTTCGTTAATTCGATGTACAGGTACTCCTTTGTATATTTCGTTTGAGCCTCGAATAGAAACCCAGAGCCAGGTCATTCCAGACCCAGGTCTGTGAAACTTCTAACGGTGATTCGGCTAAAATTATCCAAAACGTGTAACGGTGACTCGGAAAATTAAAGTTTTCCAACAAAATTATTGTATATCGAGAAATATTTAAATGTACCAAAATTTAGACAACAAGAAAGAAAAGGAAGTCGAACGTGACTATCGCAACGATGTACTACGTTTAAGGATTTACCGATACCTCGCGTAAATAAACTTATTAATTATATAAAAGTTACATAATTGCTAACGAAATATTGTCCCTAACTTGAACGAGTCTTTCACTTTACCTGGGTTAGATTCCTCGGAGTGATTTTGCAGCAACCGTTCAGCAATGTCCACGAAACTTTAAAAAATCCCAAAGTTTCGCCTAAACACATCACAATTTCTTTTCAACGCCACATCGGAAGGGTCAATCACCGCGAAACCGATCTCTAGCGCGTATTTGCAATTACAAACGATGTCGCGGATCGAGTCACGTTTCATCGAGGAAGAAGACCACCGACTTGGAGTGACCAGCACGAATGATGCTTCACGAATCGACTGACAGTCAGGGTTGTAGGCCTACCGATTATCGGCAGCGACACTCTGGTGGTCGGTGACGAAAGTAAAGCCACCCCTAAGCCGCACGACCATTTACGCTTGGATTTCCTTTCGTCGCCTCGCTTTATCTCGCTGACGTGGAAATCCTCCGGAAGCCGAGCTTTATCTGGCCAACCGATTGTCAGAACGTTTGTTGACGGTTCGCGGTAATGAATGGAACGAGCCAATATTATCGATGCTCCAAGAATGTAAGCAACCGATCCATCGATCGGTATACTCTTCGCTTCGTATTCCGATTATAAAAAGGAAGTCTCCGTTTACATTTTCGATTCAATTTTATCGATCGACGAATGACACCCTCTCAAACTTTTCGCGAACACTTATTTCGCAAAAATTGGGAGACGAATATATTTTTGGACCAAGTCGTAAGGTTTCATAAAATACATTATTTAATACTGGCAAATGACACTTTCACGTCGTTAAAAAACTGTCTTGAAAGTTAGAAAGATGTGACTCGATTTTGGACGGTTTCCAGAGCAAATTGATTGTTCGCTACAATTTTTCGTTACCGACGCCCGACTTTATGGATCATCGGATTTTACGAGCGTAACAGTACCGTGTTGTAAACGTGCACGTAGGCGCCTAGAGTACTGGCCCTCCTTTCAAAAGGGACCAAATTTCGCACCATAGGAGATATTAGACCTCAGAATTAATTGACCTATTTGGGTAATTCCAAAATTCTAAAGCCTTCTCATAAATATGCTAATGAATCTTATAAGATAATTGCCCAAAAATTAACTATTTCTCCAACGCAATATCTATACGGGTATCTCCAAAAGCAAAGTATTTTTTAAAACTTGCCGATCCAAGTTCACCATACATGCTCAAAATTAATTTACTCGAATGTATCTTTTCGATTCGGAGTTGCACGAAGAAACGGTCGATGTCCAATCGATATCATTTCTATTGCAACAATGTATACAAAAGGCTGATTGTATTAACTCGAGAAGATAACAACTGTCGTTCGTTCCAGATGTCGCGCACGATTCGTTCGAACGGCTATCGCTTAACGTTATTATACCTTTGTCGCGGTAAAATCGCACGGAACAATGCCACGTCCCCGGAACAATGAAACCATTCGAAAATTACTGGCTGAATTTTCCGCGTTCCTCGACCGCCAGTTTACGATCGTCGCGCCCTGCAATCCTTTCTTGCGTGCGTGGCAGGTCAATATACGCTCAGGCAACGGCGGCAAGAACGAGTCTCGTCCAGGTAAACCCTCGCTAATTTCCTTTCAACGCGCAAAAGCTGCATGAATTCGGCACTATGTGGAATATCGAAGCTTTCGTGCGAACCGACTGTCTGGCACCGAGCACAGCGGGTCACTGTACGTATTTTGGCGACGGTTCTTTCACAGTCGATAGATAATCGCGGTCGACCACGTGTTTCGAAAGCCAGAATCGTGATGCCCGATGAAATGTGACGCGAATGTAGTACGTGGGAGTATAAATAAATGAAGAGACAAAACAGCTGTTTAGTTCAAGATCTAAACGAGGAGCGTCCTGCGCTACTTGTCACCGATCGAAAACAGCTGTTTTATCGATGTAAGCGATTAACCTCGTCATCGAAATTTCGAAAGTATACGGAATGTCGTGTCGCAAAATTTAAGTTGCCGAATGTTCTGCAAACGGTGTCGCGAGGGTGGATATGTTTAGCCGGCTTTAAAGAATATTCCGCGGTTCAGAGGCGAAGAAAAAGAAATTGCGAAACGTTACAACGAGATATTTTTCACGAGTTAAACAGCGGCTGGAACTCGGAGAGACAGCTCGTATCTCGCGAGGGTGCGACGATAATTTCGCCACCTGTCGTCGCCCCTCTTCTTCGCGTGCTTCTCGTATCATTTTTCCCGAGCGACCGGGGGTGCGTTTTTTTCATCTCGAAACCGGATACTCGGAATATTCAACGTGTTGCACGGGGAAGAAGGAGGAGTCAGTCGGTACGGCGCCAAAATAGAAACGCATCGGGTTGAACGCTACAAGTGGGACGACGAGAAGAAGAGGAGGAACCGACGAAGAAACGCGTCGAAATAACCGGACGACTGGAACAAGTCCAAGAAGGAGACTATCGTTGCACGAGCTGCCGAAGAACGAGACAGTGCACGTCATTCACGAGACTCGAACGCTCTCTTCCTCCTTATCGAACCTCTTCGCGTACAAAATGGCCGATTAATCACCACCTTCCTCCGACATTTTTCACGAAAATATTCCGAAGATCTGATCGATAACGTTTGTCGAGAGAAAGTTCAAAGAAATTTTAGAAAGATCTTAAGAAGGTTCTGAACAAAATAAGATACGCGTACATATTCAATACCGTCTTTGAAATTTCTAAATACCCAAATTTCCTGAGGTTGTATAAATACTGAAAATGAAATGTTTACGGCAAAGAATCGTGTCAGTAGATTGTATATGGAAAGGGTTCGGTCTGTTTTCACCCAATCAAACCATCGAGGCAAATCTTTATTCGAGCCAACTGGATCGTTTAAGTCTTGCTTTGAAAACTAAGTAGCTCGGCTTGGTGAACAGAAGCGTAATTTTACAGTATAATGCTGGACTCTGTATAGCAAAAGTGACCTCTGAAAAATTCGGACCAACTGCCGTGGGAACGTGGCTCGTATCCTGTTTTCTTTTCGGTTTTGTAAGATGAAGAAACAACCGATCGGCGTCGATTCGAAATTATCCTCTCTGAATTTTACGGAAGGGAATTCTTGTACGAAGGTAAATAGGAAACGCGCATTGGCCTGGAAATATTCGAGGAAGACCGTGTCGTAACGCGATTGAAATTCCACATGGACTTTCAACTCCTAAACGCGGCTGTTCCATTACGCGTTTATCAAGATATTTTTTGGAATTCCTTCGGTTCCCTCGGCACCGCGGACTCTATCTCGCTCTTCGGCTACCGATAACGACCCACCAGAGACGTCAATAAAGAGACGCTTCCAGTAGACTGTGGAAACCGAATAAGGGTTAAGCCTTTAAAATATTCATTGTAGTAAAGCGTTAATTGCAAAGAGGATAACGTCTTGATGCGGTAATTAGGAGTAAATATCCCAAGGGTTAAATTCAATAGAACGTTTGTTGTAACAGGGTGCTTGATCGATATCATCCTTAAAAAGCTCTGATTTATAGCCACGTGTCTAAATCCTGATTTATGGCAGGGTTTATTTACCAACGCCGAAATTCTTGTAATCGGTTCTAAACCGAATTACAAGCTCGATGAAAGGCTTATCGACTCACCAGCTCCAGCTCCAGCTTTCTCACGTCGTAGTATCCCTTGTAGTATTTGAACCACATCACTTTTCTTCACTGATCCCGTTGTTATCTATCGTCATAATTTTACCCTCCGAGAAAAGAAGAGCAGGCAAATTCACAAGATCGTGAAAGTAATCACCGCACAATACACAGTATCGGTGTTTTCCTCACTGAACTGCAAGAAAGCGACAGCGTATCGAGTTGTCTGCGTTAGGCCGACTGGCGAAATGAAAGAATGGTCTGTTAAAGGGGCGTTTGTTCGCGGCCTCGGCGGTATCGGTGCAACGCGCGTTAGATAAATATACGGAACGAAGTGAAACGAACCGGGATCGGATGAAATCAGAGAAGAAAGAGAGGAAAGAACCGCGTGATACGATGCACTCGAGGACCTTTGAGAAACTGTTCGTCTCTCGGCATAGCCAACGGGCCAAGTATAGACGAGCACTGTCGGTGTACTCGCGCACGCTCTTCTTTATTCGCGTGTGCGTCGCATACGTGTGCACCATGCAGCTTTTCGTGGAGCGTATGCACGGAACCACTAAAATTAATTAGCCGTTTCATCAGAGGGACTCCCTCTGTTCGATCTTTCCTCTTTCTTTTACTGCTCCTCTCTCGTTGCGCTCGTGGAAACTTTCTTTTTTGATACTTCGCAAAGAGTCGTTCAATTTTTTGATTCGCATATCAGGTCAGGTGAACACTCGGGAGTCAGATCAGATGATTTTTTGTATTAAATTATCGTATGTCTCAATTACCAAATTCTCAAACTCCTAATTTTCTAAATTTCAACATTACTTCCTCAGCTTTTTAGTTTTCGAGTTAGGAAATATTTAAATTCGCTACTACCCCAATTTTCAAGTTTTTAAATTCCTCAGTTACTAATCTTCAAACCCCACTTTCTTCCACTTTCTAATTCCTCATACTCTTTATATTCTGAATCTCTTCACCTCGGATCCCCAAATTTCAAAATCTCCGTACCCTCAGATTTCCAAATGACATTCCCAAATTTCCAAGTCCGCAACTTCAAAAATCCCCACATAGCACTGCACACTGATTGCTGCATATCAGACAAGCACTCAGAAATATAATCCACTCATTTACTAAACAATTACCAATTTCAAAATTTAAATGCTAAAAATCTCTCCATCACTGCCCTACACCATCACACGTTGCTAAACGTTAGATCACCGCGTTACATCGCGTACGAGACTGACAAACCGCATACCCTAACGAATAGAAAAACCGATGGAAGACTCGAGCTTTGTTCAAGGGGCGTATAACGAAAGAAGCGGACCAGGTTGTTAGGCTCGTTAGCTTATCTCGCGCGACCTAGATCGCGAAGTATTAATCAGGTGTCGTTCGGTCAACCATGATCGCTCGTTAATCGATTCCTAATGAACGACGAACGAGTTTCTAATCGGAGTAAACTGTGTCGAGGCGAACTGGATTCCGCCGACTTTTCGCAGACTTATGAATATTTTTGTGCTCTTTCCTGTGTTGCACTTGATGCATGATTTTGCACATTATCTTCTATTTTATGCTCTGAACAGACGTGATTTAAGCAAAAACTTGATACGAAAAATGTAGACAGGAATCGATTGAAATCTGAAGCGATAATGTGCGAACTTGATGTCGATTGTGTTCGCTGCAGTTTACGGTGGAACCCGAAAACGCTTGAAAACGCATTCAAGTGGCTGAAATACGCGGTCGTTAAATTGGAGAGAGGAGAAAAGGACAGGCGGAGGAGTGCTTGTTATTGGTGGATCGTTCAGCTCAAAGATCGTAATTACGCAAACACAATTTCTATACATAGTATGTAAGTATATAAGCGTATACAAAGAGAGCGAAGAACCGGTGTTGCATCGTCGTCCCGTGCGGTGCCTCGGCGACTTCTGATTTATGAGCGGCACGGCCTCACGCGGTTTTCAAGATTGTATCTATTTTTAATGCTTCGAATTACATTTTTCCCCGGTGGCCGGTGATTGGCTTCGCCGTACATCCAACGTCCGAACCGTAATCTCGCGTTTCAACGAGCTTCGCGATGCCAGGCGTCGGAATTAATTTCAATCGATCGTATCTCGGCCGCGCCAATAACGTATCGCAAAATTTATGAGGACCGGTCTCTGCCCTTTCTCTCCTTTTCTACCTCGTTACTAGTCGTGCGATGCCTCTGCTGAATGAGCTCTTGCGAATTTATTGCTCCAATGAAACACAAGCTTTTCTTACGAAAACGGGCGCGAAACCGATAGAACAGTAATCGGTGCTCGTTCGCGGTCGACGAAAGCACCTTTCTATTCCCTCGTTAATGGTCGCCGATATCTGATCTTTGCTAATTTGTCGCGTGCGAAGTGGTGAAACTTTCCCGCGAAAAATGAGGAATTGAACCGCGTTATTATATTTCAACATCTCTATTATTATATCAGTAGACATGTAGCAGTTTTACCAGAAATCTAAACATATGGAGCATTGTGAAATCTATTGATACAAGTATTGTAAAGACCAACAGTCTCTGGTATATAGAGATCTAATACCAGAATCTAATTGGGATCCAGATAATTTTAGAACGTAGAATAACTTCAGAATACTATGATCTATGAAAAGAAATTTCAACTTGAATTTCAAGCTAGGTATGTAGCAATTTAGTCCAATAATGCAACCCTCGTAAATTTCCCCAGCGCGCGGAAAAGCTAAAGTACCAGTCAAGTCCGTAGTTTCAATTAAAATCAATGCCATCTAGGAAAAATCAATCATCGGCCTTTCTGACCGATATATCGTCACAGTAAAATTTATGAACCGCCTGGCCATTAATCAATACTATCTGGTCGCGTTGGTAAAAATCGTAGATTCATTTCTGCTGAAAGGAGGCGAACGCCCGCGTATAATTGCATATGCAAGGGACAGACAGGGAGGGAGGGGAACAGACTGCAGGACACAATTTCGATTTCCATACGAGTAGAACGACGTCCACGAAGATACCGGAGAGACGATCATCTCGCACGTCCTAAAGGATTCCTGATTTATGAGTCAAGTTTTCAAAAGTTTATCTGCTCTTGCACCGTGTGTTTGCTTGTCGCTGCCCCGATGCAATTATTTCGTCACATTGCGTTTCTTTTTCTACTTCCTCGGAATTTACTACGAGTTCAAAACCGATTTCTATCGAGTTGTTTCTTTGAATAAACCCTATTTGTGGACATGCATCATGAACGAAAGAAAGTTTTGCCGATATCGAGCGAGGTATTAAAATGAATTATGAATCGAGTCTGCAGCGCAAGGGTTAACCAAGCGCGAAACAGAAGAATGAAAAGTACTCGAGGATTTTTTCCCCGTTCCGTTTCACGCTCCAAATTTAATCCTTTTCGTGTCTCGGCGAGGCTATTATGAAACTCGTTTCTACCGTCCTGTCTCTATCTCTTTGCATCGACATTTTCTACTCTTTTCTTGTCGATTCATTAAGCAAGGCCACATCTCGCATGACGTAGCAACCGATGCATCTCGAGCCCCATGAATTCCGATTTTGCCGTCGAACGATTCGAGCGTTGCGGCCTTTCTTTTCCCGACGATGGGGCTCCTTCTTTTCAAGCTTTCGAGACACGTTTTACTCACCGATGCCAGGTCGAGCGTGCCACGTCCACGGAACTTTGCAGTCACTTACCTGCAACAACAAAGAAAACAATAGTTAGTTATCTGCAAGGGTAGAGACGCGAACCACGGCTGCCATTGAAACGGAATTGCATTGCAGATTCCTCCGCGTTGCGCTCGGCTACGGCCAAACGACGTCTGTCATTTTCAAGGTTTTGGAGCAAACTTTGTCCATTATTGTTCAACGATCCGCGGTTATCGGCTGAATCGTCAGCAAAACAAACATTCTCTTATCTACCCATCACAATGACCGTTCATTCTGGACAATGCATTCAAATCCGACGATTAGTCAACGATTCAGGAATTTTCACATTTACGCCTAGCATGGAACTTCAACGATATTTTCTAAACAGTACTATTTCTTCCTCTTTTAAAGGACAAAAATTACTTCAATTTTGAGGGCGCGTTTTAATTGTGGATGTTTAGGTGAATTATCAAGAAAATTTTTAATTTGGACATTCAATGTGGAGCGTGCAAGCTTAATAATCTTTTATGAACAGTCTACTATTTCTTCTTCTTTCAAAGGAAAAACAATTATTTCAATTTTGATGATGCATTTGAGGTGTGGATGTTTAGTTGAATGATCAAGAAAATGTTTAATTTGGGCACTCAATGTGGAGCATGCAAGCTTAATAATCTTTTATGAACAGTCTACTATTTCTTCTTCTTTCAAAGGAAAAAAATTACTTCAATTTTGATGATGCATTGGAATTGTGGATGTTTAGGTGAATGATCAAGAAAATTTTTAATTTGGACACTTAATATGGAGCATGCAAACTTAACAATCTTTTATAAAGAGCCTACTATTTCTTCTTCTTTTAAAGGAAAAAAATTACTTCAATTTTCATGATGCATTTGAGGTGTGGATGTTTAGTTGAATGATCAAGAAAATGTTTAATTTGGGCACTCAATGTGGAGCATGCAAGCTTAACAATTTTTTACAAAAAGCCTACTATTTCTTCTTCTTTTAAAGAAAAAAAATTACTTCAATTTTGATGATGCATTTGAGATGTGGACGTTTAGTTGAATAATCGAAAAAAATTTTAATTTCGAGGCTTAGTGTGGAACGTACAACCTCAACAATTTTTTCTACACAGTCTATAATTTCTTCCCTTACCATCATAAAAAGAAAATCAATTCTGACGATGCATTTCTACTAACGATGGACATATAACCTCGACAATTTTTTTAAAATAATCTACAGCGTCCCTATTCCAACAAAAAAAAAATCAATTCACTTCCAAAATAAATTCCCGAAAATTCCTTTTTACGCCCCATTAAGATAAACCTCATCCTTATCGAAGCTGCTCACTTAAGTCTCAAGTGACATCATCTTCAGAAAAAATAATTGAATAATCACCTTGACGATTCCAAAGGTGATACACATTTTCGCTGCTGTTTACGTTGTTCAATGTAAAGTTCACGTTGAGCATTAGTACATTAAAAGAAAAAAAAGCACTAGATACACTCGAGACGGGAAGTAGCTCACTCGTGAGATTTATCAACCACTTATCGCGCGTTGAGCTCGGATCACACTGAGTTTTCGAAGCATCGGTTGCGTGACATCTGCTTGTGGACGAAGAGGGTAGGGATAGTTGCCGACTTCCTATTGGACGATTCGAAACGGAGGTCGTATCAGCCCTTCGCTCGGTGCTCAACTTTAACCCCGAACAGTTTATTTTCGTGATCGAACCGTAAACACCGTGGACTATCGACAGACTAGCGAGCACCGGTGAACCACTTTCTGTAAATAGAAACACGGAAAACATCCTGCGTGCAGGATTTATCGGTGACTTTGTCGTCTGCGCGAGAATATTTTCGGGCAAACAGCAATTTATTGATAAGCGTTACCGAAGGGTGTTTCAAGGGAATCGTGACCTTCTCTATAAATTGGGCAGACTTAGAGAACCTTCGGTTTCGATACTTGTGCTGAAGGAAAATGGGCTAGCAGGGCTAGCACACATGTGACTAACAGGTTCATGCTAGGCTCTCATATATTAAAATTAGGATTCCTTCGATTTTCGGTACTAGCGATTTTGGAAAGACAAAGAATTCGAATTTCTAAATTTAAAAATTCCAAAGTATCCTATAAATTTTAGACGGAAGCGTAAACTCGATTACCGTACGTATTTCAAACTATTAATCTTCGTGTTCGAAAAAAGCAACGGCTATTTTTTGTGCCGGATTTACATAATCTATGCGGAAGAACGTTAGCGAATTATTATGCGCGATCGCTCGAGATTCGCCGCGATCATTAATTCGATATTGCAAATTAATTAACAAAGTAATTATCGCTAAACCAATGTTTCAATTCAGTTACATGCTAATGCATTAACGACACGTTCAACAATTTCAGCGCTTGTTGCGTTTAAAATGCATACACGTGTTATTCGAAGCGGAAATGTTCGATTGAATTGCAAATTCGAGGTAAATAAATTGAAGAAAATTCACGGGAGCGTCTGTGAAAGAAGGAAATGAGAATCCCTGGAGGGCTGACCGTAACGTGCCACCTGCCAAGTCGTCCTAAAGATACAGACCCGAGGAAAAGTCGACGATTTTCCCACCGTTTTCCATCGACACGTGCAAGATATTTGTACAGTTGCCATTTGCTACAACTGTCGCTACGTGGCGCCGTTATTGCGACCTCACGAACGCAAATTAATTAACGTTAACCGTTTCAAGCTTCTCTATTCTGTCTATCGTCGATTCTATACGGTTCATTGTTCGGTTTATAAAAGGACGCCTTTCATACTTATTGTTGGTCATTCCTTTTAATTACCGAGGTTTGAGGGGGAAATTTCAATTTGTAAGGTCTGTGGATGTGGAGGTACGGAGTCGTAAAATTCTAGAGAAAATAAGATATATATTTATTTAACCTCTTGTCCTATGATTTATTTGTCAGGTGCTCACGCGATATTAAAACAGACACAGAAAGTCGAAATGTAAATGCAAATAATTTGACTTGAACTCCAAATTGAAGCATTCTTGAAATTCGAGTAAAATCACAGCTGAAGTACGAGTGTGTCACGAAAATAATAGGGGTTAAAAGTCCCAAAATATCAAGGACAAAATACTTTCAAAGTCCGAAAGTCTGAAACTTCCAAAATCCCAAAGTCTTACAGCATCAAACTCGAATAAATTCCTGTGCGCAACAAACTACCCTGAAGAACTTCGGAAAGGGTCCACAGGACATTTTACGAGAATTTTTATAGTTTCTCCCCGCGGCAATAGGCGCATTCGTGCTCGTGGCAAGCGCCACGTTAAAAAAAGGCACTCGAAAAATTTGTCCGCTCCGGGTCGCGCTTAAAAGCTTCTCTGCTTCAATCATTGGACAGAGAGACTCGTAAACGCGAGTGAAACACGCGAGCCCTCGTGTGAGACTGCGTTTCTGTGACTCTTCAGAGTTTCTTCGTTTTTGTTTCCCCTTTTTGGCACTGAAAAGAAACTCCATCCAGAGTGACTTTTATTATCCCGGACTCGACTTTCGAAGAAACAAACATTGCCCTCGTCATCGGCACTAAAGTTTTTTTCACGCCCTTTTTTTATATTTAGGGTACTCTTAAATCTCCGTTCAAAGATTTTCCTGGACCCAAACTTTCAATTGTTTAGATTTATAAAGTGTTAGATTTTCCAGCTTCAAATTTGCTGCAGTTTCAAATTTTTTATTCTTTGCACTCTTACAGTGTGGCTCAATATTATATTTCTCTTGGATCTTATAGTTAAGTCAGATAAATAAATATATTTTCATTTATTTACTACTTATAATAAAATCCATGCTGCTCCACACTGTTGCAATACATTTTATTGAGAACCCCTTTTTTGATCTATTTTATTTTTTGATCTATCTTAAATTCAGGAGCTGGTAGGTAAAAGAAATTAATTAGTGCAAAGGGTTAAGCTTCCACATCTTAAAATCTTCATATCCTTCACTCCTTATGATGTCCAAGTTTTTGAACCTTTCTTTAAGAATTCAAACATGTAAACTTCCTAAGCCTTCCTAATAAAATCCTAAACTTCCAGTCGCAAAGTCCTAAAAGTTGAAGACTAGAAAGCTCCGACACGAGTTGGAAAGTCGTAGGCGGTAGTATTTCGGTCAAATAAATGACTGAGAGAGAATCGGTTGACGCTCCGCGTATCTATAGGTTCTGTGACGCGATCAAAGACCCCGTCGTTTATCATTCGGACGTTGAAATCGAACGACGAGGACGGTCACTTTTATCCCCCGGAATGGAGCATCCTAGAAGAAGCAATCACCTCGAAAGGAGTAACGGTGCATGGAAGAGAAGGAACGATTTCACGGTTCGGTTGGAAACGGCTGGACGCGTCTGTGAAAGCACGCGGTTAATCTGCTTACGATAAAGCTTTCCGTAGGTTCGATAGATAGGCTAAGAAACGTTATCCAGCCGCGAGTTTTCCAGCAACAAAGAAAAAACGAAGACTCGGGGTCTACGTGATTCTCGTCACGAACCGCAGCGGTCAGGACGTTCGATAAGCATCTTCCTGGTCTTCTACGAGGTGACACACAGTCGGAAGGTTGCTTCGGATCTAGAAACACGAGACATCCAGACGACGAAGCGTGTCCCGAGGTCTCCTGGTGATTTCTACAGTGACGGACGGCTGTTGACACCCCTTAATCCCAGCCTCGAACGCGCACAAAGAACCGTGGTAAAATCCAGGGAATTCCACAAAGTGGGGTGGAATTAAACCTCTGAAAATTTCGGGCATAGTGAACCCATTACGTGATTCATGATCGCAATTACGGAGTTAAAGAGGTGACTCTGGATTTCAACGATGGGAATTTAACGATGTTTATCGAGACGCAAACAATGGAAAGGCTGTTGAAAGTGTAGCGAAATGTTTGCTCCGAGATTTCGCTAATGCTGCGCACTAATGTTCGAATCGCAATTAACGCTGGAACTATGTGAGTTTAGTGTCAGCTTGAATCTTCGAAGTAGATTTGAAAGTGAATCTGATATCATCAATCTCGTAATTCGATTCGATTCTTGTCGTGCCTTTATCAACGAGCACAAGTATGCTGGCACCTAACAGAACAGCTGCGCCTGATTTTAAAAGAGCCCTGATTTAGGTTGATCCGTCAGAAAGAGGTCGAAAGGTAAACGTCCTAGACCTGTTACCTCGGATACGATGACGTATGGACGTTAAAAAAGGGTCGAGAGAAGTTAATCGGTCATTCTATTTGTATTCGATTCATTTACACTAATCACTGCGCGTTGCTCAACAGAAGAAGCTAATTATAAAAAATAACAAACTACGGAAAATGACATAACTGTAACTTCAACGATTTGAGCGACGGTCAAAGTGTTAAACGAGTATGCACCTTCCACTCTAACAGACAAAGCATGAATCCGAGGCTCGTGCCATTTACACACGTAACACTGTAACGAGAAGAGACGATGTTTGTCTCGAGCTACACGCTTTCAAGGAACTTCGCTGGAAGAAGAAAAACGAGCCGTTGCATAATGTCTGGCCTCGTGATAGATAAGCTGCACGGCTTGGGTTAATTCGTGGATTCATCATAGAACAGTGCCTGGGTTCAGCTTCGTCCTCGAAAACGCCGACGGCGTTCATTGCTCATCAACGAAACCCGGGACTTAATTATTTTCTGGCTTCCCACAACTGTGAATTAACATGTCGCTACGGGACGAAGAGTTATCGTCTTACGTGAGGATATTGTAAGTTTCTTCTAGGGAGTTACCGAAGGATTGATTCGGGGATCAGTGATTTGACGGGGTGATCGCTTGGCGAATCTCACGCTTTACTGCACGAAGCGTGGGTGTACGGTAGCGTGGAGGATCTTGGACGCGTTGCTATTACTATGCGTGGCTATTAGTATGCGTAGTAATCTAATGCGCGTATTAGTCTTGCACGTGGTTGTGAGCACACGTGGTTGTTGGTACACGTGGTTATCACTGTGCGTTGCAATCTAACGCGTGGATATTACAATGCCTAATAACCTAACACGTGGATATAGAAATCTGACATGTATCCAACGTCGAAGCTAACTAACAGTATTTTTCCAGCGTCCTCCATCTTGTAAAGAACTATAACGCCTAATAATGTAACAAGTAAAACGTATAGCAACCTACGTATCCAACGTCGAAGCTAACTAACAGTATTTTTCCAGCGTCCTCCACCTTGTAAAGAACTATAACGCCTAATAATGTAACAAGTAAAACGTATAGCAACCTACGTATCCAACGTCGAAGCTAACTAACAGTATTTTTCCAGCGTCCTCCATCTTGTAAAGAACTATAACGCCTAATAATGTAACAAGTAAAACGAATAGCAATCTAAGTATCCAACGTCGAAGCTAACTAACAGTATTTTTCCAGCGTCCTCCATCTTGTAAAGAACTATAACGCCTAATAATGTAACAAGTAAAACGAATAGCAACCTACGTATCCAACATCGAAGCTAACTAACAGTATTTTTCCAGCGTCCTCCATCTTGTAAAGAACTATAACGCCTAATAATGTAACAAGTAAAACGTATAGCAATCTACGTATCCAACGTCGAAGCTAACTAACAGTATTTTTCCAGCGTCCTCCACCTTGTAAAGAACTATAACGCCTAATAATGTAACAAGTAAAACGTATAGCAACCTACGTATCCAACGTCGAAGCTAACTAACAGTATTTTTCCAGCGTCCTCCATCTTGTAAAGAACTATAACGCCTAATAATGTAACAAGTAAAACGTATAGCAATCTACGTATCCAACGTCGAAGCTAACTAACAGTATTTTTCCAGCGTCCTCCACCTTGTAAAGAACTATAACGCCTAATAATGTAACAAGTAAAACGTATAGCAACCTACGTATCCAACGTCGAAGCTAACTAACAGTATTTTTCCAGCGTCCTCCATCTTGTAAAGAACTATAACGCCTAATAATGTAACAAGTAAAACGTATAGCAATCTACGTATCCAACGTCGAAGCTAACTAACAGTATTTTTCCAGCGTCCTCCACCTTGTAAAGGACTATAACGCCTAATAATGTAACAAGTAAAACGAATAGCAACCTACGTATCCAACGTCGAAGCTCCAACAATATTTTTCCAAGAGTCCTCTCGTAACGAATCATCCTTCAAGGACCCATCGATCCTCATCCTGATCCATCATAAAACGTGACAAACCCTAGGAACACCCAGCTATACGACCCATTAATCCTCTCCTCGCTTAATTACATAAAACGCAAAGGAAAGCTAGGTGGTTCGATCGTTTTCCTCGAAGATTACCCATTATTATCGAGAAAAAGGAAAGAAGGTAGTAAAATTACCCGCGGACAGATTTTTCAATGCTCCGACTCTCGGGTTGGTCTGCTCACGAGGAAGACCCAGGTAGATGATCGAGAAAGACATCTGAGAAGCCCTCTCTATCCATCTCTCTGGTTTCGCTTATACGTTTCATTGCTCTTAATTATTATCTTACCGATCGCTGAACGGTTTACCGAAGGATGCACCTAGCGTTTAAATGAACATTAGCCATTCGCGTGTTTCGAATTAACACGAGATCGTTTGTCTGTTTTCGTACGAGTCCCAGATTGATTCACGAGACCCTCGATGCACGGGATATTCTTGATAATGATGATGTATCGTCGGCGAAACAACGTTTGCAAATTTATCTACGCGGTAACGTTGATTTAAGTGTACAAAGGGAGCCTCGTTATCTCGAGGAACACAGTTTATATACGCGAGACTGGAAAATTTTGTTAATGCGTTGAGAATTGGTGGAACATTGAATGCGAACACACAATGAGTCACAGAGCTCGTTAATCACTGGTCATGAATGATACCGGTTGCTCAACGTGTTGCAGATTCAGTTTCAGTAACGTCGTGTAATTTTACAGAATTCAAATTATTAGATACTTAGCGCATCCCAGTTTGGGTCTCGAGGATCAAAAAGAACTCGTATCCCGAATTAGTACACCATCTGACAGCGTCATTTCGAGCAGTTTTACGACTTTCTGTCGCTATACGAGGCAACACGTGTGCAGTCGGCCCTTTTGATTTTTCCAAACGAAACGCTCCTTCCTCTCAGAAAAATGTAGTATAGCACAGCGATAACGACGTCTCTATCCGAAGGCAAAGTGCATATGTGCGTTGACAAGTATCACACTCGATGTGAAGTTATATCGTTAACGGCGCTTGCTCGAATATTATCATTACAAATATTGTTTCAGTTACGAGAACTGTGTGTCGGAGATTCGTTTCGTGGTATCAATCGGTAACTAGAGTACATAAGTGGAAGTTTGTTAACGAAATATTTTCTTTTACCAATTATTCGATTATCTCGTATTTCAGGTCCCAACTGGTTAATCAATTACGCATAGCTCCGAGTCCATATTTCAGTACGAAAAAAGAAAATCAACCGAACGACACTTCCCGAACACGTATAGTAAGAACCCTGAGAATGACTTATTGTGCAACGTTACATAAACGCGGACAGTAAGTAGCGAATTAATCGTTGGCGAACAAGCGAGGCGTTAAGGAATCGAACGAGTTCCCGAAGGAAATAACCAAGGCAAGAAAGAAGAAGAGGCAGAGGAAGAAGGAAAAAAAGGTAGACCGTAAATCAGCGTTGATTTAAGAGCAACGTCGTAAGCAGAAACGACTAGCTCGAGGGAGAAGAGCGTGGCACAGTAGGCCTTATTGAGATGCCGAGTGCACCCACACGTGTCGAACCTTCACAAAACGAGTCTTTATGTTCTTCCATGACGGTGTCAGGGGGTTCAAGACTTCGTAACAGTTCAAGACCGAGCGATACGCAACGAGTCGCTTTTTCTTTTACCGCCTCGAACAGGAATTCGAGACAGAGCTCTTTCTTTTCGTTTACTGTTTTTTGACGATGGAACTGCGATCAAATTTATTCGAATAACTTTAACAGAAATACGCTCGAGCATGGCTTTTTCTTATTTTTACGTCAAACGTGTTTCGTAAAAGTTGTCCCTTGCAGATTGATAGACAGACGTCGATGCACAGAGAACCGATCATAACGTATCACGCGATTTCTCGATCAGTATAATTGCCAGAACGTGACGAGTTACGGTTAAACCTTTCCTCGACGAATCAAACGTCACACGCGATTATAGATTCCGGCATCTCGTGAATGTATCGACGATTCGATAATTACAGTTTAGACACTTGGGAGTGTAGAAGAACTGACGATTTAGAAATTCCAAAATCTGAGAAGCTAATGGAGCTTCGAAGACTTGAACATTCTGAAAATTCCAAACTTGGCTATTTAGGGATTGGAAAATTGGAAACTGGAAGAGTAGAAGAATTGACGATTTAGAAGCTTGGAAATTCCAAAATCTGAGAAGCTAATAGAGCTTCGAGGACTTGAACATTCTGAAAATTCCAAACTTGGCTATTTAGGGATTGGAAAATTGGAAACTGGAAGAGTAGAAGGGCTGACGATTTAGAAGCTTGGAAATTCAAAAATCTGAGAAGCTAAGATTTAGAGCTTCGAAGATTTGAACATTCTGAAAATTCCAAACTTGGCTATTTAGGGATTGGAAAATTGGAAACTGGAAGAGTAGAACAATTGACGATTTAGAAGCTCAGAAATTCTAAAATCTGAGAAGCTAATAGAGCTTCGAAGACTTGAACATTCTGAAAATTCCAAACTTGCCTATTTAGGGATTGGAAAATTGGAAACTGGAAGAGTAGAACAATTGACGATTTAGAAGCTTAGAAATTCCAAAATCTGAGAAGCTAAGATTTAGAGCTTCGAAGATTTGAACATTCTAAAAATTCCAAACTTGCCTATTTAGGGATTGAAAAATTGGAAACTGGAAGAGTAGAAGAATTGACGATTTAGAAGCTTAGAAACTCCAAAATCTGAAAAACTAAGATTTAGAGCTTCGAGGACTTGAACATTCTGAAAATTCCAAATTTGGCTATTTGAAAAATTGAACCCAGTAACTATCTCCACACTTGCCTGTGTCCATACGCATAACCCTTATTTCAAATCAAACGAGTCCTACGTTGCACCCAAAAGTACACACCTTATTTAAAATTGCACCTCTACGAATTTCTTGTTCGGCAAAATTTTTCTGTCGAACCACCACAAAGTTGTAAAATATACAAGACGCAAGGGCGCGCAATTTATTAGCCCATTAGCATAATTACCGTTAAGTACGATACACGAGCGACTTCACGCGGTTGAAAGAAGCTTATTTTCTATCGGACGATTAAAATTACCAAGCAAGAGAGGGTAATCCGGTCTCTTAAACGGTTTCTCACTTAATAGAAACGGGAGCAATCTCGATGTTCTCTTTAATTAATCGCTGATAGAAGCCTGAGTAATATCCATGTTTAAGACGAACTCCATTTGGCGGCAATCTTCGTTGCTTGTTGGCGCTGCTGCGATCCTTAAATCATCCCGATTATCCTGGATCCTTTCTCCGATGTACAAATACGATTTCCTCGCCTGACGATTTGTAACCGCAATTAGTATACTCGTGTGTTCGTTTTGCAAGAAAAAAATATTCCGTTTCTTCGAGCAGCGGAGTTTGAGCCTGAATGTTTCTCCACACTTTACGCATTAATCCCTCGGTTACTGTCGGCACCTATAAGTACACGGCGAAAAGAACTTTATTGATTGTGTGGATTACGAAGGTCGTGCCGAGGGAGAAGATGAAGGAAGATCATTTCATCCCAGGTCTACAAATGGACTCGCCGGTAAGGTTACCTAGGAGATTGTGCTTTAGACGCAGTCAATTACGTAGATGGTTTAAGTGCCAGGATAAGTAAGGATCGAAGAAGTGCAGTTATTGCCTATGGTTAGACTCCGAGTGCGGTTATTGCGAATGAGCTTTGGTGATAGGAACATTACGAAATTATCTTCGTAGATATCAAAAATCTTTTACTTTAGTATTATAATAAATGATATAAGGTTAACGTAGTAACCTTATGCAACGGATGCATAACACCTGTTAACCTCAATTGACAGCGAATGCTTTTTGCGCTACACCTTTTTCGCTCTTATACAAGATCGTGAATACGCTCCGTCAAATTATATATTTTAATTTGTATCAAGATCTGTGACAGGTGTACAAACAAGTCGATCGCGAATGCAAGTTTCTTCGGAGCAACTTGATCGACAGAGAACATGCTCTGGAAAGGGGAAAGGAAAATGTTGCAAATAGCAAGGTGTATGAATACGTAAACGTTTCTGCACAGGTAGACATCGCTCTCCTCGATTTTATCTACTCAGCATCCTGCAGAAACATCGTGTATCGGCGTCGGCGTCAACGTCCACTGAAAAGTCCCTTTTTCTACGTTCGTTCGCGGCTACGGTGATGGTACATCGACCACGACTTCTTCGCCAGTTTACCATTCTTCCTTTCTGCCGACCTCTTCCGCCTCTTCTTCGTCCTTAACCGCCCGCTAGTTTTTCTTCCTTTCCCCCTCGTGCTAGCCTACCAGCTGGCCAACACTCCCTTCTTCTTCTTCTTCCTCTTCCATTCGCGCGGCTCTGCGGTTCATTTTTTGAATTCTTCCGAGCAAATAATAACCGTAAAAAGCGGCACCGGGGCTTTGTACTTCGGATGATAGCCTCCTCCACGGGATAATTTGTTTTGAAAATACACCAATGTCTGGAATGTCATTTCGTTGCGATTCCATGCTTTTTTCTTTACGAGAATTTTGCCACTTTTTAGTATTTTTATTTTGGAGATCGAAGATTTTTTTTTCACGTTATTCAGTGATTTCGAGAGAAATTTCACCGACGCCAATTTAAGGATTAATACCGGAATTTTATTATAGCAAATTTAATTTTATTCTATTTTATTATAGCGTCTCGTTTTATAGAAATTTTATTGCGCTTCAATTTTTGCAGGAATTTTACTGCGCCAGTTCGAACGTTGTTAAATAAATTTCATAGAAATTGCGACAAGTTGAATGCTAACGTTTAAAGAAATTTTAATTTTAACGATATCTATTAAGTAAATTTTATAGAAATTTTACTGTGTCATGTTTAACATTCTCGTATCATTTTTATACCAATTTTACTATGCTAACTTACTTTTGATTACGAAATTGGTTCTGATGGTAAGATCTACATAATGCTTATTGAAATAAAGAATTAGTGTACATACTACATCAGGTAACCCATAATTTATTTATTTATTCTCCTGTGCTAATAGTGACGTTATTTTTTTTCCTCTAATTTGACTGTGCTAATTTATTTTTATAGAAGTAGTTATGCTTTTACCTATTGCTTCATACTTAACACTTTAACGCTCACAACATGTGTGTGACGATAGATGAATGTTTTATTAATGTAAAATATCACATCATACAAAGGAAAACATTTGTAATTGTTGTTTTCGTTTGTTTCACGAGTATGTTAGCACACTATAACATGAATTTACACGAAGTTTTTTTAAAATTCTTCAAAAATGTGGGCCTCTGTTCGACTTCGTAGGCCATTAAGGCGTTAGCCTCATATTTTACTTTCAATTATCCGACACGTCGATTTTGAAATTATGTACAAATTGCCTAGCCCGGCTCGAATCGAGATAGCGGTAATCGAAGCATCGTGAACGCATAACAATAGGTGAAGCAATCACGACTGAATTCCAGACGGGTCTTTGCGTCAACTCGATATAATCTTTTCGGTTCATCTTTTTATCCGGGGTGTTTCTTCATCGGCCGCTAGATAAGCTCCGAAATTCGAAGACGGTTTATCTGTGCAAGAGAGCGGCACCTGCGGTCACAGAATGCAGTGGGTGGGCCGAGATAACGCTATGGAAAACAAAAGCAGTCGGTCGGTGTAGCGTTGACGAAACGGAAAAACGGCGTGGGTCGTGGTAACTCTAGAAGCGACATGTGTACCGAGAAACGGGATTATCGGCTGTCTTGTCACTGGACACTCGACCTCCGCCACCTTTCCATTGTTCCTTCTGTGAGAATGTGCCCATAACGTTCGCCAACGGACACTTGTCACTCGTCCTCGAACCTTCGAGGTATTTCAGGTCCTCCATGAGTCAAATGCTGCAACCGTTCTCGAATTCCGTATCTCTAAATTTTCAAACCGTGCAATATATTCTACGAGTTGCAGGTATAAGCAAGGGACAGGCTCGTTTACGAGGTTACGATCCGTCAATTACTATCGAGTCCTCGTATTTTAATGCACTACTCGGATTCTGCGAAGCTTTAAAGATACTCGAAAACGTCCCAGTCGTAAATTCACCTCGACTAATAATTTGATTATTTCCCGTTTAACGAGCAAATCGAAACTCGATCGTATCGAGCTTTTCTCGGGAGCATCGATAGCGTGTAAATTGAGGCCGTAACTCACGGAAGAATAAAAGAAACCCTAGCGATTTTCGCGATTTTTCATCAGGCCACGCGAATGCAGTACTCGGTCAGGAATGTAGCAGAGGAGGTTTTATGATTGCGCCTCTAGAGAGGGATCGTTTTGTCTCTCTTTTTCTTCCGTGCTGGCCGCAATCGTTTACCCGCTCGCACGCTCGTCCGTGTGTATCGAACGGCTGCAAAAGTGCGAAACGCCAGCACGAGTCGTTGCACCGGAACCACGCTGATTTTCTCTGCTCGATCATCGAACGCTGCTCCGAGCGTGAATACGCGAACCGTGATCATCGGGTATGTAGGTGAAAAAAAAAAGAACAAACGCGTAACCGTGACACGTCGAGAATTTCTCTTTCCTTATTCTTGACTTTGTACTAGCTGCAAAAACCGTGCGACGAGGGTCGTGATCGAACCACCGGCAAGAAACTTAGACCGACTACTGGAACGTGTACTACATTCGTTTCCACGTTCGACAAGTCAAACAAATCTTTTTTTACTATTACCGTAAATGTCTTGTACATCTGAAGATGCTGCATAGCGACTTTGATTAATCAACAGTTATCGACAGTATAGGTAACTTTGTTGTTTCGTCAGTGACTATGTAAAGTTGTTGAAAATTCGAGAATTTTTTAACAACCGTATGAAAGTGATTGGTAATTTATCGTAAAATTGCGCGAACGACAAATTGTGTGAAAGTTGAAACGCGTTTGGAGGTGAAATATCGAGCAAAACAGTGGATGTTTGCAATTCAAAGAACCTTTTTCCGGAGCCAAGGTACGATGCTCACATTGTGAAACTGCAGTTGTATCAATTCCTTTAAGCGCGCCTATATAACGTGGATGCGTTTTACGAGGGAATTCGAGATCACCGCGACTCGGCTCACCGTTTTCTGCCTGACTGGCTTGATGGTTGTAATATGCAGAAGCCCGACGGGATTTTTCTCATTCATTCGAGACGACTCATCCGAGCGAGGATTTATTTTATTTCTATTTAATGCCGCTCGTTGTATCGCGGTATAATCATCGTATGTTTGCGAATGAACGCTCGAAAGTGGTCAATAAATAGTACGATACAAATTCTCGTTGAAAGGATTGTTGCCGACTCGGAGAATTTCCGAAGAAGAAAGGAAATCATAACTCTGCACCTTTTTCTTCGATTCCTCAATTTTTTAATCTCTATAATCCTACTTTTTACGTCGCGCTTCTTACTTCTCGGTCTATATAAACTTTAATTATAGTATCGAACTCTGATTGCGTCACCGGTGATTTCCATCACAATGAACGGCGTTAATAGCGTCGATAATAACAACGCTTTTACAGTTTCTTAGAAATTAATCCCCAACTTTGCGCAGGTAATTGCTACGAACCATTAAACTGCAGCACGGTTATCTTTTTAACGGATTCCTTTCCCGAAGACGCTTTATCGTTCCCGTATATCGAGTACAAGAGTTCAACAGGTGTAACCAGGTAACTCTGAAACAAAACACGTGTTTGGCCAAAATGCGATACCGATCCTTTATCTCGAGACTGCCACTCGTTCGACGTTAATGACACGAATTTCTCGGACTTACGAAGTTTTATTGCTTCTCCGAACCAGTGACAATTAGGCGACTATTTTACCTGCAGCCAGAATAGGTGTACTAAAACAAGTTTTAGGAGGATTGCGTCGAATTGTATAGATTGGAAGGCGTTCGAATTTAAATTTCGTAAAAGAGAACGCGTGGAGCGAAACGTGCGCGATCGAGTGGGACCGCTACCTCGTAAGCGGAATAATTAAAAAGGCAATAGCGTGGGTACACTTAAACCGGACATACTGTATACTGAACTTGATCTCATCCCTACCTAGCAGGATGACGTACGGAAGCGGTGCTGTCGCTCGTGTACGTGCACGCGTGTCGGTGTGCGTGTACGCAAGTTTACGCGTGTACGTTCACCATCGAGGGGTACTGACCGCACATTCCAAGAGGGAGGTGACCGCCTCGCTTCTCATCTGCAAGAACCTATAGAGAGACTGTTGGCTTGCACGCGGTCCGAGAAAAACGGCAGAAACGGTGGACGAGGCGAAAAAGGGGAACAATTTTTCCGGTAACGTTTCGCAAACGATCGCGTAGCTCAATTACCAATGAGATTAATAACGCTGCGAAACGGCGGCCGTCGCTCGTAAAAAGGGTGTACGATTGTTGAAATTATACCCGGGAAGGGTCTAGAAACTTCTTCTTCTTAACCTTATTTTATTTCCCTTCGCCGAGAAGATATCATTAAACCTTTGTGCTTGGAGCTTCTTTTTTTCGAAATAATCAACGTTTATCGGCTTCAATTTTTAACGAATTAATGCCAATTAAATCCCGTTGGCAAGAAATCTATAAGTAGGTATATATTTTCACGGCGCAAATCGCTCGACCACGTTCGTTGCATCCGTGAAACGCGCGGACTCTTCCAACAGGATCAACGACCCTCGCGTGGCTTTTTCATTCATCGATGGCGGATACGCAACTCGCGTGCATACGAGAATCGACTTCGGTGAGAAACAAGGGCGACTCGATCACGCGTTCATGGCGGTATCATTAGACTGGAATCAACGAAGCATCGCTTAGTCGTTTTTCACGGGCAGTCCCGATCGTATAATCAAGTTTTTGCCGGGGCTCTTGATCGCTTCCCGATACGACAGGACGAACCTAACCCTTTCACTGACAAACACGTATATACACGCTCTTAGACGAGCATTAATACCTACCAACGGCCTACAGTAAATTCTGCCTTATTAAACCATCGTATTAAAGTAATTTCCATTTACGATCATAATAAATTCGTACGCGAAGAGGTTCGATGCAAATCAGACCCCTAGGACAATAAACGATTGATAACGCGCATCCAATTAGTCCACCCGGACAAACTAACAATTTTTCCGAAATAATTTACTTGTGAAAACGTACGGTTTGATCTTTTACTTAACTCCTCAAGTTATGATTTTATCAGCGAGTGCGTCAGACAGGGTGGCTTAATTACTGTTGTAACAATCAGACAAACAAAGAATGTTCCAATGTTAGACACGTTATCTATGTCGCAATCCTTGATGGAGGGGTGGGAATTGAAATTAAACGCGACATTGAATCGTGGTGAAAATGTGAACCAGATTCGTCGCCTTCCAACAGTGAAGTCACATTGACGTTTTTTCAACAGCGCGTCAAGTACGATAATGCAAGACAAGGGGTTGAACATCGACCACGATTATCTTCAATATCTCCAAGTTTCTAAAAAACCTTGTTCGTTAGAACTGTGTATAATAATCCCGTAATATCCGGTCGTCTGTCCCGCGAAAAAGAGAAAATTAGTTTAAGAGAGAAAACACAAGAATCACTTAGCGGCACTTCGCAAAATTGTGACGCGCAATCGAGGAAATAAAAAAGGAGGAAAAGAAAACAGAGGCAGGTACGAGCGGAGAATTTCAACGAAGCCGTCCTCGATTTACCTTACGAGCATCCTCCGTCAGCGAATCAGTGAAAGTCATCTGTACCCTTGACCAGGCTCGATTCAGAGCCGAGCGTAGCTAAACTAGACCGTGCGAGTGACCCACGATCGAATTAGCGACGAAAACGAGGCGCAACTTTCCTCGCCATTCGCTTTTTAGCGAGTGCTGCGTCAACGAGAATCGCGTTACAGGACAAATATTTGCACGGCTCTTTTTCGCGTGTTTGCTCGAAACGCAGGGCAAATAACGCCGGGAATCGGGGACATGACAAAAAATCAGTAGCACCTCTCTACAGGGAAGCTTTGTCTTCCTGCCGTAATTCACCCGTGTGGTTCCGCTCGCCGAATACATTGTTTGACCCATTCAAAGCCACTGGCTTTTCCTGCTGCCTTTCACTTCTTTTTTGTTCTAAACGAGACATTTTGCGAGGAGATACATGAGCACCTTTACTAAGGAAACCTAGCAATTTAGTTCGAACTCTACACTTGTAGATTTCTTTCTAATATGTACCACTACAAGGGCAGATTCTCGACAGTTCTTCAAGATGTGTATGATCAAAGTAGCATTATTACAGTAACTACTATTTCAGTGCAACATCAGATGCAGTAATAACAAATGCAGTACCGCATGGAACTAAAACAGTACCTACTTCAATAATAAAATTTTAATTATGAATACCTGAAGAATTGCTGAGAACTAAAAGAACGAGGTCTATAAGGTATAACCAAATCAGTGACCTTGTAAGAAAATGAAGTCCAACATAATAGCGTACAGTGTGGAGGTCCGAAAGATAAAGAGGAGTAACATGGGGAACTCGTGGAATGTCCGGTACTTGAAAGGATCTCTATCCGCGCTATTGTGCGTAACACGCAAGCGGATGATGCGGGTTAGTGTGTCTCGAAGAGTTTTCTTCGTACGCGAGAAGTTCCATCGGCTTCCTGTCGTTCGACACGAACCGACCGCATTGTGCGGCCATCAAAAAATGTAACGAGCGTTATTGCGGTAAAAGAACACCTCGATTAATCGCCGCAAACTGCTATTACACGCCGGGTTTGTATATTCTTCGAGCTTCGAAAGAGAATATACACGTACATCTTTGTCCATCGCAGTTTCGTCGGCATCCGACCGATCACTTTCTGCTCGGAAGACGTGATTTTATTCCACTCCCGTTCGCCTTTCGTTCGTTCCTCTTTCTGGAAGGCAAGGTGTGGTTTATGTCGGTCGACCGGGGAAAGATAATCGTGGTGGTTCCGAGGAATTCGTGGTGGTTCGGGGTTATTTCTCGACGATCAACGATAATAATTGGTAACGGTACGCGGTGGTTGGGATGAAGAAAAATGAGGGTCCACGATTTTCTCGGAAAACATGGAAATTCGAATCTTTTTCTTGTCCACTGGGTACCCCACGCGTGTCCCATGAATCGTGTCTCTACGAAATATATGAGGTCCTCGCAGTTTTCCTTCACCGTTCCTTTGTTAAATTAAATCGAATATTTCTTCGTCACGACACGCTTCTCTTTTACCAACTTTTTATTCAAAGTCCCAAGGGCATTTCTGTATAATATACTTCGCGATCGAGCAAACATCCTGATCCGCGTTATGCAACCACTTTCTAACTGTTGTTCGCACTCGTATTCGATTCGTGGAAAAGACACGAATTCTCGGCGACGTTACACCTGTAGTCGCACACTTTCGTCGCAGAGCCTGCAGATTCGTAGCACCTGCGAGTACCTTTCACGAGCAAAGAAGAACCGAAGAGGTGACTTCGGGCCTGTAATAAACTTTCTCTCCCAAGGAAGAGTGTCTTGTTTCTCCTCTCTCTTTCGCTACCATTGTTGCTCGTCGAAATAAACGACAACGAAGACGAGGACGAATACGAGGCTGCGTAACGAGGCATCTCTTCCTGGTGCGGCTTTAACGAAGCCACGCGTAAACGCCAGGAATGCAACAGCCACGATACTACGTACCGCGCGTTAGTCGTTCGTTAAAATTAACACGCGTTTACGTCCAGACACCGTTCTCTTCACGATATAATAAACCTCCAGACTGTTTTACTGGTCGGACCGTTAATCTCTCCCCTCGCGCAACGATTCGACCATTTATTGCATCGGATTAATAAACACGAAATTTTCGGAGGGAATTGATAAAATGCAGTCGTTGAATAATTTAAGTTCGTGGATTGGTAGGAGAGACCACATGTTAAATGGACAGACATATTTACACGTGTTAAATAACCACGTTACGCTACCACGCGTTGCACTTCACGCGTTGCAGTTCCACGCATTGGATCATCACGAGCAAAATTATTACGTTGGGTTACTACATGGATTCTTCCATCGTAGAAGCGTGCAATTTTCACGAGTAGAATTATCACTCGTATTGCTACGCGTTGGAACACCATGGATAGATGTACATGTAGAATTTCCACGCATGGAATTAGCATGCGTAGAATTTTCACCCATGGAATTAGCATGTGTAAAATTTTCATGCGTAGAATGGTCATGAGTAGAAATATCACGCGTAGAATTTTCGTATGGTGGAATACCACGTGTTGGATTTCCATGCGTGGAATATGCACGCGCTGAATTACCACGCGTTGGATGATTACGCGTGGAATTACCACGCATGGAATTAGCATGCATAGAATTTTCACGCGTGGAATATGCACGCGCTGAATTACCACGCGTTGGATGATTACGCGTGGAATTACCACGCATGGAATTAGCATGCATAGAATTTTCACGCGTGGAATTAGCATGCGTAAAATTTTCTTGCGTAGAATGGCAACGCGTAGAAATACCACGCATAAAATTTTCATATGGTGGAATACCACATGTTGGATTTCCATGCGTGGAATATGCACGCGCTGAATTACCACGCATGGAATTAGCATGCATAGAATTTCCACGCGTAGAATTAGCACGCGTAAAATTTTCTTGCGTAGAATGGCCACGGATAGAAATACCACGCGTAGAATTTTCATATGATGGAATACCACATGTTGGATTTCCATGCATGGAACATACACGCGTGGAATTTCCACACATGGAATTAGCATGCGTAGAATTTTCACGCGTGGAATTAGTATACGTAAAATTTTTATGCGTAGAATGACCACGGATAGAAATACCACGCGTAGAATTTTCATATGGTGGAATACCACATGTTGGATTTCCATGCGTGGAATATGCACGCGCTGAATTACCACGCATGGAATTAACATGCATAGAATTTCCACGCATGGAATTAGCATGCGTAAAATTTTCTTGCGTAGAATGGCAACGCGTAGAAATACCACGCATAAAATTTTCATACGGTGGAATACCACATGTTGGATTTCCATGTGTGGAACATGCACGCGCTGAATTATCACGGGTTGGATGATTACGCGTTGGATTACCACGCTTTGGATGACTACGTTAAATTACCACTTGCTAAATTCACTACGCACTGAATTACCACGCATGGAAATATCAGGAATTGTATCACTACATATGCAATCATCATGAACCGCATTGCCTCCATATGTTACATACCCTAGCATTAGATCACATTGTGCCATATAGGTCACATTGTGCTATATCTCTAACAAAATTTAACCCCCAAAAATCCTAAAATACGCATCTCCCTCGTCATCTTCCAAGTGTAAATATATTCCAGAAATAGTGAAATAAAGAATCCAACTACTCTGGAACCTCTGGAGTTAAGGTTTGGACCGTTACAAACTCAACGTTCTCAAAGATCTTTTTCTCCTACGTCTCTGTCACGTCGGGACTGCTATAATTTAGATGGTCTATCAAAATTATGGGCGTAGAGTATAAAAAGGTTGTTGTTTCGGCGCTGGTAACGATCGATAGTTAGGATCGTGGCTCGAATAGTTGGATCCTCGAGATTTCTCTACCGTGGTTAATAGGTAGCACGCTAAATTACGGCGCGATGTGATTTACGGTTCGTAAAGGATAGGATTGATCGGTAAACAGTTGCCGTGGAAATTTTCGATCGAGGTTCAAGGAACCCGGTCGTTTCATTTACGTTGAACAGTTACGACTGATTGTTTCCTGCGTGGATGATCGATGCACCCGTGGCTCCGTGTTCAACGATCAGTGTTCGATCGTCGACGCTATTGTTGGTTTCTTACGGTGTTACCTGTTGCTTCAATGAAATCCTTGTCTGAAAAATTAATAACATTCTGCTGCTCCTTGTTGTAGAATTTTACAGTATAAACTTTATTCGATATTTGTTCCCTTGTTGTACTTTGAGGAGTCTCACTCGTAACGCACTCACAGTTCAAAGCCTGATCAAATTTGTGATAATCTTTCACTTGAAATTCAGGTCCAACTATAATATACTTTGTTAGAGATAGCTAAGTATAAAATATGACATTTTAATTTTCTTTCTTTGCTTCAATATTATAGCTATGAATAGTTAATTTAACGCAGCTAGCAAATAAATTGTACGGCAAGGGGTTAATCTTTGTGAGGAAACTTAATAGTGAGAATGTAGTTTTTTGGTCAATAAAAAATAGTATTGACGACAATCGAATATTGAACGCACTGTCACGAACAACCTCGCAAAATTGACCTAACTCGTGATTCAACTTATATCTGTCCTAGTTTTTACTCGTTCCTTTTTCTCTATGAAAGACACCCTCTGATAACCAACCTCCGATGATCGGCTTCCAATCCGGTGTCTCGGATTTTTCACGGTGTACATATTGGTCGAACGCGGTTCTGGGATGCCGGAGTGCTTTCTCGACGGCCGGCGAGCGTCGTTAGTCGTTCTCGAATGGTCTCGGTAATTACCTGGCGGGTCCGTTCTCTATCCCAACAACCTCGAGGAGGCGCTCTTTTGTGGTCGGTAGTCTAGCAACGACGCAGTGTTTCACGTTACAATCGTCCCATTAGCGGACGATTCCAGCAATGTGGACGACGAACCGCGACGAACGACCTTCCGAAGGTCCAGCTTGCCGTGTACCCCAGTTAACGTAACTGCATCCAACACCAACGTGTGCCCGCGTTTTTCCCTAACCGTCATCTGTTTCTACCTTTATCTCTTCCTTCTTCAAATATTTTTTTTCCAAGCAAATTTCTATTTTCATCTTGATTTGTTCTTTGAACTAGTTTTAGATCTATCTGGACTAGTTTTGGATCTAACTGTGCATTGTTTCGGACGATACTGATTTCGGGTCTTTCTTTTAGAGTTACAAGAAAATATTGCGAGTAAATTATCTATGAAACTTCACCAATAGTATTTTTACAAAGAATATGTTCTGGTTTGCGAAGTATAAAAATCGATATCGAAATTTTTGTCCGCTATTGTGTGTTCAGAAATAGTTCTTGGACGTCGAACGTGTCTTCCACAGCAACGTGAGTCTACCAAGGTTTGAAAAACTGATCGAAGTTATGCATTACCGTTGCAATAGTGCAACCTTATACCAAGGAAGCGACAGAAAAAATGAAGAACTCCCGTCTCGAGAGATTCGGATTATCAAGATTCTCTTTGATTAGCGAGTCTCTACATCCATCAACGTGTCACAAACGGGTCACAGACGCTAACTGTACCCCATAGAAACCTCGGTAATTTTCGCGTCCTGGGAATTGTTTTCAGCAGACTTCGCTAGATCATGGTCAGGTAAAATTCTTTGCTCGTACGAGTCGTGTTCGATGATGCAGAGATTGAAGAATCCACTGACAATGGCTACCGTGAAACTCGTAACGTGAGCTTCCTCTTCCTCGAACTATTGTTCGATCTTGGTCGGAGCTAATCGACTGGGACCGGTACATTGCGATGTTCCACGTAAATGATCGCGAAGCCGAACGTTATGAAGTCGCTTAAACCTCGTCGATAAATTGCTCTACGATAATTAGTATTAGAATTTTTCTCCCGAGAGTAAAATTCCGATTACATCTTCCGCGAGAAACGCTAAATAGGCAGTGGAAGATAAATCCCCGTCCATTTACTAGATTCCCGGGAAAGGAAAATACATCTGCGAAAGCTATTAAAGCACTCGTTGAATTTTATTCCTATTGAAAACTCTGAATTTTTCTTCGGCATGAATGTAATCTCGAAAAGTCCTCGTAGCCAAATAGAGAAGCTGAACCCCGGTGAAAGATCTCCGCGAATGGCGCATCGGCAGAAACTCGAATTGGCCGTTCAGAAAGTTCGTCGAGGAAACGTTTTAATGAGAACGTTTAATCTAGCGGGACGAAATAACGGAACGGGTTTCTACGAAAAGCGTAATCCATGCAATTTCGACGGAATCCCGAGTTCAAGAGTGCTCGAAAGAAGTAAGACGCGCGTAAAGACTCGTACGCAGGCATGCAGGAGGAAGAAGCGAAGGAGAAAGAGGAGGTGGTTCGGTAAGCAGTGACCTTGACCCAGGCAATCAGGTATCCTCGAAGCCGAGCCAACTGCTGGCACACATTCTCGTGGATCTATACTGTTGCTCGTTCGCGACCTTCCACGTTGACTCGACCTTCGACCCCTGCGAGTCACAATAGGGAAGAGATCACGAGGGCCTGAGTAGGCCACGACAGCCGGTGAACGCGAATCGAGGCCGTTAGAAGGATAATTGAAGCTCGATTCGCTAGAGAGGAAGGTCAACTTCGTGACTATCTCAATGAAACTGAACTACCGATTTCTGAATCGACTTTCGCGCGATTCAACTTCGTCCGTTCAAAAGTTTCTTTGTCTTCTTTTCCCACCGCCATTCACGTTTAGACAATTGGGCTTTACGCGATCGTTACATAAGCGATTATTCGGAGATGGGTCGACCGACATTTCGCCCTATTCATATTTAGATTACCCTGTCCTTAGATTATACCATTTATGCGCGATTTTATTGTACTCCATAGACGTCTTAAGTAATTATTGTAGGAACAGTATTTGTAGAACTATCCTTTTATTTATTTAAGAGCACACAATAACAATAATAAACAAGAACACAAGAACACATTAACGTATTGAACTTTAAACGTCAATCGTAAAACGAATTCGTAATTCGTGGCGTTTTTAATACGTCTTGACCGATCCGTTTCCGTTTCTAAATTAACTCCACAACAACACTTTTTTCTAAACGCTAGCAACTATTTTCGCTTAACATTTCACACTGTTCCTTTCATAAATCGTCATTCACACTTGCAGTCATACATACAATTTCACAACGATTAACAAATTATACAAACATTTAACAACTAAACAAACATAAAATACAATTCACTCCCACATTATTATACCAGCCGATTTCCTTTTTCAAATATTAAAACCCCTTTGTGATTCTCTTTGGATCGAGATGGTCGTGATCATGAAGGGAAAACGTAGTTCACGGAGATTAGATTAAAGTTTGTAAAAGGGAAAACCGTTTTGGACAATGCGCGTCACGATCAGAAAAGACCCTTTCGCTATTAGATGCGTATTAGAGATTACGTTACCAGAGTAATCCTCGAGCTTAACCCTTTTCCTACGCGTCCACGTTCATTCGATTCAGAGATGTATTAATGTACCTAGACAAGCATGATCGAGAGGAAGAATATAGAGTTCGTTCCCGCGCGACGGAAACAGGTTAGTTATCAATCTCATCTATCGCAGCATCGGATTATCCCGGTTTACCTTTTATTACTTCTCAAAATAATATTGTCATCAGCGCAAATAACTGGCAAATTATAAGGCTTGAGTGTACTTACAAACTGCGAACCAGCTAGTGATTAATTTGCTTACCTGGAACATAAAAAGAAAGGTGCAAAGTTAGTTTTAAAGTGATTACACCCTAAGAATTTTATAAATGATATTCGACGGATGATAAATTTGCAATTTAAGGAACATAGTATTAAACTTTGATGCGACCAAATTGTGCTTTTATTAAACAGGCAAGCATACGAGAACACGTTAATACCTATATTCTGCCTTTACACTTAAAGTTCCATCACTATTCACTATAGTAAAAAAAGCTAAATTAGTATTGTGATAACGTTGTAATATTAACGGTACTAAAAATAATTGTCCGTTTTTTTCGAACATGCCAAGACGGAGTTTACGATGACCCCCAAGGTAAAAAGCGTGTTAAAGGGACTTTTTTGCGGGTCGATGTTTGAGTTGGCCTGGGTAGCGGAGCGAAAACAGGCGCAGATGTTTTCCCAGGCAGCGGTTTGCCGGCGAAAAGCAAATCCGCGTGTTTGCTCACGTGAGAAAGCTGGATGGTACTAATCGTCGATAATATTCAACGAGCGTGCACGATGAACAGGGGACCGATGGAACACGTAGAAGGAACACTCGGTGGTAGAAAAAGAAGACGGGGAACACGGGAGGGATGAAAAAGGGGAGGGTATTTCGTGCACGCACCTGAGAATACACGTCGCATGTGCAGCGCTCGCTTCGAGCAGATATTCGAGAGCCGGGTCTCTTCCTGGCTGAGGCGATCGCGTGCCACGGGGCTTCGTCAGCATCGAAAAATGCAGACAGGAGCCGAATCGAGCAAAAAGAGAAGACGAAGGACGGTTCGCTGTTCTCGGAGAGACGGAGAGAGAGGCTTCGGAGAGGACGGGACGAACGATATTGTTCAGCTACTGCTGCACCGAGTCAGGAAGAACAAAAGGGAAAAAATCTATGGAAGGCTCGGTGAAGGCAGCCGAGCGAAAAAGGACTTCAAGGTGCCGCGAATCTCGCGTAACGGGCTCGGAAGGGTCGAAAATCTGACTTCCGAATTTCGGACGCGGTTACCTTTCTGTATCGTTGATCCGTGGGAGTGAAAACGATCAAAAAATGCTTCGTTAGTAACAAATTGAACCCTTCGAACCGCGCGAGCGGTCTTGGTATCGAGTTTCTTAAAAAGTTGTAGCTGACAGGTCCACGAACCGATAATTATCGGGACGAAATAAAACGATCCGTCAAGCAGCACGCTACTTAAAGAAGCCGTGTTGGTAAGCGCGTTATTAAACCTTAACGGCGAGTACCCTGTCAGCTAGCGATACACGTTAAATTCGTACGATGAGCATCGTAATATATTCGCGTTACGTGTAACCATGAAAAAAAATGCTCGTCATAAATTGTTTCAATCGTCACGCAAGAAGAAGATAAAAAGAAGCTGACACGCGGGAGGCAAATCACAGACACGATTATCCCCTCGGTATTCGCGTCTGAAACGACGCGGAACGAGTTGCGTCCGTATAAAACGCGAGACGTGTAGGAAGTTAAAACCGAAGCTTCCAAATGTTAGAAAATCCCAGTGACTCACCCTAACAAAGCAGGGACGACGGGCACATGGCCGTCCTACGACGACCATCGCGGGGTAGAGGCCTGACGTCCGGGCCATAAAACAACCCTAGGGCCTCAAGTTTCGCGGGGACTAGGAAACCTCGCGGAACGGGAAGAGGGCATTCGTTTAGAGACCTTTGGAAAAGGCGTTCGTCCACAGACCTTGGAAAGGCATCCTTCTCTTGAGGACGCTATTTCGCCCACGGATTCGACATATATTTAAAATATATAGTATTTTGAAACCGAACTCAGTTAGCGTTTCAAGCATTTTTCTACCTCGTCTTACAAGTCAGAAGTGGGATACACCTAAAGAGGTTCGATAAACCTCGCGTTTTAAATCCGCTCGTGATATACAGTGCCAATTTTAGACGTTTTAACGCGGTTGTGCCTGTGAGTAGTGAGACAAGTAATAGTGTGTTTTGGTGACAATGGTTCGACCAAGCAGGAAGTCGTGCAGGTCATCTCGGGATTGTTCACGGGGACGTTTGCGTGAGCGTGAACAATCGAAGGACTTCGTGCATAAGGGAAAAAGTGTACGCGATCGTTCGCGAGAAGATTCGCGAAACCGTTCGCAAGATGATTCGCGAAATCGTTCAAGGTACGAGCGAGAAAATCGTTCGCGAGGGCAAAATGTGTACGATAGTGATCGTTCTAAAGATCGGGATCATGGTGAATCTCGTGACCGTGGACGCGATGAATCGCGGGACCGAAAAAGAGACACTTTGCGAAACCGCAGACGTGACAAATCGCGAGATCGTCGGCGTCATAGTTCGCGGGATAATTCATTGGACAGTTATTGTGAATCTTTGCATAATGATGCATGTGCAGAACGAAGGCGTTTATGGGACCGTGAACGGAATTCAGCGCGTGGACACTCGCGCCGTCGGAACCGTTCGATGGACAGTTCTGGATCAGAGAATTTACGTGCGACGGTAAAATGTTTAAGACAACAGCTTCAAGCGGTGCGTTATCGGCCAGGGAATGAGGAATTCCTGATACCGAAGTTCGACCCTGCGAAAGATAGTGCGGATGTGGAGCAATGGACACGTCAGGTTGATCGCATAGCGCGGCGATATAATTGGAGTGACGACGATATATTGCTAGTTGTTGCTCGAAGTTTAAAGGGACATGCACGACGTGTGTATGATGAGGAGTTAGTTAACGATCATACGTGGAGGTCGTTGAAAACGATTCTATTGAGACGTTTTAAGAAGCCGTTACCGTTTGCGCGATTATTATTGGAAGCAGCCACCTATACGGCCAGTGCCGGACAACATTTGGGAGATTATTGTTTCGAAAAGTTGTCGAAATTGCGTGCTCTCAAATTGGATATTCCGGACGCTTACCTGGCAGACGCGGTAATCGGCGGCATCCAGGATGAAAACGTGACCAGGACCATCAGGTCAAAACGGTACAAGGACGCAGACGAACTGTACGCAGCAATGAATGAGATGGGAGCTATGCCGCAACGGACAGATAGCGAAAATGAAAACGGAGTATTTACGCCGACGGGAAGTCCTGGGCCTTCGACGACCGTGGGATAGATTTAACAATCGGCGGTGATATGTTATAGTTGCAGGGAAGTTGGACATTTCTCTGCCCAATGCACTAAAGAACGGAGTATTTGCACGTTCTGCAATAAATCGGGGCACTTGGATAAATTTTGTTTCAGGTTAAGACAGATTAATATTGAACAATGAGCGATATATTGGCGTTTACGCATTGACGGTGACGGCAGCAAAAACGGACAACGATACGGTTGAACTCGACGAGAGGCCAGCAGGTATCAACAGGGAGACTTAGTAACGGCCAAAATGACCATTGACCGAACGACGGGAGAAAGCAGGTAGCTTTGTTCCAAAATCAAAGAGCCGGTCAGGATGCAGCAGACACGTAAATAACTGTTACGAAGTCAAGGGTTTAATAAAGGGAGGTAGACGAGTCAAACTCGCTTTCCTGGTAAAATTGAAATCTTGAGTTGTAGACGGTATGTTAATGTATGTTCTATTCTCGTTCTGTTTAGTGTTATCACGAGTATGTAACTCGTGGTAGTTAGTACACGGCAACAGCAGCGGTCGAAGGTCACCGGTTACAGCTGTTGCTTATGGATATCATCATCTTCGGCAGCATGAAATAAGTCATCGCTGGAAAAGAAGATGTTTTGTTACATCGTGTCGGGGCGATAGAGATCGACCCCGGCCGATGCTGCTGGTGTGATGCTTGTAGAGGTGGCGTGGCCACTTGCAAGATCATACTGAAGCTGTCATGTCAGTGAGCAAGGTTGCTACTGAATGATGGAAAGAGGTCCTAATTGTCAACGGTGAAATGTGTTCGCTGTTGTTTGGTTACCACCTCTTCGCCGAATTCCAGTAGTGGTGGTGCACAACTACTACTGGAGACCGATGAGCGTTTCATGGTGATAGTTCTTATTGCCTGATCTGCGAAGCCGACATGTCAGTGAGCAGGGTTGCTACTGAATGTTGAGAAAAAGGTTCTGATTGTCAACGGTGAAACGTGTTCGCCGTTGTTCTATGACGTCCTTTTAGCCGGAGGCCAGTAGTGGTGGTGCACCACTACTGGATACGATGAGCGGTCACGACAATAGTTCTTATTGTCTGATTCGCGAAAGTGTCATGACAGAGAGCAGATGCTGCAGACTGTCATGATGAAGACATCAGATTCTTCAAGCAGCAAATGGCAGCGGAATACCAGAGACATCAGTAAGGGGTTGCAACTTGGCAACTCTGACGAGATCCAGAAATCGAGCGATGAACAAGAGTCATCGCTGATAAAAGCTGATCAACGGCAAAGGCAAAAGCCGTGACCAGAAAGGGGAGTAATAGTGGCTACTATTTATCGATTATTCGTAGAATATTCTTTCGAGGCTCGAATTGATATTTTAGAGATTGAACAATATACTCAGGCAAATGCTGAATCTTTTGTTACAGAAACCTATTGAAAACCATGCTTGAGGACAAGCATATTTGCAGGCTGGCCGAGTGTTAGAAAATCCCAGTGACTCACCCTAACAAAGCAGGGACGACGGGCACATGGCCGTCCTACGACGACCATCGCGGGGTAGAGGCCTGACGTCCGGGCCATAAAACAACCCTAGGGCCTCAAGTTTCGCGGGGACTAGGAAACCTCGCGGAACGGGAAGAGGGCATTCGTTTAGAGACCTTTGGAAAAGGCGTTCGTCCACAGACCTTGGAAAGGCATCCTTCTCTTGAGGACGCTATTTCGCCCACGGATTCGACATATATTTAAAATATATAGTATTTTGAAACCGAACTCAGTTAGCGTTTCAAGCATTTTTCTACCTCGTCTTACACAAAGTACGGTCAATATTTATGCCGTGCAATTACGGTGCATTTTAATAAACTCGATCGTTTACGAGCAGAAACACAGCGTCGTTGTACACCGAAGGCGGAACGCGAACGAGAGGAAGAGGGCGACGGAGAAGAAGAAGAGACTGAAAGAGAGGCGTACAACACAGAAGCAGAAGAAGAAGGAGTCGTTTCATGCGAAATGGCGATTCCGCTCGGCCGGAATCGCCCTTAATTTGCGCATCGGTGGAGGAGAGAAACGGACGAAAGGAATAAAAGATGTATTCGCGTTGGTACCGTAGACAAATGCACCTGCATTCCGTCCTACTGCATCCCGTCCAATTATCCACCGTGCTCAGGCAACCGGCCAGATAAACCTCGCGAAACAGAGAAACGAACACGCGTTAAGCCTTCTCCACACCTACGTACAAATGTTTATGAAACAAACATTTGTTTACCTGCATGGGGCCGCAGCAAAATTTCTGAAGTTGTAACCTCGATGCAACGCCATCAGCAAGGCCGTTGTTGCTTCTAAATCTAAAGTTCAAAGTAGCGAAGCCTTACAGTTCAAAGTTATCATAGTTTTACTGTTCTAAAATCCTAAAGTCCCAAATTCCTGCATCTCTAACTTTCGGGACTCTAAACTTCAAATTCCTCCAGACAGAAATCTTCCGAGATTCCAAAGAAACTTTTCAAACGCTTACTTAACACGACCTAATAAAATAAAAGTAAAAGCGCGTAGGTGTACGAAGTCTCGGGAAAGGAGAAAGAGAAAGGCGAGTATTTCCCAGAATCGAAATGATTTCCCTCGATCATGGAATATTTATATCCAAGAGCGCGCAAGCAACGCAGGACAGGAAGAAAATACGGCGCCAAAGAAACGCGGAGAGCTAAGAGAAAGAAAGAAAGGTGATCTCTAATCGTTAAGAGCAGCGAACGCAGTGGGTATTCAATCGAAACCAGTTCGCCAAGTACGCACAACGAGCGACATTAGCGATGAGTTATTGCGTCTTCGAACTAGAGGAGAAGCTGGAAAAATCGTCGAGCGAATGGTCACAGGATTATCCGTATTTTTTCTGCCGTAATGTCTTGATTTTTCTCGACGAAGCATCGATCGATTCGAGCAGATTCCGAAGAGTCACGCGATTCCCGCGGCGAGTCCAGCCGAGACACGCTTTTTCAAAATACAATCGAGTCTCCATTGATTTACTGTGCTTAAATTTAACTTCAAGGCTCTCGTTACGCAACGAAGATAATCCGTGTACTGCCTTCTAATCCCGAGATAACTTAAGGGATCGATTAATCCGGTCGTCCTAAACTAGATCGGTGAAAAGTAGATGACGAGTGAAACGATCGCGAACGATTCGATATCAACGCGCAGCTTAGCGGGTCTATCCTGACATCCGGGGACGCGATTCGAGTTGATCTGTTCCTGTTCTGGACCCTCGGCTCGTTCAACGGGGAACGAACTCTGCCGGCGCGGTGATGAACGGACGGGACCAGTTGGCTCTTTCTCCGAGCCTGCGGGACCAGTTCGCTCGAGACGAGGGTAGTGATGGGCTAGTAATCGCTTCGAATCTACAGCTTCTCTCAAAAAAGATGCTCGCTCGACTGCGACCTACGCTTTTCTTAATTAACAGAAAGTTATGTTCTTTCCAGGCTCTGCGTGTGCTCTCCACGCTTTTCCTGAATCCTAGAATCTTATTAGCTGCAGGTTCTCCGTAGGAAACTTTCAAGTTTGCAAGGTGAAACGCGTTAAAAATCGCTAAATGTTAGAACTAATAGTTCGAATTGCAATCAAGTTCCAATGAAAGGAAAGGGATAGAATTTTTAATTGGAATGATCGCACTGCCACATGGCACGTTCCGATGAATCATTCTGATATATTCTTCGAACCTCCGTCATGGTGCACCATCGGACCACCATGCTCGATCATCCTGCGTTTCACCGTGGCTTTGTTCGCGATCTTGTTTGTGTCATCGATGCGGTTGCACGTGGTCGTATCGATAACGTTCCGTAGACTGCTATTAGATCTTAACAAGGTTTGATTGTTTTCAACATCTGATACCGCATCGTTCGTACGAAACGAAGTAAACTCATCCCTCCATCCGCTTTCGAGCAAGTGTTCTCACGTACTGTTCTCAACGGCCAGTGATACCGACTGCGAAATTACTACTTCAAGCGTCTCGTACGCGAACGGAATATTAACGAAAGACATTTGTTTAAATCGAATTTCTTCGATGGTCACTGATTAAATATACTTATAAGTGAAAAAAATTCGCGTCAAGTGGCGATGAGAGGCAGAGATCGAGACTCGCAAACGAGCGGGTAAGAAGCGTAGAGGACGATTTAAAAATCCTGTAGATAATTATTCGCCGCGAAGGCCATCCTATGCGTTAGGTGTGCGTGTATAAGCTGAATGCACGCTCGATGGTCACACGCGTCTCGCGAGCTCGCGCGGAAGACGAAGAGAGACCGCGTCGCAGACCTGTTTCCCGATACCACTGGTCTTTGCGAAAACGCCGCGGGATTCCAAAGCCGCGTGGATCTCGATTTTCGCCGATCGTTCGCGATCATCCTCGAGTCCAAGAGAATTACGCGAGCTAGCGAACGGTATCCGATTGATATACGCTTCCTCCGCAATTAACCGCGAAACCAAGAGATTCCGTGCATCGCTGATCCGGGCGTGGACGAGCAGTACGCTTCGAGCCATGGAATGCTGCGGGCGGATGTACAGGATGCCTCAAAAACGGTACATCGCGCGTAAAGTGCTGACTTCCACTTCTTTCGAGAACTAGTCTACAATTACCGGACTCGTAATCGCGATAAGGTGTTAAGTACATGCATCTTAAAATTGTCGAAAAAATACCGATCGCTTCCTACCCGGGTAAATATACCTTGCATGCATTCTTCGAGATTGTGTAATTACGCACACTGTTAACATTTATCGACAAACTGCACTTAACGTAATAACTACCGCATTTCGATGTCCATCGATTCATCCGCTTCCACGTCTTCAATGTCGACAAAACTAATTGTAACATTTATTGCTTAAGTACTCTCTATATTAACACATTGCCACATTGAAACAATTGAAAATTGCATCAAGTAGTGTTCTAATTTTTAATAAATTTTACCAAATATTTTCACAATATTTCTTTTCCATAGATGGATGTAATTAATGCAAGAATTTTTTCTGAGGAAAGTGAAATTTTTAATTATACTCATATTAGATCAGTTTAACAACTGTGTCACCCATATATGGATAACGTGTTAATAATATACAGGCCACTTAAATGACTTGATTTTTCCTATCACCAATAGTAACCAAGTTATTCAGGTCGGTTTTAAGTGCCTCACCCTATACACCTATTATCTGATCAACAAAAATGATATTCGTATTTGAATCGTTCGATCAGCGATAGCAGATAGTATTGACTTGCTCGTCTAAGATTTTATGCGGCTTTCTATCATAAACTCGGCAAGTTTTAGATCAGATTTAGATTTACGAGTCGCGAAACAAGTTACACGAGTGCAGATCGTAGGACGAAGCGCGAGTACAAAGATAATTGATTAAGTAAAATGGCGAGGGAAGTTTTCTCGGTGTTTATACGCGAACTTCCACGCTGCATAGCAAGATGAACGGCGTACTTTTCGCGTCGAAGCGTGAACGTATAGGTGGTACTGAGACGCAGGTAGAGCGAGTCATTCAGAGAACCGGCAGCCAGGCAAACAGGCAGACCAGGACAACGAAGAAAAAGTCTTATCCTGAATGGCAGGAGGACGGATATAGCGCGAGAACTGGAAATAGGCACAGGCTAACACAGAAAGAGCCGCAGGTTCAGTCGGGATAAAACGAATAAACAGGATTAGCTATTCCTTCGCGATTCGAACTCCGTGCGAGTTTAGAAGCTATTAAATAATACGATTTTATTCGTAGGATTCGAGAATACCGAGGTTCGATTACCTTGTTTATAAGATATCGGAAATTCTAAGATCACTGAGCACATTAGCTGATATCCTATGAATACGTAATGCATTTTTGTCGTACTGGACTTTGATCGTTTCGATTAAATATATTAGCCCCGTAGAGTTTTAAATTCGACGTTTAATCTTTCGCAAATACGATTTCTGTAACTAAACGTTCGCTGCTATTAAAACAAATTAAGTCGTACATGTTCTGTATTTAGATTGCTGACCGTGCAAACTACAATTAGACTGAAACTGAAAATTAAAGCGCGTTAAAAAGGTAACAAAGGTTTCCTGTACTTTCCTGCACCGAGTCAGCTCGTCATTATAGTGCAAGGGGTTAACCTTGAGATTATCCTAAGTGGGTAGTGGCTGGTTTTCTGCAAATAAAGTAACTAGCTTTATCGGCAATCCAAGACACCGAGTTCGTTCTGGTGCTTTGACAAGAGGATAAAAAGCAAGATTAGACGAAGAGAACTCTCCGATGGAAGATCGATCGTCGACTAAAATCACGAAGCGATACAAGAACATGGAATCGAAGGACAGGTTATGGAACCTCGATGAAGGTTTTTCGTAGTTCGTTCCACTCTTCTTTTCGTCAGGTTTTCTGGACTATTGTTGCCTCGAGAGCACGAGTCACTTCGCGTCGCGCACCTGCACAGCTGTCCGACAGCTGGACAAGATGGAATCACGTAGAATATAACGGTGTAACGGGCTCGAAGAAAAGAAGAGGGAAAACGACAGGGAAGAGAACGCGAATAACGTACGGACTGGAGGAGAGGAAGAATCGTCCACCATTATCCACTAACTGCGTCCAACAATCTCGATGGTCGATGACATAATGTCCGGTGAAAGTTCATTCGTCCTTTCTTCGGGACTTCGTTTAATCCTGAAGACTCGACAACGCGGTAGTCGAACACGACGTTCACAATATTTCCGCCTGTAAATATGTTTAAGTACTACGGTGTTATCGAACAGGATCAGAGTCCTTACAGATCAGCCTACACGGTAACGAGAATCCATTATAATAAACTGCGCAAGTAATTAATTTCTCCCTAACTGCTAATTAGATGGAACCAACGACACATATATCCACGAAACAAATTAACAAATAAAGTTTTTACGACTACAATTGCACGGATTATTAAGTTTACAATCTGGTCTAACGAAAAAAAGCAGATCCAGCCGATTAACGTGTCGATGATTACCGTGTTCGATAATTATCAATTCCATAGTGGGAAAACAGCTTTTCGCGCAGACAGTTTTTGCTTCGTTTCTGTTTACTACATTATGTATTCCAGTTTCCAACTGGTCGTTTTATGACGTACAGTGCCGTTTACGATACTGGAGGTAATCCGTATTTCGATATCGAAGGAAATATAAAATTACGGGATTCCATAAAACGCGCAGCCGTCAAAGTTAATATAGAGGGTGTAGCGACTCGCAGCTTACGAGATGTCCGACAAGGCTGATTTAATCGAGCAAACGACTGGACATCGTAATGAGAAACAGGCGCGAGTTGCTCGATCGTTAGACTCGTAGAGTACGTTTCCGCTGCGAGTCCAATCGATTCGATATAGGGTCCGAGAAACGAGCGACCATAAACGTGGATTCAACACGCTATCCTTCATATCGGCGCGCATTTGCAATTTCCTCGATAAAGATTGCTTCCGTGGAACTTCGATCAAAACGTTCGACTGTGCATCGAAATCGACGACAAAGAAAAACAATCCAGATCGGGGTTCAAAAAGAACGCGAAACAACGAGATACGCGCGAAGAAAAAGTGCAAGGGCGTCTGTTGCGAATTAACCTTAATGCAGAAATCACAGCAACGAGATATGGACGAGAGAAAAACGGGAGCTTGTCGAATCGAGAATTACAGTTTCGCAACGAGATACGGATGAAAGTGCAAGGACGTTCGATTATAAACCGATATTAAAATAAAACTGACGAACCGATTAACTCGTTGCGTATCGAAACAGTTTTTAACGTTGAAATAGAAAGTCGAATTTTTCCGACGAAACGCGGAAAAATTGAAACAGACGTGACGAAATGGACGTCGGATTACGAATGGACGCTAATTGTAGAATCAAGGCAGCGACGAAAGAAAGAAACTTTAGAGACGATGAATTGCACGGTGAAACACGCGACACGGCAATTTGTAACCAGGTTACGCGACGCTGGTAGTTTGTCCCAGCAGCTAGTACGTATACCACCTCTCTTCTCCGTCTGATTCGTTTGCGTTAACCGTATGTAATTGTTTCTGCTGGTCGTGTACGTGAGCGCACGAAGGTACAACAGGTAGCGTGTAACGCATCACGCATAAACGAGAACAACGTGTGTCACGCACACGCAGCAACGTTTCGACGAACAGAATAGAAACGAGACAGAGAGAACCAAGGTGCAACAGGTGTACTAACAGGTCGATTTTGTAACTCGGGGTGCGTGAGTTCCTGCCAAAGGGTGAAAGTCGACAGACTGGAACGCTTGTGAGGGTCTCTGGAAAATCTTTGTAGAAATCTTGCGTAGAAATAATCGCTGTTTTCTAAGGGTGAAGGGAATCGATAGAGAACGATGCGGAAAATATCCTTAAAGGGTTGAAGGGTGGATGCATAAACATCAGAAGTTACGATACTATTTCACTATACTACTAACTTCATTACAATACTATTATTAGTCCCAAGGTTTCGAAATTCCAAAACTTTACGAAGTCCCAGAATTCAAAAATTTCAGAGTCCACACACTAACTTTAGCGTGCGGTATTTCCATAAGTAAATATCGAACCATCCGCGTGAAAATAAACGTCCGTCGGAGCAGATACTATGATCCAGATCTGGAAGCTCCTTTGTCGCAAATCTCAGCGAGATAGAGTTATCGGAACGACGCTCTGGATGGACGTATTCCAAAGATGCTTTCACCGGTCATCGTGGTTACGTTTCAATTAAATGTTGCCGGAACACGATATTCAAGCCGGGTTGAGACAACGAGTAAACGTTAACGAACGAAGAAGAAACTCGTGTCAGACACGTGTTCAAGCGTGGCAAGACGGCCGTCGTTGCGTGGAAGAAATGACACGCACGCCACGTTCTCGGCGCCGCACCGATATAATACGAATCTGCGGTACGTAACTGCATTATGTAAATAGCACGCCGCGAAATACGTTTTACATGGACGTGGGTGTATCAAGATTTCCATGGGGATCTCGTGTTACCACGCCACAACAGCGACCACGGTAATTCGACGTTTTTTTCTTGCGTTATTACGTCCGTAATGCGAACCCTTTACCGCTCGATGGCCCGTGAACTACGTCCTTCCGAGAATTAATGCCAATTATTCTGTTTTCCCTACATTTCCCACCCCCTCCATTTTTCCAATTTCATTTTTCTTCAATTCTGAACACGCTTCAATTTTATTTGCATAGTCAGCGACTGATACCAAATTTAAACTTTCTTTGTTGATTTTGACACTAAAACTACCAAATGACCGCTCCACAAGTTTCTTATTATAAGGTACACATTTTGTTAAAGTACATTCCTTGAAATCAGCATTGATTTTCATCAAGGTAAAGAATAAATGTGTGTACTAATTGATGCTTCTTCGTTTGTTTATTTATTTTTAATTTCAAATTGAGTACACATTATACGTCGGTAGTTGCGACTCACACCTGACAGATAAATCATAGGGCAAGAGGTTAACCGTTCATAGTCCAAGTTCGAAACACGATACTAATTTGGCACGACTGTGAAACTGTATCGTAACAGTTTCGCAGCGATACCACAGCTAATATTATTAGAAATATGACATCGATTTGGCACGAGCCTCTTAAGAGTATTCAGAAAATTGTTGAAACTATGAGGCTTCCTCGCGTATGGTGAGCGTGTTTGCTAAGAAATAGTCTGCGTTCTTGTCCCGGTTAAGAAATGTGGGTCGATTGAAGTCGGTGGTTTAGAGCGATGACTTTTTATTTCGAGAACTTGGCCCGAGCGGGTCAAGGGTAGGTGGAAGACTGTCGTTCTGTTTTTAGAAGAGTAGGGAAACTTGGGAGATGAAGAACTTTGGATGCTAAAAGAAGGAATCCTTGGGTCCTAGAGCATAGATCTTCCGTGATCATGTATATATCGTAGCACGAATGTTACAAGAGGAACTTTCTACTAACAACATCGTTACATAAAAAGTTACACCCAACTATTTTAGCAGCTGAAGGAAAAACTGTATATAAAGGATCGATACGAAGTCTAATTACGGAGCAGCATCATCGATAACGACTCGAGCAGCGTAATAACGTTTTCCTTTTTCAGATTCGTTTTCGTTACCATTCCGTGGTAACGAGGTTCACGTAACGGAAATTCGCATGACCGCTTAAACGCAAAACGCGTAAAAAGTTCGATCCGCGTCCGGGCAGCTTTTCAAACGCGACGCTGAATCGTCGAGACGGAGCAGGTTGAATGACAGAATGCGTTTTCTAGTGCGGAAGCGAAGTTCGAAATAGGCCTACCGTTGCCCACGGAGCGCGCTCGATCATAAAGGCGAGCGTGGCATCGAGCGAGCGCAAGAGGAGCGCGTAACGAGCCCCGCGCAAAAGCCCGTCCTGCCATAATCGGCACAGGCGAGTTATACGGCCTGGTTGTCTGTATCTGGAGCGGAAACAGAAGAAAAACGAAATGGTGCTCCTGCTGGGAATCGCGCGCGTGTAATCGCATCGAGTCTCCACTGGACCGGGATACGTTTTTGACGAACTTTATACCATTTCTTTAAATATCGCTTGTCCAATATATTACACGAACCGGCCCCGTATGTCCTTAGCACGGTTCTGCCAGATATAAAATTAATGAAAACGTTGCGAAGACCGTGTAGAGTGTAGCGGTCGAAAGACGAACGAGGAAACGACCTCGGCGTTTACCGGTAACGCGCTCGAAGCAGCCTCCGTTTCGCGAGAAGAAATATTTGGATGGTCGCGTCACGGAGTACCGTTAGCGTAGGGTGGTCGGTGATCGGCGATTTTTCGTGAATTTCTCGGGCCCTCCTCCAGCGAGTCGAGTCGCAAATTTCGCGCCCAGGTCACGACGTCGAGCGAGCATGCTCAGCCAAACGTTCTCGCGTTCCATCCAACCGAAAGAACGAGTCTGGCCACGTACCGCTTCTCTTCTCGTTAATTAGTCCTCGCTTGCCCTCGCGAACCCTATTACCAACGTGAGCGGACACTCAATTATTTCGTCATTGCGTTGATTGGCTGACTCCTCTTTCGTCCCGTAACTCGTCTTTGATTACCTCCGTACAGCGTACGAATACTTTAATCCCGTGTTCCTGTAATAGTTACGTTACTCCGACTTTTTCTCCGCCTTTCTTTTATCAATTATTCCGCTACGTGAAAGGCTCGGGAGTTGCGGATTATTTGAAACGTTAACACAGAAATTTCGTGCGAAACGAAGATGGTTTTCGTAAGCAAAAATAGTTATACTTTATAAGTTGGAGCCATTTTAGTGTATTTGCCGTAGAGGAATTTATTGTGGTCGGGAGTTAAGTAGATTCGAGCGAATGAGTGCGTCTATCACGCTCGGCTATTTCTTCCCGAAGCGAGTTAAAATTTATTCCTTGTTCGTCGAGGTTTCGCTTATTTCGCGGAAAAGAAATTCGTGGAAACGTCGGTGGAATATCGAGGGATATATTTCTCGCTGGAATGGAAAGAAGGGTAGAAGAAGAAGAAGAGGAAGAAAGGTAAAAAGAAGAGGCTCGTATCGAAATCGATTCGTCTCCCCTCTGTTCGTCAATGGAACAGGTTAGGATCCGCGAGAGAGTCGTTCGTTTTTCTTTTTTCCATTCGCGGGCAGAGTTCGTGAGGCTCGCTCGAAAGGCAAGGGAAGTTTCTAAAGGCCTCGATCAACGTCCTTCCCTTCTCGCGATCTCGCGTGGAAATCGATAAATGTCGACGTGCGTACCTCGGTCACGTATCTAACCGGAGTATCGTACCAGGACTCTTTTGGACTTAAGAAATCGACTCGATCTCTCTACGGTTGTTGCACGAGATGAGGACTCGCTTCGACTTGCTACCCTCTTTTCTTCCTTTTTTATTTCTTTCTTTCTCTCTTAGTCCACGTCAAGATTTCTCATAACGGGCTGACCAGACGATATACGCTCAAGATGACAGGATATATCGCGACAGGAGAAACGCGTGGCCGGAGATGAACGCGATTCTCGGCGTGGTCTGAAGCTAATTAACACGAGCGGACACGAACGACTCTCTTTTCTACTAGAACGAATTGCTCGCAAGTGGAAACTAGGCGTCACGATTTATTCGTTTCGAGAGACGGAGGAAGATCGATGGCTTCGGGACACGTTTGAACATCGACTTTCTAACGATGCTCTTACAAACGTACAGACTTTTAACACGCTCTGTCCTCTTCTTCTTGCCTTGTATCATTTTCTTTTTATCGCGATAAATAGACCGATTAACGACAAACATTTTCGTACTTTCATTTCCCGCTATTATTTCTCGTTAACCGCGACTGAAAAATAAATAATTTTGCAGCGTATATTAAGTGACGTAATGACGTTACGTTAACTGATCAAGTACAGAGAGTAACGTGTACAAACGCAAGAATTAAAACCTACAACATGCGCGTCTACTAAAACATTAAAATTACCGAGAATATCCCCTTCATATTTTTATTTTGTAAGAACGTAGTCGAATAGAAGAGGTCGCGAGAGTTAACGCGAGTTGGCTGAGCCCCAAGTGTGGAAGTTTTCCCACAGTTCCGGTGCCAACACAATGCCAAAAGGACGCGCGCGCATCCTGTTGGATGGCTCCTTCCGGTTCGTTCTCGCTTTATTTTCCTTTTCTATCTCCTTCGCCTCGCTTTTGTTCGAGCGTTTCCTACGCACTGCTACGAAACTGTTGCTCTCCTCTCCTCGCTCGTTCTGCTCCGTAAATTTCGTGGAATCACGCATTGTCCAGAAAGAGACACGCCGAGAGTGAAGTACGAAAGGGAAAGTACTACGTATGTATATCACCGTCACTTTAACCCCTCGCTTAATTTTCTAAAGCAAATGTCCGAAAATTTCGAGTCGCTTTATTTGTCCGAACTTACGGTGCACGCGGAATAAAAAGAATACGCGAGTTGTCGGAGAAGAAAGGGGCAATTACCGTTGCCTAGACAAAAACCGTCTTCCTCATTGTCATACGGGTTTCGTCGCCAAGTTTCTTTTTAGTCGTAAAACGAAGCAACCGAGACACAACAGGTACTGGCATTGCCCGCGAGAATGCAAAGTAGCTGTTTTTGATCTCTCATCCTACCTTGCTACTCCCCTTGCCACGTAATTTCTACTCTTTTCATTCCCATCCTAACAATTAGCCGTCGACCTCGTGTCTTTTTCTCCTTTCAAAGTCGTCGCTGCGCTTTGTAGTGATTCCACGTTGCAGATAGCCGAGTCTTTCAATACGAATTAACCGCTTTGACTCGTAAAATTGTTCCAAAGACTTCTCGCACGAAACTCGATCGCGTTACAATGGACTCGCCTCGCGGACAATGCAGAAGCGTAAAGTGCTTAGAGTTGCCAATACAATCTGCTTCGGTCAACGAGCGTCGAGTACGTAAACTAGAATAATTGGAAGGAAGGATTTTCCATGTAAATCGTAGAACAGATACGATTGGTTCTGTACCGTCACGAGGTAATTATTCGTAATTCGTCGACGTTGTTGAAAAACGAGGGTGGTCCCGGAAAGAAGAATGCCAGGTGAATCATCGAGTAACGAGCGCTACGTCTTAATGGAACAATAAATGAGCCGAGCGTAACGGTGGCGCTTAAACTCTTTTAGCCGTTAGTCACCGATAACGTTCCGTCGCCTAAGAAAGAAAGCGCTCACAGAGAAGCCCGTGAAATCGATACGAGAGTGGGTTCACGAGGTGTACCACACGCGAGACGACACAATGGACCCTCATTTTTTAACGTCCGTCACAGCGTGGCTCGTCACCTGTCTAGCGACAGCAGCTGCGGGCTTTCCATGTCCCTCCTCGCCATACAAATCGGGAAACGTATGAACGACCCTTACGAAATAAAAACGACTCTCGAGAGTTCTCCCATAACGGAGATTTCTCTCTTTCATGGGAATACAGGGGAGCGCCGATTCGCATACGTAGAGCGGGCCTCTCGGTTCGAGATACTACTTTTTCGATAGTTAGATCATCGAAGCGTGAACGTGATCGAAGGATTTCCTAAATAATCGTACCGTGTCAACCGGTTCGGCGACATTGAAAGTCGATTAATCGTTAATTGTGGAACGATATCGGGTGTTTAAAATTAACGCTGACGATCGAATCCGCGATCGCGTGACCGGACGGTCAAAATCGATATGGCGCAATCATGCATTTGCCATCGATGACAAAGCCCGATATATCGTAATCGACAGCGACGCTAAAAGGCAATTGATAAGAATAATATTCTTGCCACGATTCGTTCTATAAATCGATGTTTCATACGACGGCGCTGCCTTGTAAGTTAATTGAGTCGTGTTCCCGTAGAAATTCGCAGGTGCACGCTGGTAATATTAAAAAAGAAATGAAGCGAAGGTGCGGCAGAATTGCGCAAACTTGCTCGGCAGTACCGTGAAATTCTCGTCCAAGGACAAGGCGGAGCACGGAATCGAGCCTTCTTTTAACGGGATGAAGCAAGTTCGAGGAGGAAACGAGGTCGATATCTAAACGCGATCGGAACTAACGTGAAAATCGATTTGACCCAGAAAATTCTCGTATCGCGAACGATCGATCGATCACCTAGCCGTGAAAACGCGGGACAGGTGAAACGAATAATGGAGACAATTTTACAACGGTATTAGCCTTTTCAAGTATGAAACCGTGTAATCGGTTAAAGTAGAACATCGGAAGGAAGTTGCATTACGTAACATAGCTTAAGGATCAGAATATTCAAATTGTACAATGACATATCCTATCATATCTATGACATATTGTCAAGACATGTGACATATTGTCAAAAGACATACATGTTTCAATTAATTAAACGCAGCGAAGAAACAACACTGTTAAAAACAATTCCAGTCATGTTGTTCCAATCTTGTCATGTTATTTTCCTTGCATTCTCACGTTGCAAAAGGAAAACGTAATTATCCGGCGAGGTAGCCAAAAATAAAGTAAAGCGCTAATTTTGACCGACAGCGTACATAATTTCATAAATTTAGTGGCGCTTTAAATAGAACAATAACGACAAAACGCTGTCGACCAGACGCCGTTCCAAAGTTAGCCCGTCGATGTATAAATGGAGTACAAGATTCATCACGAATTCAAGGCGGAGGAAAAAGAAGGTGCCATTGGAGCAAGCATCCTCTAAGTACCGGTGAGTATCGAGAGTACTTAAATATGTACGCGTCCTTTCGCAGCAGCCAAGCCTCTTTCTCGGAACGTCCCAACTCGCGACCACGTGTGTTACTCCCCCTGGCTCGACTTGATTTGCCATTGTGATGCAAATTCACCGCGGATTCGTACGCACACGAGGATTCCTTCCAAGCGACAACAACCATCTTCCCCGAGTTAAACTAACAACACGCTCTTTGCTCGTCCTTCTACCTCGTATTTATTCGATCGATTTTTTCTTCGATCCGCGCTCGTTCGGTCGTTAAATATACGGTCAAGTTTTCATCACCTGCGCACTCTCTTCGCTAATGATTTCTGCAAAGAGGCGGAATCTGAGGAGGATCAGTTATTCGGAGCGAAGGTGATAGAATCTTTTTACGCGTCTATTACTCGAAAAATCGTGAATAGAAAAATTGTTAATTATGGGTGTTTATAAATGGCGAAGCGTTCGGCGTTCGACCGAAAAATACTTCTCTCTGAACATTTTTCCTCGAGAGTTCGTTGACTCAGTTGGTCAGAGTTCACTGAATTCTCGATCCCCTGGTCGGATCGTGTTAGTCGTTTTTTTTGCATCTTTTTAAGGGACGTACATACGCGCGCAAGCTGGCTTAATATTTGAATAACGCGCGTAGGTTTGACCCGGTCGAATCAACGGCATATCGGCCCGGCCATAATCAGGCGACATTGTGTACCGTAGATTATGGGGTAGAGAGAGAGAAAGAAGGAGAGCTGCCTCGAACCAGCCAGCTACGCGAATGCATAAGTAATGGAGTTACGAGACACGAGTCTTCCTCCCTCTTCTTTTCTCCAAGAGAATGCACTTTATTGGCCGGCTCTCGCGATCTTCACACCTGTCGACTAAATCTTTGGCCAAGCAGGGAAACCGAGACGAACGAGCGACGATAGAAAGCGCCTCCCGTCGTAATTACTCACGACGAATAAAAGACCCGTGATGACTCGCCGATTCGCTATCACGCGAGTTTCAATTGGAAACGAGAGAATATTTCGATTTTGAAACACACGATTTATGAAGCTTCGTCAACGTTTACCGCATCGAGTTAAGTAGCCGCGGTTAATTAAAATATATCATTTTTCGCAACCGGTGGCTACGATAAATCTAGATATTGTTTCGAAACGCGTTTTGATTAATGAATATTCCCAACAAAGTCTGAGGCCGTTGAAAGTTTCCCGAATAAATCAGTCACTTCACACTTCGCGCAACGATCCAACGCGCACGATAGAATTCGCGTGGAACCGTGATAAAGCGGTAGGTACATAACGGTGCGAGACTGTGGAGCACTTAAATCATGCCTCTCATATTCTAGCCTCGCCGCTCGAGTGCGTGCGTTTATCTCGTATCAACGATTCCGCGTTAAAAGAGAAAGACACAAAAGCGCATATTTCAAACGAATCGACCTCGGTTCGGACAGAGAAAGCTCTCGCGAAATCGTAAATAAAATCGTGGAAAACGACAATAGTATTTGCGAATGACTTGAAAGTATTCGATAGATATTTAATTAACATCGTAGCGCGTTACAATTTCGATGGTCTCGTACGGTAAGCGCAAAGGGATTGGCGTCTTCTATTCACCTACACCGTGGCTCGTGGTGCACACACCTGGTGTCGTGTACGTACAAGCGAGCACCGACAACGCGCTCGTCTACACGGATGCTGACCGAGAGACCATGTCCGGAGATAAATCTCGCGGTGATATTGCCACGGGACTACCCGCGGTGGATCGTTCGCGCGATCGATGGATCATCGATCGGTACCTCCGTGCCAGCGGGTGGGTTTGCAACGTGCTGCTATACGACTCGTTCCTGCAACACTCCTCTTCCACACGGACGCGTGTACGCACACCACCTTTGCACACTTTCGCCAAACGATTATTCGATTGGAGAATCGGCACGCGTACGCGATCTTGCGATAAAGCCTCGACTACTGTTCTCGATTAGTAATTTTAGAGGAAAAGTATTTCATTAGAAATGATTCAAATCTTCGAGGAGAATGTCAGTGATTTAGTTTAAGCTTTTTGTACGTTTTCTTCTCCTCGAATATGCACCGTTATCGAGTTGGATGTATTACGTGAAATCAGGGTTTTATTAGATCCTCGAAAGACGGAACGAGACGGTTTTAAGGAGAGAACGATTTCGCTAACCAGGTAAAAGTATCACGAGCAGATAAGGATTCAGATCGCGTCGTTGCTTGGAATTCTTGCAATTCGGTAAATCCGTGACTGCGAAGGATCCTTTCGAAAATTGAGCGGAATACGTGACACGTTCGCGATGAAACTATAAAACTGGAACTACGCTACGTGTGTGACATTTAATTCCTTTAGCGGATTCTCAAAACTCAGTGTTATCCCTGTGCTAGTTACATAGTCGATAACTATCATGCTAGCGAATTCGCAAAACTTTCAAGACATCCTTCTTCCAAGGCTGCAAAATTATAATTTTAATTAGCAAATTCTTAAATCTTGCAGTCGCGTACTCGTAAAAGTCACGCAAAAATACGACAATAAACCAGTTTCTTCGTTTCGGTGTCACGCGCGGGAGCCGAAAAAACTCGCAGACGGCTAAAAAGCATTCGGCACGACACGCGAGCAAAGTAATTTAACGCCAGATCTAGCACGCGTAAAGCAGCAGCCATCTCTGGAGCGCGTGCACGAGTTGCAATTAAAATCTCGGAATTAACCACGCGCGTGTCTTCTGCTCTCTGCTCGCCGTCTCAGTACGTCGCCGCGTATCTTACGCTCGGACGTCACGACGGAGCCTTAAAATTACAATAGACTCCGCTCGCGATTCATCGTCTCCGATAAAGGCCGAGTTTGCTCGTACACCGATGGATTATCAGCGAGCTCATCGAGATTCCACGGCTCCCTAATGATCGAGGATCATCTGGCTTACGGAGCGCAGGAGATTGAGCGTCGAAGACGCGTGTAAGCGTCGCGGTCGAACGCGACCGGTGAATACCGCGTCTTCCTCGTAGGTGTTTGCAAACAATGGCAGAGAATCATCTACGGTCGATTTCGACATGCGACTGGAACGACGCTTTGCAATACGAACAGGGTGTGCCGCAAATGGGTCTATGCTTGACAAAACCAAAAAGGAGACTGCCAGACGCGTCTCTCGTTTTTCAATTGTACGTGGGGAATATAAATTTATCTCTTGCCTCGATCGGTTTATTCGCGTGGAAGTTTAGGTTCATAAGGTATGATATTTTTTGACTAACATAAGCTTCTTGATAAATGTGATAAAGGTTGGCTGTAAATGTTGATGGTAATTTAAATCACTTACAGCAACACGTATAACAGATTCAGTACTTGACACTAAAACTACCGAACAGGTCAAATGACCGCTCCACATGTTTCTTATTATAAGGTACACATTTTGTTAAAATACATTCCTTGAAATCAGAATTGATTTTCATCGAGATAAAGAATAAATGTGTGTACTAATTTACGATTCGTCGTTTATTTATTTAATTTTAACTTCATTTACATCATATGCCGGTAGGTTTAGCGTTAAAGTATCGTTAGACAATAAAGCAAAGTGTATTTACACAAAGCGACAACGAATAAAATTAAACTTGGTATCAATGAAGAAATCAAATTGAAATATATTGTTATGGACCAAAAGTGCCTATCAAATTGACTGAATCGAACAAGGTATAGTAAGGCGTTAAATGAAAAGGTCTTCTTCAACGAAGAGGTTAGTGTTCCAGGAAATATGAATGGCGCGGATAGGCATGCTCGTTACACCTTTCTCTACCGACTGAGTTCTCTCAGGTTTCCCTCGTTCCGTCTTCCTTGCTCGCGTGGTTACTCGCTATTCGAGCAAACGAGTGGCTGCAAATATGTATCGTGCACGGTCAAGCTGGCATGGTCTGAACGCGTACCTGCCCACGCAACAGAGGACGGAGGCACCGGCGTCTAGATATATGACGCGACAATGAATCAGAACCGGAACCTTCGGCATTCCCGAGGGCCGTATTCTGCGTGGAACAAGGTCCTGTCTACACGGGTGAACGCCTTCGAAAGCGCGCCATCGCCTCGCCACACAGTGCCGTCACCGAACCCGTCGATTGTTGTTATACGTTCCATTAATCGTCGCGAAAATTAGTCTTACGGGATATAAAAGTCGCTTGCGAGACTTTATACTCGCTCGACAATTCTGCTCCTTCCGACTGGGCTGGTACTTTGCACTCGAGAGGTGACTCTCAGTCACCATTTTATTCAGTACAATAATTTGAAGCAAGCATTTTTTAACTGATTTTATAATGTGACACGTGTGACGTATAAACATAGTGAAATTATTAGTAGAGAAATAATAACAAGAGAATTCATTTAACTTCTTAACTAAGTTTTAAAGTTGCTGTTTGTAAACAGGCAAATTACCTCCGAGTGCAAAGGGTTAATATCTAGAAACTGATCCTTCTGACATTTTAAATGTGAAAATACACGGTATGTCAACAAACGTATTAGAATAGCGAGAACGTAGATGTTTTATCGAACTTATAATTGCGGCCGACAAAGAATATAATATAAATGAGATCAGGACACGGTGTTGCCTGCAGCCATGCATATTTACAAGTCCGATATCTGAGCCAGTCGATCGAATTAAACTCAACGAAGTCTTCATTCTCCGTTTCCGGTGTCGACGTACGCGAGAGCGAGAGGAAGGGAGAGAGAGCGAAGGCAATCGAAGTAACTAACCAGAGACAGAAAACAAGATACGACGCTCGTATCTCGTCAATTAGCGTAATTCGAATTAAGCATGTCCCACGGTGCGATCGAGAATCGAGATCGTTCGTATCGAGGGGTTGGAAGGAGGGCAGGTAAGACGGTCGACTAGATCGGTGCTAATACGCTCTCGGGCAGCCGTACGAGATCGAGATATCGATCGGTTTTATCGGGTTCGAGAGGCAGGCCGACTCGTTCGGTGTGTGCACCCGCGGCAGAAATCGATGGCATTCATTGCGTAACGAGCCTCTTACCGCAAATCAAACTAATAGCCAATAAAGTACGCCGTCTAAAATCGTGTTCGCGTAGGCTAGGCCGCACCTGGATTCATCCTCGTGGACTCCATTTAATCCGCTTCCTACATCCACCTTCCCGATATCGCGATCGTACCCTCGGAAAATTTACATTTACCCTGATTGCGTTTATTAACACATTTATCACGAGCATTGTGCACCTGCTAATAATGAAATTTATCGTTTTTACCCTCCATCCTCGCTGTGAGAAAATGACTCATAGTTACTTCGAGCATCCACTCGAAACGAGTTGCGAGTGCTTCGATCAGAACGTGTCTTGCACCTGTACAGAATTTACGCTTATCGAATCTCTACGTTTAGTACTTGTTTAGAAAATGGTTAAATCATGTTGAAATACTAATAAAAGTACCGAGAAAGATGCACCCGTACCAGTTACGTTTAAGTTTATTAACATATTTGCCTCACGTGTCTTCTATCGATACATCTGTTACTACGAACAAACTTGACTCGACAACGGACTCTATCGAGCAAACCATCAAAGGTAACAATAAACTGCATAGATATGCAGTAAAATCGACACCGCGAATGATAAACCGATGAATAAGCCTTCTACTCGTATCGTACGCAAAGCGCATTCTCCACGACAACTGTGCAGCAACGATCGACAATTTTCGTCGACGATGATTTAATCGTGCTCGCTGGACTTTCGAGATAGCGCACGTACAAATGTTCCTGCATACGTGTTCGTACAGATGGAAATCTGAACATGCGAGTACACCTTTAGTCTGCTTTTAGATTATTTTCCAGGTACGAAACAATGGTGCATGGTTTAGATCACGCGACCGAAAGTATCGAATCCTATGTTTATAGTTCTCAAAATTCGTGTGCTCCAGATTTCTACTTATGAACATTCTTAGGTTCTTGTACGGGTAGATCTAGGTTCCAGATTTCTAGATTCTGTTAGATGGTATATTCTAGGTTGCTGATCTTTGGGTTCCAGATTTCTATACAGTTAGATTTCTAGATCTCAGATCTGCGTACATTTCAATCTCTATACCCAGATCCCTAAATCTCTATATTCCCAACTTTCTATATATTCAAACTCATATATCCCTAAATCTCTACATGCATTACTAGATCTCTATGTCCTAATTTCTACACATCCAGATCCTTATATTGGAGATCTGTATACATCCAAGCCTCTGTAACTCCAGATCCTTACATTGCAACTTTCCAAATCCTCAAATTCCCAAATCACTAAATCTCCAAATCTGCAGAGTCCTAAATCCTGAAATCCCCAGATCATTAAATCTCCAAATCTGCAGAGCCCTAAATCCCGAAATCCCCAAATCACTAAATCTCCAAATCTGCAGAGCCCTAAATCCTGAAATCCCCAAATCACTAAATCTCCAAATCCGCAGAGTCCTAAATCCTGAAATCCCCAAATCACTAAATCTCCAAATCTGCAGAGCCCTAAATCCCGAAATCCCCAAATCACTAAATCTCCAAATCCGCAGAGTCCTAAATCCTGAAATCCCCAAATCATTAAATCTTCAAATCTGCAGAGCTCTAAATCCTGAAATCCCCAAATCACTAAATCTCCAAATCTGCAGAGCCCTAAATCCTGAAATCGCTATATCGCGGAACGTTGAAACGAATTTAATACGGTTTCGATAAAGAACAATCGATAAGATACGTATAAATCAAGGAAGAGACAGTAATGCGTTAATAGAAGGCACGATAACGGGGCGTAATCTCGATTTCTCTCGGCCGTTCTCGTCTACCTTCTTTCCAGCCGCTTCTCTCTTCGTGCGGCTCGACGTTAATTCTCCGTTTAACCCGAACCTCCTGTTCCCTGGGTCGAGGATCTTTGACACTGACGACGATCATGCTAGAACAAGACTACAGGGTCGGGAAAGAAGAGGACACGACACGACTTAATGTCGAGGTCGTTAAGACCTCGTTTTCACTACATTACCGGACAGCAACGGTGGCTCCGTTCTTCATGTTCCTCTTCCCATCTTTTCGTAACACAGTTACTGACCCTTCCGTATTTACCACGTTTCTACGTTTCGGACTACCTGTTTCACGACTAAGCTATCTGCACGTTTAGAACGATATTTTTATTATCGTATTACATTTTAAGCGACGAACTATGATATCCTTGTAATAATGACCTTTAATAATAATCTCCTTATTATTGTATAATCCAAATAATTAAAAAATGATTGTGTAAGTTCCAAAGTAAAATTAACGCAACTTTCGAATTCGCTAGTAAATAAAGTCACGATAAGGTGAAGAAAGCTGGCGAGTTCAATTTAATTTCAATAATAACTATTCACGATTGATTCCAGAGATCGATGCGCACCGCGCTTTTTGCTTTCCCCGTTTATGTTCTTCGCGGAATATATTATGCATTATGGGGCTTATCAGAGAAGATGCAGCGCGATTACGAGGCGCTCAGTTTCGCACGGAACCTGTGGGAGAGCAGAGAATTGAATTATGGGAGCACGCCTAGGGAAGATGCTATCTGACTGCTCTGTAATGAAAGAATGCCCGACGATGTTGCGTTTCCTTAAGCATGCGTGTGTGGAGCAATTACCTTCAATACGTCTCGCGTATCGATTAAACGCATGAATCGCATAAACTAGAATTATCGAACGTTCCATGAATTACAGCTCGTAAAAGCCCTACTAATTAGCCATTCGTCTATTAATTTATATAATTCTTACGATAACCTTGCGACATAATTATAACGATACAAGTCCTCTTTCGTAGTTATATCTAAGTCGTGAAATTTTTTCTTGACACCCTTTTAATTTGCTAATAGTTGTACACTCCGAATGATGTAAAATTCGAATTCAATTGAAACGATTACAAAAGGACGAGCAGGTAAGATACCTGCTTCAGAGAACATTCCTGGCGATTTTCGAGCAACACCTTGCGAACGGAGCGAAAGTCGAGGCAATCTCGAATGAAAGTCTAAACGAAAGTCGAGTCAAAGGGCCCGGTGTCGAGCGACCGACCGTGAGGCCGACTGACCGACTGTCCACGAAATCCTATTTAACAGTGGAAAGAGAGAAAACGCAACGGCTTATCGAATACACTACATCTAACTGTACAACTGGGACAAGTACGGTTTCAGGAGGTTTCATAAAGCCACCACTCTGTTAAGTTCCCAGGCATAGTACAGAGGAGTTCCTACTCCATCGAGGTATCATCAAAGTTTCAAGCTATCGAATTACTAAGCTTTCGAGTCACCAAGTGAATAACCTTGCAACCGCTACCGAGTAAGCTCCCAAATAATCGTGCTCGCGAATCGAGTTACCGGCTAATTCGGCTATGAAACTAGCAAGGTATCAAGTTATTAACGAACGAAGTTCCTTGTTAAAAGGCTTAACTACGGCGATTTAAAGGCCGAATAAACAAACCCGGCACAAAGGCGTAAACGTTTAATTACCTCGAATAATTGGATTAAATCGAAGGAAAGGAAGGAAGAACGGAATCAGCTCTGCCCTTAACGACAGAGCATCACGAGAGGAGAATTAGAGTCGAAGAAGAAAATTGCTGCGAATTTAATTGCGATCATTACCGCGGTTACATCTCCCTGACAGCTAACGATCCCGTACTTGCAGGAAGCTGCACGGAATACCGACTGTTCTCTTTTCTTTTCCGTGGTCCTTCGTTAACGAAACGATCTTGCCGTGAAACGACGATAATCTTGGTCCGGTAAATTCGCGAACGCCCTAATAGTCAGGTGTAACGAGACGATTCATTGTCCGCGATATTTAACCCTTCGTGACTGCGTTTATCCAGCTACTCCGGGTAATCCTTTACGACGTAAATTAGTTTGCTCGGTTCGATGAAATGCTACTAGAACGAAATAAAATAATGGTGAAAATCCGAGGGTTAATTGCCGATATGATTCATAAGGACGTAACTCTAAATTCACGGATTCTTGTATGTCTAAACCTTTATTTATAGGTATTCCTACATCTTAGACCCCAACCATGTAGGAACTAGACCCAAGGATATTTAAGTCCACATCTAATAATAAGTGCCATTTCCTAATTCATACATACATATCTAGAGCAACAAGTATCTACCTATACCTAGATTCATAAATACCTAGATCTATGAATATCTAAATCTGTGGACATCAAGGTCTATCTCGACAAACCCATATCCCAAGATCGTTACACTCCCATAACTTTAAGCCCGTATATCTGCATAACACTGTTGCAATAATTACTCCTGCTAACATCGAATCATGGTTCTGACACGGTCAAGATTCAGCGTTCCAGAGACGGTATTCAGAAGCTACTTAACATGTTTCTGATTTGCATCGTGAAACAGGAAAGAGGGAGGGAAATCGGCGTGCGAAAAGCGGCCTGTAAATAAACCGCGTTAAGGGCACTCGATGAAACCTACCGTCTCACGAGATATCGCGAGGATCTCTGGTTAATTGCTGAAGAAAAATGGCAAGATAATTAGGATAATAATTAAAGGCGAAACTTCCTGCTAGCACACTCGTGATCTCGTTTTACAATTAATATTTCATCCCCTACTTATGGGAACGTCTTCCCACCACCTTCCCATCCTAGATCCACGAGGATATTTTCTAGGAAGGATCAAGGACGAAAGGAGATGACGAAAAGAATGTCACGGTCAGAACGTTTTCGAGAACTGTGGCTTGTTTTTTTCTTAACAGCCAGCAACGAGATTCGTTTTTTCTACGAAATCTCTGGTCCCGGAATGTTCAGGATGTCATAACTCGTTCGTCCCGAGGACTCGAAGGGATGCAAAAAGAGAAGGCTCGAGCAGGAGGATCGTAGAGTGCCAGGAACCACGCGGTCTCTCTATCTCGTAAAGAACGAAACCGATGGCCAGACACCCCCGTTGCGATTTTCATATTCACAATTAGCATCTTTTCTGCCTCGTCTTTTCGAATTCGACCGGACAATGCTAAGAACACCCGCGGAGGTGAATTGGCTCGTTCAACGAACAAAAATCGACGCGGATTTTTGGCCAACAAAAACCAACGTTTCGTCTGGAGGTGATCTTTTTAAAATCGATGACGCATCAGAGCCCTGTCGACGTTTATGCGACTGACGCCTCAACTTTTATGTTACCAAGCTTTCGAGATGCCTAAGTACATCAGCGACGCAAAGTTCTGGGTTACCGCGGTATCAAAGGTAACCAAAGTTCAAACTCGCGATGATAAATCGACTTTCGAGGCTCGTGAATTTTGTATGAAACGCTTCGATAAATTTCGTGGAAACACGAACCGATCTTGGATGTTTTTCTGTAGGTTGTAACGAAAGCTACCAAGGCACGCGTTCTTCCGTGATGGAGGAACGAAGACGAAGCTTGATTCAGAGTTTCGGAATGCGCGCGGACCACGGGAAGCCTTCGGGCCAATGGGTTTCCTTGTAAAATACCTCCGCTGTCGACGGGGAATCTTACAAGCAGAGGTCGCGAAGTAGCCTCCGGCATTTTGAATTAAATTGGGCTCGAATCGACGGAGCCGATCAGCGTAAACAAAATAATTTTCAAATTTTAAGTCTTCGCCCGATTATCTTACATTGTCGGTGGAACGGTAACACTTCATAAAATGTACCTTCTGCTTTATGCATTTTTACATTGTATCAAGAATATCGATAAGTACCTAATCTACATCTTTTTAAACATAGAATAAACTATTTAGATTCACCGTAAGAAGCATAAAATGAAATATTTTTGTCTGTCTCGCATTTGACACGCGTTTAAGTTATTACGACGACAATGCGTTTATGGGAGGATAAGAATCTGATTTGGTTGAAAGTAAGGGCCGAATTTGAGGAAAAAGACGCGTATCACCGAGTATCAGATTTTGAAGGGTCAGTCACCGGCGAGGCACAGCAATCAACGCGTTAAATGAGGGACGTTAGCCGTATTCGTTCCATAAAAGCGACGAGGATGGACCGTAAAGTTTTGTAAGATGGTCAAAGGACTTGACGCGTTCAAGGACCTCGCGAGGAAAAAAGGCGAGCGTTCGCGGACCATGTTCAGGATATTCGGCTACCGTGCTCCATCACCTCCGATCGTCGATGTTATCTGATCGAGAGAGCGGCAGCATCGAGAGCCCGTAGGACTTCCTCGTGTCCCGCCGAGATAGAGAGGAAAGGAGAGAGTCGAGATCCGGGCGGTTGTGTGTACCGCGATTTAACTAGATGCACACCGGCAGATCCCTATCTCGCGCCCAGTTGCGAGCAAGAGCTGCTCGACAACGCTCCGGAGAACCTCTCTCTTTCGATTGGCTTCGGCCAAAGGGAGCGAACGGTCGTTAAGGGCTGCGTACAACGGGGAGTTAACGCGTCCTCCTTTTTTATTTCTACCTCGCGAAATTAATGGCGCCTTGCGAATGAATAGAAAAAAAAGATGCACGTAGCGAAGCGGAATGAGCACTGGAACACCCTTGAGCGAGCAGAAGGAGTCGTTAAGAATCACGGTCGCTCGAATTACGAACATTTGGTAACATTCCTTTTTTACTCCTCGGCTACCGAAGCTTCAATTTGTATCGAAGAAATAGAAATTACTACCAAACTAAACAGAATCTCTGTCGACGTGAAATAACTATCTTAATTAAAGATCCTTAATTGGAGAACACCGTAGAGGATATTTAATTACGGATCATTGACACGCTTCTCACGGTGATTTAAACCGCGCGTACCAATATAATTGACACGCTGATTCGCGCGTGCTTCTGCAACGTCGAAGATGCACCTCGATGGCTCGATTCAAATATCGCGTCGTTAAAACCGCGCAATTTCGTCGAATTACAAATCTCGCCGCTCCACCAACGACATTTAATGGCCACGCAATTTCGTTCCTCTCTACGTACATGCACACAATTTTCTCGCGTTGCACCCACCGATTTCGCGTCCCGCTGTTCGCCCCGAACGGAAAGAGTACAATTTCCTCTTGTTGCGAACACGTTCGCCCGTGTACAATGCTACACGCTCGGTGAAAGCTGCCGATTTTACGATGCCCCTGCAATTCGACCTGCTCATCTCGATCCGCGTGTAAGACCCGGAAAGAAGCGCGCAAACGATAGGCAATTTCGGTCCTGAAACTACTTCCTTATATCCCGAGGAACACGTTCGAATCAGGTGGAAATTAATATCGTAAGCGCAGAGAAAGAGCACGTCGCCATTTTCCTATGGAAATCCTGCGGTCTTCGGGGGTGTATAACGCGGAGAAAGCGAGAATGAATTAGAAGAGATTACTTCGCGCCGTACCAAAACGTTCTTCCTCTATATCGCCATTTTCCCAAAGGAAGTTTACCGTGTTCGATACGGTATCTCTATCAGCACGCGCGTAAACATTACAGACATCGGTTTTTGCGCAAACGAATAGCTCGACCTATTCCAAAGTAAACACGAAGCTATCCAGGAACAAGAATCCCGCTTGATGATGATTTTTTTTTCTCCTACTCTATCCGTGTTCCGGTTACACGACGATGTTAATGGCCGAGGCGCAACATTTCGACGCGAGCAAACTAAATACTCATTAACTCGCGTGTTAAGCGTGCTCTCGCGGGTATGTACCGCGCTACATAACCACGCGAGTGTGTTTACGCGAAAGAAAGCAGAGTAAAGAACCGCGATCTAAAAACTGGTATTACGTTGCGTTGCAATTATGCAATCAGGTTAAAGCACGTACGACCGTGACGTTTAATCGCGATTAATTAAAATCTATCGGGAAGGGCCGTTCTCATCGACATCAGAATTCCGATTAATTAATTCCTATCACGATCCAATATTTCAATTGTCCGTTATTTTGCGGTTTCGCTACGAGAAAACCTGTTTCCGATCGAAACCGACGTTTAATCGATGATAACAGGCGAACGGTTTAGAAAGCACGCCCACCACTCGTTCGATCGTCGACTGTTTACTATCATTCTTGAAGTCGTGAAATTGCTTTAGCCTCAAATTCCTGTTGGTTACTCTACTAGAACCTTATGATACACCGTAATAGCCTCGAGAGACAAGCTGTGCACATGCATCGGCAATGGTACCGAAAAAATCTCCGTCGCTACTTCGTTTCGATACCGAATTCGCGGAACGACGCGTGATCGAGTTGCAAGAAGCGAATTACAACGTGGAATTGCATCGCGTTATATCCCCACGTGCGGAATTACCGTGCGTTATATTGCCACGTGTAGAACTGCTATGCATGAAATTGCCCCGCTATAACGCCAGCGTGGAATTACCATCTGCTATATCGTCGAATCGATGGTCACCGAGCGTAGAATCGCTACGCCTTGTCACGGTCAAATCGGTCCGAGAACATTTATTTCTACGTCCAACGTAACGTAGCAAATATTCGAGTTCCAAAAGACCGGAACTCGACTTAAGATTTAACGGATATGGCAGGAAAGCGAAATCGTGAAACGGACTCACCTCTTTCATGCCGTCGAGCCTGCCCAGACTCTTGGTGCCTCGCAGAGGCGGAAAGGCGGCGTCGTGCCATCCGGAGTTGCAGATCTGCACTTGCTCCGAATGCACGTTCAAAGCTCGCGCTCTGCTCTTGCTTTTGCGTTTATCCAGCAGATGTTTAGCTCTGGACTTCCTGACGGGCGCGGTTGGATCGTCCTCCGGGTCGCTTTGCACCTCCCAACGGGACGGGGACTTGAAGCGACGTCGCGGACTCGTTGGCGAGGTCACCGGAGAGGTGAGCCTCTGTACGAGGGTCCCGAACATGGTCATCATTCAATCCGATTTACCACCGCGTACGATCGAACCGATAGCCCTCTTCTCACGAGGACTCTGGCATTTTGCCGAACTTCGTCTCGGCCATCGATACGCTCGCGTTTCGACCACCACCGGTACCGATTTTGTCTGGTTCTTCCGCAACGAGCGCACTGTCACTCGCTACCGCACAGGTGGTTCACCGAAACGGATCGCGATACACACCGGGAGTACACACTCGCTCCGCGCGCCGTTCAAGGGCAGCAAACTGTTATTCACTCGAACGCGGCGGCGAAATAGCACGCGTTATCATAGCGATAGGAAGGAAAAAATCGGTCACATTCACAACGACGGAGATACGAGGGAGCGCGACTCGAGGCGCGCTCGTGTACGCGAGGATACCGTTTTCAGGTAGGTTCTCGGCACGTTTCACCGATCGACCGGAGAAAAGTAGTGGCCTACGGGAAGCGACGTGTCAGAGGCCCGGATCGACTCGAAACCAGGCACAAGTATTTGCCTTCGGGCGTGCAGCGCTCTCTCGCAAACGCGCTCCGCGTTTTCGACCGGTTAGTTCTACGTGCACCGTTTCTTTTACTCGCGCGAATCGCGCGCTCGAGCCTCGAGCGGAACGGCGGTGACGACGACGGCGAACGCGAGCGTGTTTCGAAACGTGACAACGACGACACGAGAATCGCTCGGGAGAATGTAAACGCGACACGATACACGCCACGAGCACCGATCACTGGCTACGTGCGGAATCGAACTGGTCGCGCGGAGACTGCGTTTGCCGACCGGTTGGCCTCGCTCCTGCGAGAATGCCCGAGTACGGACGAAGCCGCACGAAGCGAATCGGAGTTTGACGATCTACGACGGCCGGCAGCGAGACCGAGTCACCGGTTACCATGGCGATCGGGTCTTATTCCCCTTTGGGCCTTACACGTCGTTCGTTCCTCTCCCGGGAAACCGAACGACCTAGCAAGGGTTAAGTGTTCCGAAGATACGTTTTTTAAACTCCTTTTTTCTCCGTTATTCCAAATACTAGCGCCATTTTAAACCCCTTCGTGGAACGTAATTCGGTCACCGTTTGTACTCGCTTCTACCGGAAGTCATTAACATAACTACTGTGAACCTGTTCCTCCCTCGCGAAAAGTTACCGGAGCAGGTAGAAAAACGTTTCGCGCGTGTATTTCAAAGTGACAGATCGGTAACTGAATACGCGATTTTGTAATTGCTGTGAGAATTTCGCAGAAGCGTATCTTAATCGATTATAACTTCGCATACTAGACTTGTATCGATAAAATTTACATAGTGTCATGAAATCATAAATGTTCTACTACATTAAGGTAGTCGGGAACGATTTTTACGGAAGAATTTATAGCCGAGTACCGAAAGATTAGCGACTCCGTGTTTATCTTTAATGAGAATACGCTGACACCGCTTAGGGGGATAAAAATGAAACACCCGGTATATCGATCGCGAGAGTGTTCGTTAGAGAATCAGAATAAGGTATTAATTACAACGAAGACAGCAGATAGGCACAGATAAAAAAAGAAGCATTACGCGAATGCAGCATCGGTGGATGGTACAATAGTATAAGAAAAGTGATAATTGTCGGAGATTGGAAAAGATTGGATAACGAGTAGAGCGCGTCTGGATGCTCTGCAGGGTGCATCGTACTCTATTTGCAACTGGCGGAACGTGTCCCGCCGTAACGGTCTCGACCACGATAAAAGCAATTGATAATGCCTGACCCCGGAATGAATTCCTGTTTCTAGGCGTCAACCGGCTAATTAATGGCACGATGACTGGTTCTTGGTTGCTTCTCGGTGATATTCTCGCATGTCGGACACGATAAATGGGGAGTAGTCGTGCGGAACATCGAGAGAAGGTGCCGGGTTGTCCTGGAACGTCCAGTTCCACGAAGCTCCCTTTCAAAATGCGAAAGGTGAAAACGAGAACTCGATAAAGGAGCATCTAGACTCGGAAAGAAGGGGCACTGCCCGATTAAAAACTTAATCGTAGGATCTAATTAACACCGAGAGTAATTTCTATATCTATTAACCCGTACCCTCGTGATTTTCCCAGCAGTCGTGTCCGTCGGAGCTAATTATTTGCCGGCGCGATATTAAGGCGAATAAAGAAACTTAAAATATTGCGCACATTTCCTACTTTACGACCCTTGACCGCGTAAGTCGCGATTATAAAAGAGTTTAAAATTGAATAATGCCTCGAGTTGCGCAACCAACGTCACGGGTGCGACTCGGTATTATAAAATAAGAGTTAATAATCGAAGCTCGTAATAAAATTTATTCGCGAGGCATCGACTAAACCTAGGTTTAACGATCGTGCAACCGCGGCTTTCATCGTTCCGAAGGACGACGAGGTACCATCAGGGTAGAAATAGTGTAACGAAACGCTGTTTATTCCGCGAACGATATCATTAGGGTGGGAAGCCGTCAAAAGTTGGCTTATTCCCGCGCCTATATACGGCATTACGAGGAGCATGATTAATCGTTCCGGCAGTCCACTCGGCAATTATTACGCGGACGCCTAATTACCGCAATCAGCCGATACTAGGACCATTCTCCGTAGCGCCGTGTCCCTCTTTATTTCCTCTGCCGGTTGCATCCGTGAGAATCTGAATTACGCGAGGCGGATCGGAGCGATTGCGATTCGCCCTGTAACGAGCTCATGATCCACGATGCAAACAACGAGAACACGCGCTGTTACTCGCTACGCTTCCTCTTTCATCTTTCATCTTCATCGTCTCGTCTCGCGGAAGTCTACGTGTCCTGCGCTCCGCGATTCAACCGAGCGATACAACAGCCCTGTAACTAGAAATGTGCCTTATCTTTCATGCACGCTACCGTCTAGATACGAAATAATTAGAGAATCAACGAATATCTTTGCTCACCCTTTCATCAGGCGTTCACTCGTTAGCATTAAATCGCATGCGATACCATCGTGCGTTAGATCGCCACGCGTTTACTACGCTTTCGCGTTTCCACGCACTCGGATCTCGCAAAATGTCATATTTACGACGCGGCCGAACGAAAAGCGAAGGGAAGAAAACGAGAACGAAAATTTTGTCCGAATTCCATCTTTCCTGGCGCGTGGAATCTTCTCGGTTCGTCCTCGCCGCAGGAGGCTTAAATTTCAAGAGCACGACAGGTGCAAAGGCTAAATAAATTCCGGCTATCGCGAAATCGCGTCAGTCGACGGTCGCGGTTGTATTTTTCGCGCCTTCTTTTTCTCGCTTTCGTAGTCCCCGATTTATGGCCACGATTGCGGACGAGTAACCACCAGTTCCTCTTCTACGTACGTTTTTAACGCTTTCCTCGACGCGACGCGAATCTGGAGCAGAACGCGACACGCGCTAATCGAACACGCATCGAGTCGCGGATAACGTCGGGACGCTATAAATGTCGGACCGAATCGGGTCGACTGGCGTGCTGGCCGCATTCTTTTTCGATTACTCGCAAGTAGACAATCCGCGTTTACGTAACGCGGATTCTTATCGCAATGCTATTGTCACGCGAACAACGATCGCTCGTTGGGAATCTTCGCGCTCCGAGTCGGAAACTGGAATGCCAAAACCGCGGACCTACGGAATGCCCGAGCAATAAATTCGAGTTATCGCGAGGAATCGCAACGAGCTGTTTTAGCGGTCGTTCCTTTTTTTCTCGACATTTTTGACCGAGATGATCGCGGAACGCGGAAAGTCGCGATGCGAAATTGAATGAAAAAATTGACTAAACTCCTCAAGGAGAACTTATCGTACCCGCCATTGATCGCACCAGTTCAACAAACGCTTTACGCAAACTTTACGCTTTCTATCAACCTGTTACTTTAATCCTTTCTATTTAACGTTTTGATCAGCCTTCGAGGATTTTCCTCCGCGCCGTTCATCGGCATAAAATCCAACGCTCTCTTAGTAAGTGTACGTGCGCGAGAAGGGAAAACGTTGCGTGCCGATTATACTGTCGGACAGTGTGAGAAATATTATCCTTTGATCTCCGGAGCTGCGCACTCCGTGCCGGTTTCACTCCGGCAAGAAATTAACGACCACGGCCCGCCGTTTCAGTACGACCTGCCTACAGAGAGAGATTATCATCCGCGCGAGAGGCTGCCACGAGACGGAAGTAAGCGTGCCGCAGGAAGTGGCCGAACCGCGATTTCCCCTGACACTGAAGCGCGACCCGCCGCGTCGTTATCGTATCCCGTACCCACGCTTTGTGCCTGCTGCCACCGATAATGCGACAAGGACGTCGATTTCAAGGATTTCCCGCGTCGAATCCTATCCTTCCGTCATCCTTCGAAACGAGTTTCAACTGAATTTATGCCACTGTACTTTAAAACGATAAAAATTTGGGTAGTTACTCTTTAATTAGCTCTGATTTAAGGCGCACTTTCGCAGCGAAATATGTATACTGTGATGTTTACACGTCGTTATTCTCATCGAGATGCGAATGCGAAATGTTGAAATACTTGACGGTATTCAGCTGTTTGCAGAGAGAGATAAATTCTATGTTGCATCACTTTAGTAAGACATGCGTTATAGTGAGAAAAATTTAGACGTATTGATGAGCACTCGAGGGCGTATATTTACGCCTTTTCGTTACTATTGTAGGGTCGAGAAGGACCGTTAGCGAGGGTCGACCGGCCCAAACGGACGGTTTATGATAGGGCCTCTCGATCCAAGTGACGAAAAGCGGGCGTCAAAGACGTCGCCTAACTTCGACAAAAACGGTCGTTAGTTTGAAGTATCCAGTAATGTGAAAGATCAAGAGTGGGAAAAGAACACATTGAAAATATAGAAAAATCTGTGCCACCAAAAGAACAAAATTTGTCTGACACCTTTAATGCATCCTTGAATATTTGAACAATTTGATAGAACCAGAACCGGTTTAATTAGATTAGAGATCTATTAAGAACACAGATATCATTGATCAAAAGCAACGAAAAGTTGCAAAAGAAAGAGAGAAAGGAAAACATGCAGAGTAACGAAGAACCGGGAGTAAATAGCGAAAGAATCGAGGAGAGAATAGAAACCGGTTAGATTAGATGAGGCGGAGGTAAGGCGTGCCGCGTGAAAAACAAAAAACGGAAAAATGATCGGTGACACAAGAAACGTAGTAGATACTCGAAATAGTCGTTAGACAGAAAGGTGATTTACAGCGTTTCTCCGAGCGTGTGCCGAGCGGTCTTCGCGTTCGCCTTCGAGTCGTCCACCGTTTAACAAGCTATGCGATCGAGAGTTAAGGCCGCGAACGAGATCGTTTCTTCGTGAAAGTCGCGAATGCACAGGCCGTAGCCCCGGCCAGGAAATACACCATTCCATCGATCGGGGCAACGATAACGATCCGCTCGAGCGGTCTAATAACTCGCGATCTACGCTGCTGCCGCTCCGTGCCCATCGTGCGCGGCCATGCTTGCGTAAACGGGTTAATGGAGAGGTCAATGATGGAGAGGTATTAATAAATGGCTGGACAATGGGCGTGGAATTCGCCGGCATCGGTGAAGCTTAATCTTCCAATTCGACGAACCACCACTGCCCCTTCTATTTAACATCGTACTCGCTACATACGGAAGAACCGGCCAACGATTACGACGGAAAATTGCATTAGGGATGCGAGCGCTTCTATCGCGATCTTGCAAGAATAATCGATTATCGTCTTCTCGAATGTTTCGAACATTCTACTAAACAGCAAATTTATTCCAACCCTTAAGCGTTTCACCGTCGAAAATTAACTCGATGTATTACGAACCAATCGATCTATTCGCGCACGTTTCTATCGGAGAACACGATCGTGAACGCGTTAACGATCTGTCAAAATTTGTTACACTCGTTCCGAATCTCTCTATACAATAAATCTTGATCTCCCTTGTTCTTGAAGCGGAGTCGTCAAACGATAACAAGCTACAGGACACTGAAACGCGCTCGAGAATTACGTTCAAAGTGTCCGTCATCGGACATCATTGGATAAGACACAATATACTACGAGCTCGGTAAAATGCACCGACAACTCATCGCTCATTCTACGCCAGATGCGCCGGTATTTCGCTTGTGCCAACAATATTGCAATGGACATTTCCATAAAGGACTTTACGAACCCTTTGCTACACCAATTTGCAGTCCCGTTAGCCAGGATCATTACGCCGAACGAGCGGTTGTGTTTCGAGGCGCGTTTTTCCGCGCTTTAAAGGCTCGCACGCAATGCGGAAACGCACGTCCGAGGGCGGTTTGCACGTCGTTAGCACACTTTTACGGAATAGGCGGATCGTGTCAGTCACGAGCTACCTATGGGTTCCTTAATGACGGTCGTTTCAGTTTCGACGTTACGTCGAAGCTTTTGAAAATTCGCCAAGTAGCGTTACGTCTCTAGTTCCTGAACGTCTAAAACGGTATTAGCTTTTAACTCTCGGTCAATCGACTCGGATTCGACGTTTGAACAACTTGCCTGCTATTAGTGCATCGTTGGAGCAAGCAAAGTAGCCGTTGTTTTTTTCTTCGATCAATTACACGTTGTAACTCGTAAAACTTTCAGTCACGTATTACCCTTTTACGTTCGATTACACAAAGGAACCGCAACTTTCCAGTGAGTATTGTCAAGTTACGCGGCCATGATTCGAAATATCCAGCGTTACGTCACGCGCTTTCACGCGTCAGCGTAACCTGTCCACGGGACAAAATCGACCAATCTTCTTCTCGATACAATTTCCTGGTCAAAACGCACCTTGCACGAAAGGAGAAATTGCACGCGACTCTGTCGTCTCTGCTCGGAGGCAACCGTAATGGTAACAGTAGCGTCCACCGGGCGATAATGAAATCTAAATTGCAAATTATGACGGGGCATAACTCGCGCTCGTTATCCTCCGCGCTATGCTCCATTGTCGCACGCACTCTCTTCGAGTTTCGTTCTCTCTCGTTGTGCTGCACCGCTGCGCTGCACCGCTGCGCTGCGCCGCACCGCGCCGAACGGTGGCATGCGGATGCCTTGCGCGGATGCCCGTCTTTAATGCCCATTCGAATCTCCGCGTATGCACGCGAAACGGCCGATGCAATATGCCGTGGACCGTTAAGTGGCGCGACCTCGCTGGTCCTTGGACGAAAAAAAGACCGTTCGAACTCGGTGAAGCATTGTCGAGGACGAGGAGGAGCGGGTTCCAGAGGAAGCGCGTGGAAAAGAGGACCCACACGCGGAAACGTTGCCAGAGGTCAAGATCTTTTTCACTTTGCGGAAAGTGGATAATGGTTGTCTAATAACAAAACGATTCGATGGCATCAGATCGTATAAATGTTCATATTAACACGCTGATGACCACAGTAACAACTGATAGACTATACAGATTAGTCCTTTGAATTCGAAAGGTTACTCTTCGGTTCAGTACAGTAATTTCAGCCACGTATTTTTTTATTGTAAATTCAAATCAAGGTACAATATGATCACTGCAGCAAGTTGTTAATTATCTACATAAGCACCGATACTGCACTGTTATTTGTAAATTACCAGAGCACACTGAAGTCGCCCCGATGTGGCTCAAGTACTATGCCGTTAAGTGGGCAACTTTAACATTTTTTCAAGACTGACTTTTCCGACGGAATGACATTCATAAAATAGCGCTATATACTTGTATTTCATTCGATCGTCGAGATAATGTTCTTGGATGTGGACCGTGACGTATAACGAGGCAAGGGGTTAATTGTGCCGCATTGCGTAACAGAAGCAACTTGTTCGCACGTAGACCCCGTCCATTTGAACGACGGAAACACGTTAGACGATCCCAAGAAAGGATTCCTGAGACTTCGAGAGTGCGCATCAAGGCACGCGGAAACGTTGCGTGAGGTCGTGGAGTCCCGGGCAAAAGGATAGCCCGGTGCTCCGACGGAAGAGTCAGCCGTCAATGAGATAATGGGGCGGGTTGCAAAACATAAATTAAGATATTATCATCCCGAGTGTCTATGTACGACTGCTGTGGCGATTGTATTTATTACGGCAGGCGTGTTAAATCTTTCCCACAATTACATAAATAACGTACCGAACACTGCGCCTCAATCGCTTTATAAAAGTCTAACCAAAATTTACGAGACGACGCTGGAAAAATACGAAATATGATTATCTTCGATTCGTGGAGTCGGTTACAACCGGCCATATAATGTATGGTGATAAAACGGCCGGTCATACACTGCGCGGTGATTTTCTCGTTATCGATCATCGGTGGTATGGCTGGTTGTCTGACCACCTATGTCCGTTTCTACTGTGACAGTCGATGGTCTCTTACCGTATAGCATCTTCTTTCTTAAAATTTCATATTTTTGGTGCATGGACCCTTTCTTTAAAAATTTATATATACAACTTCGGTGAAAAATACCATTGATTGATTGAAAAGCTGCTAATGTGTACTTTGATAACAAGGAAACGTCATTACCGTGCGAAAGTGGTGTTAGGGTGGCAATGTAGTGAAAGTCTACTTATACGAAATTGATACTTCAAAGACAACCTATCAACTTGAGAGCAATCGAAATTACCTCTAAATTAGACCATCTAAACTTATGTCACATTCGCGTTATCTATTTGACTAAAAATTTCATACGCACCGAGTGAAAGTCTCGATACGCGTAAACGATCGATCGGAGGATGAAAAGAAACGAGGAGAGGAAAGGGATGGAGAGACGTTGTCGCGTCGCGATGAAACGGAATCTGTGAGAATGTCCTTCGAGAAGTTCGCCCACGTTCGTTTTTGCTTCCGAAAAGCAAGTTCTCGTCGCGTTCGTGGAACGAAGTGGGAACGTGCAGGGAAGAGGAGAGGTCTCGAACGACCGGTACGTGAGTCAGTCCAAAGGAACCTGGTGTAAGGTACCGGCAAGAGGAGGAATCTTCTCTTCAGGACGTTGCACCGATGCACCTCGAAAGATGTCCCCCGATCTTCGATCCGAATTAGGAGACGCTTCTTCGTCGGAATACGATTCACCGCCCCCTCAATTGTTTTCGCCAACCTTTCGATCATGTCTGTTTCTTGTTTGGGCGCGAAAGTGAAATCCCACGCGAGTCACCGGGAGGCGAACGTTTAGAAATCTGGCTATAAAACTGAGCTAGACTCGCGTAGAATGTTTGCTCGGGTCCTCTGGTGTCGTTGACATTATACCCTCTTTAACGAAAATGTAGGTGGAAGTCGGAGGGAACAAGAAATTAACAAGCTGACAAGTAAATCTAGTCGACAAAAGACATTAATAGACTGTGGATGTATTTATGACATATCGAAGTGTGCAATGCGAGATTCCAGAAATGTGTATACAGATTAGAGAATTCCGTTTATCTCGGATGTACCAGAAATGCATAAACATCCGCGGTTCAGTCGTTAACAATTCCGGCGTTACTTCGCGAATAAGATAAAGGCTTCTGTCGCTAATTATTTTTCGCGACGAAACAAAGAACGATGGAGCGCCGAAGCCTTTCATTTTCTCGAGTTCGAACAAAGAAACGATCGTGTCCCGACGCTAGTTGTTATTTCTATCGCGAAAAGAGCCCGTATCGCGGAAGTCGGTTTCCCCTAAAGGAGTTACGAGTGACGTCAAGGAGTTGGTGATCTAGAGGCAACGCGAGGCCAGCTTCGATATTACAGCTTGTAGTCGCGACGCTGGGTCGTCGTTACCCTTATCCGAGCGGCCCGGCAGGAATTCAATCTGCATTACGAGCGAGAATACCAGTTACAGGCATGCAAACGCGCGGCTTGCGCCACACGGTTGTAACGGCGCGTGAATAAGCGGTACGTTGTTACCTCGTGTTCGAGCCACGTCTCCGTATGTACCGAGAGTGTTAGGACATTCGGAGCTTATGATACGAAAGCCGATGCCAGAAAACTCCCTAACGCAAACTTAACCATGCAAATTTCTCTAATAACAATTTCTCTAATCTCGTCGATACTGAAAAATTTGACCAAAGTTCTGCTTATACGTATCCACTCAGTTACATGATGTTTCCCTGCTATCATCTATTATGACAGTTTCTTTGTTGCCAAATTAATATGTTCATACTTATCGTTCATACACGTACAGCACTGTTCAGCTTCAGTTCTTTGCTTCACAATTACAACATTCAATAAGTTTCTTTAAGAAAAATTGCGTATTAAATCAATAACAAGCTTTAGGTCAAGTTAAACTTATTGTTTAATAGCTTTTCTATTCTTGCAAACTTACAAACCCGAGAATCAGTAGTGCACGCCAGGAGAGGTCAGACAGAAGAGTTGCAGAATAAATGATAGCCTCTTTCAATTTATTAACCTCGGAAAATATTAAAAAGCCATATTCGAAACGAAGAAAGAAATCTTCGGAGAAGTGGGATTGAATACAAGGAACCGAACCGGAGGTCCTCAAGTTTATAGTCAGCTATCCTACGACTCCTAGGGTCTCGATTCCACAATAGCAACCATAAATTAAAATATACATCACCGTAAAGGGATCTCCCAGTGACAATCTATGTTTTTCTTTGAAATCCCTTAAGTTCTTGTACACTCGACAGACCTTGTACTTAAGAAGATTATTTCTGATGACATGTTTCCTGCAGAGAGGTTTATCCTAATTAAGGTACGTACAATTTACTTTTTGCGATTGAACGGCGATTATCGTATAGCACAATAATTCTTGGGTCCCGGTTGTTAATAACGGTTCTTCTCGTAGCAGTCGGTAGAAAATTTCACCAACAATGAAATCCCCGCTAACGATTATCCGTTTATGATGTACCGAGGTCCGCAAAGTACAGATAAACAGTATATCAAGCAGTCTATTTGACGATTTCCTATTATTATAACTTAATCCATCCCGTTAGGTTTTATCTTTACGAGTTTTTGCATCCTGCTAGCGGTAATAATTCGGACGGGTTAATAATGTGTTAACGTTTAATTAACTCTCGTGGATAGACTAGAAACTGTAGTTTACTAGGGAGCTCGTTAAAAACGTGAAAAGGTAACTAAGCAATTGAGGTCAGGCAAGAACAGGCTCTAAAATGTTTACCAAATACGCGTGTCCAGGATAAAATTGCGAATCTGGTTACGAGGTTTCCTGGAACGCGGTTGAGCGGATTTCGCGCTGTACTTTATAGCGCGTTTCTCCGTATACCTGTTACGCGGCGAGCCAGGCAGGTGAGCGTGCAGGTATAACGTTTTAGGTGACACTTTCGTGCGAAGGTCGGCTAGGCGACCTTACCGAGGTCGCGCGTGGAGAATTCGGTATGTGACTCGTTCTGCAAGATCCTCGTTACCGGTATTTCTCCGTCGCTTTTCAAATTATAATATTAACGACATGGCTGAGGACCGATCAAACAAACATAATAAATTGACGATCGAATGGACGGTAAACTCCGCTAACGAATTCCGACGTCCTATATAGGGTGTCAACGAACTATTCATCGAAGAACAAAACGGGAGAACATAAAATATCGCGTGTAATTATTCCTTATCGCGACAACGGACAATATACGTTTCAACAAAAGCACGTTAATAAATTGCGTAATTTAAAAATAAGAAACCCGAGATATCGCCGAGACAAAAGTCTTTCGACGATCGTATTATTAAATGCAGCGTGCCTTTCGCTCGAATGTCGAGTGAACTGGTCTTCACGGGTTATGAGCAATTAAGTGAAACATTCTTACTTCGTATGTTGCAATACATATGTATGTTATGTTAACTAATTTTACAGTTCTAAAACATACGAGAGTTTCCTGATACGCATTACAAATGTTAATTATCATTTGTAATTCACTTAAGAAGTTATATTTTCATTTTCATTCAAGAACTTGTTAACACCTACTTTGTACGTTGTTGTAAGTCCCATTCGCGTTTATGTGCATAAATTGCACGGAGTGTAAAAATATTCGAGCGAGCACGATTCACCTGGAACGGTCGTCCAAGGCAAACATAAATCTGCCGATTTTCTCAATTACGATCGGCCCACTTTCAACGACCTTATACAAACTAAAAGCCCATTTAAAGGCTGCAGAAATTTTTCTGACCCACTGTAGTTACATACCGCGTGAAGGTGCTCGGCCACCTTGGCCGTCGGCTAGCTTTCCATCGGTGAAAGCTCCGCTTTGTGAAACAACTCGACTCACGGTACACACACGCGCATCGAGCGCATGCACGGGAATCGCAAGACCGGTTAGACCTTCCCCAATGCATATGTCCGATCGACGAGAAATCGGCGGAAGTTCGATCGGGAAATCTTTTAACGATCGTGAAAATCTTTATAACACGCGACCGTACTGTTTTATTCTTTATTCGTCATCGACAAAATCATTAACGAATAATTGGAAGGAAATTAACGAGTAATTGACTTTTTACTCGAACAAAAATAAATAACAATTTAATTAGTCCGTAAACGTATATCTGACCGTAATTTCACGGATAATAGGATACGTTCGATTTTCATTTGTTCCTGTATCTAATTTATGCGAGTTATCAAGTCGAATCGCGAAACACCGGTGACTCGTGCCACGCACAGTGTCCTGGAAAAGTCGTAAACCAGGGATGTGCAAGAATCGTTTTACGACGCGTAGTCGACTGTATTCTCGATCGGCGATAGGAGAAACTCGAAAGAAATCTCATTAAGCGAAGTGTCCGTGAACGATAACAGCGTCGTTAATGGTTCATAGAGGGTAATTAACGTCTTGGGTCGAGGATTTTCTTCTTTTCGAGAACAATGACGCGTAACAGCGATATTCGGTGGAAAAAGTTCTCGCGCAGCCAACAATCGATAGATCAAGGTTAATAAACTTTCATAGTGACCCAGGAATAATTCCTCTTTAATCCTTTCGAATAGCGAGCGTTCACGCGACGATAAACTTTCCATTTCGTTGTTCGTGAAACAACTAATCAACTGCATTGATCTACGTTCTTATTTTTTCTCTCGGACAAAAATAAAATTTCTGCTTCGGTGGATATGACAATTCGAAACTTTCGAATATCGGCGGATATGCACTTCGATACACGGTAATGACTACGCTTCGCGCACGTAGCTTTCGAACATCGGCGAATTTACGCGACGATAGCGCTAGAACGGCAACGATAACGGTTTGTTTGCAAAATTACGCAACTCCGCAAACGATCGGCGCTCGCAACGATAAGGAGCTAGGTACCGGTGATAATGGCGAAAGAAGAGTTAATCCGGACGGGTATATCACGGTAACGCGACCCCTCGTGGCACGTGAGGTGAACATCGAGGTTCGTTGCGTGTGCCGTGAGATTTCTGATATTTTTAATAACAATCTCGACGCTATCTACCTTTCAGGATCCGAAAGAAATTGCGGTAACGGAGTCGCTTTGGTACCGCTAGAAACAGTCGATGCCAATCTGGGAAACCTCTGGCGTGGTTGTAGCGAAATCGCGATTGCCAGTCTCCTCGTATTCGTAATTACGAATTCGAGACAATGTTTTCTGCTTTCCAGACAACGCTAAAAACCTGTGTCTAATCGTTTCCTGTTAGCGGCTAAAATACTCGTTCACCGATGAGGCAATAATAACACGGTTCGAGCTTGTAAATTTTACTCATAGACGCGGTTCACCTGCGTAATCTTATGAATTTCGTTAACGACGCGACTCTACCCTTCGTTAGGATTCTTCGATTAATGAACAGGTTTCTCGGTCTATCTACGGTCGACCCCCGGGAAATGGGTCGACGGTGAGCGAGGAGCAAGTGGAAGCGCAGTTGGAGAAACCTAGCAAGATAAACTGAACCGCTCGAGGTGGTGCTCGTAAGTTAAAGCAAATCGATTCGAGCCTCGTTTTGTTTATTGCATTCTGTAATTGAGACTGTCCCCCTCGTATTAACGTTTTATTGCGTGCTCGATCGATTTATTTATTCAAGTCCCTCGCTATTAATGCTAATTACGCTCGCCGGAAAAAAAGGTTAAATTCGATGCGAACGAGATGCGAGTTAGCAAGGTGACGCGTGGAACATATTCGGATATCTGGATCAGCGACGAACGCGAGTCGAGTAAAAGGGAAAGCAAGCGGTCCCACGAGACGAGACGCTCTTGTTCTTTTTTTCGTCGATCCAATTATTCGAGCGACGGTTTGTTATTAATGTAATATCGCCAGGAACAACGAAATCGTGCAGTCGATGGTCATCGAGGACAGACCGGTAGAAAGGGACAAAGAGAGGAAGTAAGAGAGCGTCGCAGTGAAATCTCGTTGGTTTTTTGATCGGTCGTGCACGTTTCGCTTGGCCACCCAATGCGTGTCCTACAAAAGCCAACCTATCGAAACGACAGCGAGAGGAAATCGAACCGTTGAATCGTGATACGCCGAGAAAATATCGGTAAAAGTCCACGGAATCTATTTTGACCAATCCGGAAGGTCGCCGACACGCGGGATTTACAACTTCGACTCTGTTCTCTCGCGCTTTCGATTCTCCCACCAGAACTTAGAAATCCCTCTGTTACTCAACACCTGGACCTTCTACTCTGGTCCGAACTTACAAATTGTTTACGCTGTACGTCTTCCTCGAAACGTATTCCTCTGCAGATAGAGATCTGTAAGGTTCTTATACTTTCGACAGGAACTTAGAAATTGTTCAATCTCGATGTACTGTTCGTGGAAGCAAGTTCCTCCGTAGGTACCGAGAATCCAGAAGGTCGGCGACGCACGGAACTTGAACCTTTTACTCTCTATCTCGACTGGAACTTAGAAATTGTACGCTCTACCTTGAGGTACTCTTCCTGGAAGCATGTTCCTCTGCGGATACCGAGAATCCGTCCGGAAGGTCGGCGACGCACGGAACTCTAACTTGGAAACTCTTGTACTACATCTTCCCACAGATATAACAGAACTTCGTACAGTAAATGAATACTGTACTGTGTCGGACAAGTCAGACTTTGCGACTACTTTCCGGTAACGTTCGTGCAACACGAAACACCTTCGAACAATTTCATATCCGCGGTGTGAGCAGTTCTCACAAGTCGGTAAACGGCAAAGTGTATCATCAATCGATACTTGGAAATTGGTGAGCAATACGTGTTCGGTACCGCCTTTATATAACGCATGTTCTCTCGGTACATTAAACTTGCATTGGCGAAATAAGCAAACCACGAAAAACGATTGGTTGTTTTGTATGGGATGCCAGAGTATCGTAAATCCCACAAATCACGTTGCATTACATCGTTCGATAGTGACGAAGAATTGATTATTGCCAGGGAGAGAGTAAAAGATATCTCGTGATCAAAGGTAGACTAATCGTTGATTAATCGATCCGAGTGTTTGATAATCTCCGCGTGAAAGTCTCGGGACAGCTCGATGAGATACGTTTCGATCGATTGTTAATCGAGATACGTGCAGACATATCGTCCGACGAACCGTCGATGTTCTCGATTAGTGGGTTCGATAGTTGAGTCGAAGAATCAATCGAAATCTCGAGGTTCAAAGTCGACGCGGTTGAAACAAAAAGAAACTCGTAACAAGTTGATCGACGCCTCGTTTTAAGGAAGTAAATTTCTCGAAGCGGTCGATAATAGTCGGTCAGGGAAATATTAACTTTCAAGCGTTTCACAAATCCAGGTTAAAATCTTTCGTGGCACAATAGTCACGAATCTTGACAAATAATTCGCCGAACTCGGCAAGGGACCCATTAAAGATTTACAAAGGCAAATAATCGATTCAGTAATTTATCGAACGCGCCGTTCGACTCGACTGGACTCTCTCTTCCCAGACAAATCGTCCAAGATTCCGATTGCGCACGAACAGGAGGAGCAATAAAATTTCGTCTGGAATTTATTTATCGATTCGCCGTGTTTAGCCGGAGAGCAGATGCATTCTCTTTGTCGGTGTTAGCCGCGGGTATATATCTCCGCGAGCAAACCGTGGCAGAGCAGGTACCTTAGAAGGTAGACGCACGATAACCGCGTCCTGTCCCTTATCTTACGCGTCCCTGCATCCCGTGAGACGCCAACCGGACTGTATTTAAGGCTTAATCCAATTTCTTTCGGTTATCAACGAACTGTCAACAATTTAACCTCCTCGAGGTGCATCGATATGAATTCAACCTCTTGCACTATTTTAACGAGTCAGACTCGTGACGCACTCGTACTTCGATCGTGAACAATTTTACTCGAATTTTTAGTACGCTTCAATTTGAAGTTCAAGTCCAATTATAATTTGCATAGTCAACGATTGCGTAATAACATATTGACATTTTTTGTTTGTATTAATATTGTAGCTCTAATTAGTCAGACGCACCTGACAAATAAGCCATAGCGCAAGGGATTAAACTTTCGAAAATCGAAAGTTCTAGCCCGGAAGCTGAAATCTCGTGAACGCTACGGATCTTGATAATTCGAATCTGTTCGATTTTTATAATTAACGTGAACGTTACGAAAGAGTAGAATTTGATCCGTGAGCGATAGGTGAGATATCGGATCTCCGTGAAACTTCATTGATCGTGAGTGTTGCAATCGGTCGCGTACGCTCGGACGATACTCATCGAAAAGGGCGGCCCCGAACTGTTGCAGGAATTCGCTGTTGCAACGGATCGATATCTCGATTCTCGGTCGCGGATCAAACCGTCGCGGGCCGAGTTTAACGCCCTGCATGTAGGCTACTTTGCAGTTCCGCCGTGCACGACGGTGAAAGTGCACACAGGCGCGCGATCACGCGAATGTGCAAGTGCACCAGCACTATCTCGTCGCTTACCGATTCCGTGCACGCGCTTTGCCGTGTCGCGTCTCCGCTGGTGTGCGTGCAAGCCCTCGAGGAAAAGCATTTTTCTTCTGGGATTTCAAAGAGGATAGCGTTCGCGCGATTGTTCGCTGAAATACGTGCGGCATTGAAAAACTTCTAGGAATTATTTACTTCGCTCCATCGTGACGCAAACAAACAAGAGCGGCTCATTGTCCGAGATCCTCAAAGATGCTCGGAGTCCTTTTTTATATTTCGCGACAGAGTAGTATCTCTTCCGGCAAGAGGTTACAAGCGGTAACGAAAAATTGTGTTCGTGAACAGGTAGGTTGTAAATCGGAACGACAGGAAACCGAACATTGCGCGTACCGAATATCTTACCCATTTCCAGGAATGAACTTTCTCGTCAGTTTTGATACGCGTAGGAAATTACACGCGTGCATGAAATTCCTCGGAGTTTTTGAACGGGTCCCGTGTTTACACAACGCTAGGAATACGCGCCTATGCAAACCTATGCGAGATTTACAATCGGCGACTTTCGAGCAAGACGTTTCTTCTGTCGTTGCGGAGTTACAAGGTGTGCCCGAACGGTTGTACGCAAATTCCTTTTCGTTCGGCGACAACGAAATTTTGCAACAAGCCGCGAACACGGCTCGGGAAGCCAGAAACGATCGATCACGACCGCGTTGTTCTGCCTTAACGAGTAAAACGGCAATTAAGCCTCGAAGAAATTGATGTTCGGTGCACGGCGAAGTTTCGAGTGTTCCGTAGACCGCTGCATAGATCACGCCCCAGAAAGATCAAACGACGTGTTTTCTCAATAATTCAGCGCGTGCCTCGCGTTACGAACATCTCTATGTTTTATTCATGAAGATCGTGGCGTCCCTTTTGTAATTATGCCAGCATGCACCGGTGTCTCGATTGGAAATTCGAATCGATTGACAACGGGTCATCGGTAAAATACCTGTTAACGCGACAACAACAAATTGCTGCTGGAAGCTTCGCGGCTTCGAGATAGACCTGTCGAGTGGAGACAACTTCGGTTTAATGCACGGTCTAACCCGTGTCTACCCATGAATATAGAAATATTATAAGCATCGGTTATGGAGGAACATAATATTGTACACACGATGATAGATTGGTGATTAGTCGATGTTATGTTATACCTTGACAATTTAATAGTTTGACAGTACAACAGCTTCTACTGTCAGTAAATATCGACCTCAAAATTGTAATCATGTGACATATTTTATCCCTTTGCGCTCGAGGGGTGACCATTTTATTTAATACAATAATTTGAAATAAATATTTTTTAACTGATTCTATAATATGACACGTGTGATGTACAAACATAGAGAAACAAACAATTTAATTTTTTAATTAAGTTTTAAAGTTGTTGTTTGCAAACGGTCAAATTACGTTCGAGCGTAAAGGGTTAAGAGTTCAAATCTGTTGAATATTCATTGAAAATAAATATTCATATTTATAATACAAATAGCACATGCGTGTTATTCAGCTAATTATATCCCCCACAATTTCTTCCCTTCCGACAGACTGGTTTGAACCCCTCGGATGAGTCCTTTTTCTAGGTCCACTCATCGTCCGCGAACCTGTTCGTGAATGTACAATCCAGATAAGTGAAGAGTCCTTTCCTCGAATTCGCTGTTTTTCCGAATGTTATTGAATAACTCGCGCTTTCAGCCGGCGTAACAAGCTAAACTCTTACAGTAGGTCTCGTAAAAATGAACGTTTCATTAGGATAGAATTATCGAGTGGAAACAGGCTTCGGTCATTAACGTCGCGCGTCTGTACCTGTTTGCCGTTTATGAGGCGAGTTATAGGCGGACACGTGTTGCTCCCGCCGCGGAGAAGACCGCCATCGGGGGAGGAAATGAAAGTTACTTATTATCGAGAAGAGGACGGGTTCGAAAGGTGGATATAATCGTGCTACGTTCGCGGAGAAACGTTCCCCGCCGGATGTTCAACGGAAACGCATTCATGGGAAATTTCATGGTGAACGAGCTCTTGTCTTTGACTGCACTTTTTCGTTGCTCCTGTATTATATTAGAAATTGTTCCCTTTAATTTTACCTAACTTACTGTTATTAATATCGCTTTTCTTTTTTGCAGTAATTATTGCCTGTCATTATTGTCCACTTTATAGAAAAGTTTATAGAAAAGTTAGCTTTATACAGGTTGAATTTTTAAGTTTATTTAATAGTGGATGTAGATTAAGTTGGATAATTTCATAGAGATAGTTTCTAATAAAATAAAAACTGTTTACGAAGATACTAAAGGAAAATAATATTAATAAAATAAGATAAGGTATCTGTTCGGTATGAAAATTAATCACTGTCGTTTCGCTTTAACGCCGCAGCTTCTCATCCCTCAAAATCGATTGGCGTCCTCGAGGAGGATCGGCACGGGTAGTACTCAGGTTAGGTCTTATTATTCCATAAGGTGTCCCTGTCTCAGCAGCGATTCCCCGCGCACGCAATGTACACGTGACATCCGGTCCCTTCTCTCTCGCGTATCTTTCGATTTTACTAAAAGAATCGACGATGATGCGTCCCCGTACTATGAATCTCCAACGCTCGAGCGTCATATTGGAATGCCGTGTGACGTTACTCGGTAATATTTCTCGCTGCTACGTGATGCTCGTCGATTATTTCTCTCCGCGGTGATTATCGATGCTACCACATGTGCAGTCACCCCTTTTCGTTACGTTCCATTCGTTTCCTCGTATTACGTAACGACTCACCAAGAGGTACATCCGTAAGAGTTTCGTTCTTCTGGGTAGCGGTGTGGTGCTTGAAATATCCGCGTCTCGAGGTCGGTATACCTTCGCGCATTTCTTTTGGATTTAACGCGAAATATATTACCTGTCGTACGCGAAACTCGCGTCGCAATTAATACCAGACACCCGGGACGTAAGATAACCACGTGCAACGAGCAGTTCCGCGAATGATTATCGTAACTTATTGTTCCTCGAAATTCCGGGATTGTATTCGAGGACACGTTCGTGTGCATATTCGTGCGGGATCTCCCGATGTTGCTTCGAATAAATTGTTTAGGGGTTATGTGAAATAAAATAGACGCGTAGAGTATATCGGAGCAATAATTATATTTATAAAGGAAAAATTAAACGGTGAAGAAACTATTGAAGAATTTTGTGCTTACAGGGCGCACAGTTAGAACTGCTACGACAGTACATGCATCTATACCTGGACCCATCTATGTATCTATGCAGGCCCTAATTAAACAATAACTTCGAAGGATGTAGGGTTTTCCACAAACGGTATAAACATGGTCAATTTAACTTGAAGCTTTAACTTCAACATAAACTGTAGAAAGAACCTATTCGCTTAAAAGTATATCTCGTTTAAAATCGTAAGTATGAAAGTAGATTTCGTGGAAAGTATCATGGAACAACGATCGCGAGAAAAGTGAAAATCCTATTATCCGAGCGGTTAAGTTTTTCTATTAACACGGTTGGTGTAGTATAGATTCTACCGCAATTATAATTAAATCAAGAAATAAATAATTCACGGATCTATAACGATCTTGACCGTAAATCATTCCGGTTGAGATGCAATTAACTGGTCCGTCGAGATATCACCGATACGCGAGAACGGTCTCTCTCTTTTTCTCTCCTTCACCCTGTCCGCAGAGAAACACATCGAATTATTAGTATAAGCGATATTCCCCGAACACCGGCTCGATTTCACTAGCGCGTAATTGCGATTAATTAACCGGTCGGAGCGGAAACGCCGGAGGCTGGAAGGAAATGAAATTCGAAAGTAGATAGGATCTTGATAGATGGTGCGAGAATTGCGTAAATACAACGCATAATTAATTTCAATGACGAAATTGGCAAATGATCGCGCAGCCGGTGTAGCGAATTGTTTATTCGGCTAAATCGAAACGGATTTCTCCGATTGTAGGCGATCGTTCTTTCGGCTGCACGAAAGTTCATTTCTCCGTGGGAGTTCCGAGTTAAGTACGCGTACATTAACTTCTTCCTTTCAAATTTTTATGCAAAGTTAATGAACGATTCAGCCGCTTAATAAGTGGCTGTATTAACACCGAACGAGACTTAACGACACTCGAATGCAAATCCCGGTGAGTTTAATTCGTCGTTCGATAACGGATGAAAACGAAACGTTTTTTCTCACGAGACATCCCATCGGAATCAATCGTTCCACGATACGAGCAACGCGGCAAAGCGAGCGCGACAAAAAAACCGAGCAACAAAAGGCGCAACGTGTCGCAAGAATTGATAAATCAACGATCTCTCCGTGCACGTTGCATAACGAGGCAATTAGCCTCGATTCTAACGAGAAATCAACCTGTCCGCCAGGTATGCGCGAGAAGCGACCTTTCGAAAAATCGTTATTACTCGAACGTCAAAGGATCCATTGTTCCTCTCGATGACAGCCTTCCTTATACCACTGCTACTCTTTTCGCTCGTATTCCTGTGAAGGATACCGTTCGAACCTCCGTCACGAACCAATTTTTACGGTATTATCCGCGGCAAAAATTTCCTACGCATAGAACTTACTCGAAAACTCGTGACACGAATTCGAAATATTACAGAAACAAAATGTGCAGTGTACGTTTTCGCTCACAATACCGAATGCTTAAAATACGTAGACGGGTAAATATGAATTTTAAACTTTCTCGTATCCGGCAGTGTACCTCTTTAAATGCAAATTAGATTGTCCTATTTAGTAACTCGAGAAGAATGGCTGTGAAAATATTTGCCGTAGCGCATGTACATTATCGACGGTAAATTTCGATACTTGCCAAAACGATATTGCGAAAGTTGACGCGGGTAATATTTTATTTTTATTCCTATTCGTAGAAGAGAGTCTAGTAGCACATTGTGGCGAGGAAATCTGATGGCAGCCCGTATAATAATTCAGCGGCACCGAGCCAGAAGACGTTCAATTATTAATAATTACCTGTCGTCCGCATGGCGGAACGACAGCTAAATACCGGCTATGGCCGTGTCGCGTCGAATCACCGGCAATAAATTAACATCGTGACGATAATCGTCAGCTTTGACCAGCTTACTTTCGTCGATAAAATAACTTTCGTTCGCGACACAGACGCGTCTATTATCGCTTCTGAAATAATTGTCGATAAATTTCCGCGGAGTCGAAGGAGACACCGATGAACGCGCCCACGTCCGTCGAGAGGAGGAGCGAACCAATCAAGATTCGCCGATAAACAGCTACAGAATCGGCCGTTATCACTCACGATTATCGTCGATTTAACCGCCGCGAAATATCGTGGCGAGCCCGAGACGTTGGCACGCGAAACATGGAATCCAAAGGGACTCGTTTTCGCAGAAATCGTGCCTCGCTCGATCCGCCAACCACCGAGTCAGCGAATGCCAATTTTTTTTCTGCTCGTGCGCGAATGAAACCTTGAAGGCCTTGAAACGTCCGTCACACCTCCGCCAACTGATTTTTGTTTTTTAAAAACCACTCGCGAAGACACCGAGGGCCGGTCCGATCGGAACACCCTGAATATTAAAACCTTTTATGCACAGGGTGTGTCGATATTGCCGATTAATTCCTATAAGGAAAGTTGTACGATTCGATCGGAGACAAATATGTTTACCAACCATTTCTATGACCGCTCGTTTTGATACGACTCGTAGAATTTGCACTATCATGACAATTTGACGCGTGAATGAAAAGTTTGCAGATTATAGCGCGAAGTCACGTGTTGATAGACGCACAAGTATGGAGTGATTAATTGTTACGGATCGTTTACTCGGCCAGCAACGCATACACGTTCGAGATACAATGGTTGTCGAGCGTGTCAATAGAACGTAACTCAGCGAGTAGGCCCGGTTTAACGACAGACCATAAGCACGAGGCCGTTGGAATGCAAGCACGATGTATAATAATCATCGTTAAACTACCACGAGCGTGCCAATTATTCCAACAATTCGGGGTCGCATAAAGGTCCACGGTAATTGTTTATACCGGATTTTCGCCAGCCAGCTCGGTTATGCCGCACACTTATCCATCGTAAAGTTAATGCCTGTGAAAATTCTTCGTACGCGTAGGTTGCCCAATCAACGTTTCCTCGCCGACAATGGCTCGTTACCGTGGCACTTTTTCGTGCCACTTTTGTCTCGCCGCTTCAAGATTCGGTACAAAGACTACCGTCTTTGAGCAGTCTATTATTCCGGACCGAACGGTAATTGCGGATAACCATTTTCGACTAATTGCCAGCCTCCTGACAATTACATATTTCTACGTTTTCGAGGCCGCTCTACGCTCGCCACGCGTTTATGGTAATCGTTAGCGTTAACTCTTACGCTAGACAGAAGTGTTCGATTATGTACAGTAGGCTCTCGTTATATCGGCACTAATGTTCCGCGTTGTGAAGATTTGATTTCTTACTGCACTGTGTGGAGATATAACACGTGGTGATGGGGAGGTGCTGTGATAGGGCTGCATGGTAATCGAGAGGAACGACTATATAGCATGTGGTGATAGGAACATCTAGTGATAGAACGTGGTTGTAGGGACACGTAGTGAGAGGGACGCGTGGTAACAAGAACATGTGTGGTAGGGATGCCTAGAAGTAGAGATGCGTGACATACGCAGTAATATGTACGCAAGTGATCCAACACGTGGTAATCCGATGCGAGTTCTAATATGCGATGATTCAACGCATGACAATCTAACGCGCGAAGACTTAACAACATTGTGATCTGATTTTCCACATGGTAATCTAACGCGTGGAAATGCAACGCGTAATCTAATATGAAGAAGCCTGTCACACGGTTCAGGAATAGAATTAATCGTTTAGCATGCTGTATCTTTGCAATGTCACGTATTAACAATAAGCGGATACTTTTGAGCGTTAGTGTACATTGCCGGTAAGGTTACGGTGCAATTATTCCTCCTAGGAATAATGTTATTATCTACTCGTCGAGTACCATATAATTACTCCATTTACAAGAAGATAATGCCGTCAATTACACGCGCTCTTACAATATATAAATATCCCGATTTTTTACCGGGCATCTCGTGCACGGAACTCGATAAATAATTTTTCGTAACGACAGTAGCCGTCTCCCGTGACGCTAATGGGAATAGAAAGGGTCACCTTGGTAGGATACAGATATAGCGGGTTTTAATCCGTGGAAAGGAGCAGGTTAAAAATGGCCGAGGAGATCGTTAGGATTTGGCGAACAAAAACTGGTAGTAGGAGGCGTGAAGGGCGTTTCAAGTTCAATTTATCTGGAATCTTACACGGTTCCCGAATGTTAATCCCCCGGCGAAAAAACTAAAAATTTGCTGGTGGGTGATATTCGTAGAACGCGGCAGGCAATTTTACGAAGAATCGATTGTTGCCTCGAGTTCTCTGTTGACGCTTCTTGCGTGATCGCGAACCGTGATTAATAGCTTTAGTTACATTATTTATGGCAACACGCCGATTGCTTCTCTCGCGATTTATGCACCTGAGGATCGATCCTCGCGAAACTCATCATCGTCCGTCGCTCGTGCAAAAGTTCGAACAGCATTTTCAGACAATTCTTCTCCGCATTCCGAAACAATATTACGTTACGAGGCAACAAATCCCTCGCGACTAATTGCATTCCTTTCGGAACAGTATCGACTGTTTGACCTGTATCCAATGGTTCTTCCGGTACTCGTCGCAATGGGTTTTACTTTCTCTCGAGTACTCGCCCAAAAACTAGAACGTATAGTTTCGTTAAACGCTCAAAAATTTTCTCGGAAAAGGATTCTCGCAAGGCAACCATCATAATTATAAGAATCCGAAATCCTTAGAGATCCCGCACACGTATTCAAAATGAATCAAAAAGCCATTACAAGCCCAAGACTAATTACGAACCCCCCCATTTGGCAGTGGTTCAAGCTGGAGAACGATACCACGCATCGACCTTGATAATAATTCCGAGGAATAAGAGGAATGCACGAGCAGACGGTCTGGTGAGAGACCTTCGAAGTGCACGACACTGTAGGTCTTCCTCTCGCATCGTCTTCCACGGTTCTTCATCTTTTTCTCGCAACTTTGCGACGGTTCTTCGAATTCGTGAAACTGGTTCAGCAACAATTTGTTATCCGGGAATCGAAGCTCGGATCGATCGCTAATAACCTTCCCTCCCGTTCTTCCTTCAATTTTTTTTTCTTCTTACGTTGTCGTACGTGACCGTGACCGACGAAGGGAGTCCTTCGCGTCCCTATTCTTCGTCTTTGCTCGAGGAAATCTAAGCATCCCCGCTTGGACGTGGATGACGAGGAGGAAGTCGCGGACGTGCTTCGACGCTTTCAGGAAACAGGTTACCGATCGTGTTTTTAATTGTCCTCGGACAAAATCGTTGGAACACGGCCACGACAGACCCGCTGGAATGCAGACTCAATCTGGCGACAAATACGACCACGCGTTTGCATGGAACAAGAGTTCGAGGGGCAGGATCGAACGTTTTTCGACAGAAATTCTTTGCTAACCGAGAATTCTTCTTCCGCGTGCCACGTTTTTAACGCGTCCACCGAGAGCTACGGGACATACAGGACCCGTATCGTTCTGCGTGGGAAACTTTTTGTCGAATATATAACGCGATCGTGAACTGTGTCGGTACAGACCGATACCGAATCCTTTTCATTCTGTTCAAGGACAGTACACGATCTAAAATGTTATTTCGACAGAAAAATACGAAATATGCAGGAGGGATTAAACGCGTCGCTTAATTAATTTTCAGACGATCTCCGTACGAAAACTGTTTTGCTCTCGCAGCATGGGTCTGCCGTGAGTGACACAATTTATAGCAAAGTAAATTATTTGCCTACGCTTTTCTCCTTTTACCCGCTGTCGCGGATGTACGTCTCGGAACGGTCGCGCGACTTGTCCCTTATATTATCGCGTTTATCGCCCATCAAATCGTCTTTCTCTCAGACCGGAGAAAGAAAACAAAAGTTAAAACCGATCAAGCTGCGGATATTACACTCTTATCACTCCGCGAAAGCAACATTGTATAATTTTCTTGCATTATCGATTATTCGCGTCTTATTTCGTGATCGATCATATTAGCATTCTTGATGTGGCAAAATTATACAGCGTGTCTTAAAGAAGCGACATTCGTGTATATAAAGCGAAATTTGCATCAAAGTTTTTCACCGTTCCGCAGTCTGCTATTTTTGCTCCCAAGGTACAGGACATTTAGTACAGGAAACTGGACTACCAGTAAGCTCTAATTAAACTTTCGTGGGAACAGCTAATTGCATGTTCACTAATTTTAATGCATAAATACGAACACGCACGGCGAACAAACCCTGAATAATAAAAGCATTAATGTCTACTGTATTATTTGCAATATTTCTGAAATTTAATGGCACTTATGAAGCTGTAGCGATCTTGCGTCGGCTAGGCAAGAACTAAGTCGCGGCGGAGATAATACAGCAATATCGAAAAATCGAAATTGCAACAAGGAATTCTTATTATCGAATTCTTCGGCAACTAATCCTTTAACATTCCTCGGAATCTCCTCGCTTAAAAAGCGAAGCTTCGTTCTTGTAACGCAACAGAACACGCAACCGAAGCTTGTTTCTATCTTCTTCTTCTACTTGAATGGTTTCATGGTAGCGTTCCACGGCTCAAGCCACAACGAACGTTCGTACTATCGACTCCCGTCAGAATTTTACAGGACGACCATCGATGAGAACGCGAGATCGTTTATCATCCGCGAAGCATCATCGCGTACACACCACAGCCCCTGGCTGTTGCGTATGCATCAGCCACGTTCTGCGAGTCAACGGAACCGTTAGCTTTTTACGCTTTTAATTACCTACACGTTAGTATCGCGTTTCAGTGCTTGTACGCTGACTAGCGTGGTAGGCTTCCTTACTGAAGGTGGCGATCTAGGGGAGGAAAGATGCATTGCTTTCTATATTACTCGGAAGTTACCTTCAGAATAGCCGTGTCGTAGATTGCCACGCCTGAAATTTCCACGCGTTAGAATTACACGCATTGGATTACTAGTTAGATCACCACCCGTGAGATTCCTTAGCATCGTACGTGTTAGATCTCCGCGCCTTAGATTTGTTAGATCTTTGCACTTAGATCGTGTGTTAAATCACGTGAGAGCATCAAATCTTTGCGCTTCAGATTTTCACGTGTTAGAACATTTGAAACGTGCAGATCTCGCGAATGATGATCCGACTCGTGCTAATCTAACAAGTGTAAAAACCTAACGCGTGGAGATCTCCGCGTTTGTTAAACTACGGCGTCAAATCTCCACGCGCTGTATCACCACGAGGTAGATCACCACCCGTCAGATTTCCGCGCGTGTTAAATAGCCACGCGTCGCATCACCGCTCGTGAGATTTGTACGCGTTACATCTGCGCACGTGTGAGATCTCCACGCGTTAGGTTTTCACACTTGTTAGATCAGCACGAGTTAGATCATCATTCGCGAGATCTGCACGTTTCAAATGTTCACGCGCATTAAATCTCCGCGTAAGTTAGATTAGCACGTGTCGGATCTCGGTACGCGAGATTTGCACGCATCGGTTTATCAGTTTAGGAACAGCCTGTAGAATATTACGGGAGAGCAAGCGACCCGGAAACGAATGGAAAAGCGTCTTAGAAGCCTACGAGGGGGCACGATGTAACCGAATCAATTAGAGTTTAAAGCATTTGTACGCGTCCTTAAGGCTTCTCCTTTCACGAAATTATCTTCCAGCCCCTTCGGGCGAAGCACGTATTACCGCGGCACGACGAGTGCACCTCGTAAATCACTCGTCGTTCTGCAACACGCCACGGCAGAAAAGAGAAACAATGAGTGGTTGCTCCACCGCATATATCTGCACGCAGGTGCGTACCAACCGGAGGATACCGAGAACAGCTTTCTCCGAAGATGTATTCGTCTTGGGGATTTTTAGAAACGCGGTATAAAAGTGAGATTCTTTCGACGATTGGCAGAGAATAATTCTTGGCAGATGTTTGACACGAGTTATTAACCGGTATTATAATTTTACACTCTATGTGCTTACCTCCGTTGCTATAATTAAGCTTAGCTGCCATGGTAGCGAACGCGTTAAAAGTGCACAAGTATTTGCACGATGCACCGCGTGAAACGGCAAGCCGACAACAAACGTCACACGGCACGGGGAGCTGATACGAACAAGTACCTGAGTGCCAGGGACACCCACGTGTGACAAGGCATCGCATAATCTACCGGACATTTAGCGTAGGCAGGGTACTAGCCACGGTGGCTACAGGTGCTTCGATGGACAGGTGAAATTTCATAGCGAATAACACGATTAAACGTGACGTCGCGTGCCAAATACCAGTTTCAATTACGCTCGTCGTAAACCGGGAAAATTCGAATACTGTCCATCACGAGATTCCCCTGGAATATTTCCAATTGAGATATTCCTATCGAAAGTATTCTATCGCGCCTTTCTCTGCCAGGTTCAACCTTGGATCGTAATTGACCAGCTAAATAGGCGCAACTCCGCTTCGATTGTATCAATTACGAGCGTATCGGAAAAATATTACTTTCATTTAGATACGAAAGAATGAAATTATTCTCGTCGTCATTGTCTGTCGAAACGTTCTCACCATTAGTTTGAAAATTGCTCGTAATCGATCGAAAATTGCAATCAATCACGCATATGTTATCGGATTTGCGTCAAACATCCATCACGCATACGTTACACGTCATAATTAAGAAAGTGGCAAAAACGGAGGTGCAACCTGCTCGCCGCAAGACCGACCTGACTCCGTCGTCCGAGGTTCAACAGCGACCATATCTATTTTGACTGGCAATTTCGCTAATCTCTAGTAGCCTGCCACTGTACATGGACGTGGCTGATCGATGGACAGATGATCGAGCAATCGATAGCTTTTGTTCGTGGCTCGAAAGGTTAACCGAAGATGATGTTCCCGTAGAGCGTTGCGTCAGTGAGATAGAACTTTCACTAAACCACGAGGATCGTGCTCGTCTCACGAGGCAAAAAGTCTCGACCACGTTGTGGCCCGAGCATCGTTAAGGTCAATTACGGCGTTCTATTTCGTGGCCACACGTAGACGCGTTCCCTCGCGATTCGTCAAAGGGATCCGTCGAAAAGACGGCGCACGTCCCATTTCGAAACGAGCGTAATTAGAAGTAACGACGCGGCGAATAATTATGCGACGGGGGAATACTTGAGACCCGTCTCACGGCATATAAACGATGCCTTTGGTCGGGCTATGATTGGTATTAAAAGTGAAAATCATGTAGTTATCCGAGCCAGCTAACTACCGCATATTTTATCCGCGACTGGATCGCATTAATTTTCACATCGGCTTCACTTCATATTTCGAAGGACCTACAGTACGGTCCAAAAGTATTTCACCGGCTGTACTTTCTGTTTTTCAACCGGACTCGAAAACATAAAGCACGATAACATAAATCGTAGTTCATATTCATAGAAGCTCTTCTATTAACCCTTTGGGTGCATTTGACGAGTGAGACTCGTCATCTACTTGGGCGAAGTTACGGTGAATTTAAGAAGCATGTATTACTTTTATATATTAATTCATATAGTCACAAATTAAGTTCGTCATTGGCATAAAAATCTTGAAAAAGTACTCAAAGGGTTAAAGTCGAAAATGGATCTATTGTTAGGTGCTTTGACGACAGAATGTTTTTGACCGATAGTGTATCTTCTCACTTCTAAACCTTTTTCCCTATCTGCCGCTTAGGCTTAATCGGCCGAGTAATGTTATCGATTACAATGCTAATACGATGTGTTTAATTCATGCAGCTATCAATAACTCACCGGTAGAAGAAGCAAAGAAGATGGGGAGTGCCTTGCCGCCGCTTGCCTAAGACTAAGGAAGTGCAGTAGGGGGTCCTCCGTTGCCCTAAGCTCGTCCAGAATTCTCCGGGCTTCGCCATAGCTCTCCAGGTATTCCCAGTAAGAGTTCCAAAACGACCCAGGAAATAAGTCACCTGGTGACAGCGTTCGGGAAGGCTATTAGAAAAGGTATCGAGCCACAGGATAAATTTGATCAATTTCGATAACGATCGTTCCATTTTATAAACTTTACTCGGTATCAAAAATTTGAAAGGCTCGAGTGAACATCCTTTCGCTATCTTCTCTATACAACCCGTTTCCGTTCGAGGATTTCTCTCTCTTTTCAACTGGTGCTCGTCCGGTGGGGTCTTAAGCATCACGGAAGAGATGCTTCCACGGACACTCACGCACCGAGAGAATATGATTTACCATCGAATAGTTCGTTTTTCTCTGGACTCCATTATCATCAGACACGTCGTAGACTTCCTCGCGAGGTACAGCGCGAATTTATTTAAATGAAATTTAAATCAGGACTGCGAGCCCGAGGCGATGAGTACCTTGAACGATGACAGAAATACTTCTAACAAACATGCTCGAGGTAGTTGTGCGCATGTCAAAGTTAATACGCGTACTGATTTGATAAATAAATGTGTTTAGGAGCAATGATACCGGTAGAAGTCAGCGTGAATGCATTTACTGGAAGACACTCGCGCGTTTAGTCGATATCTTCGTAACCATCTTGCGTAAATACTGATATTTGTACTTATTAAATTTTATGCCATATTCTTAAATCGGATTTGCAATGATCTCGGACGATCAACGGATATCGATACTTCAGGATTCTTACGATCAGCATACAGGTTGAAGTAAAGACTATTTCTAAAATAATCATCCCGAGGAATGTCGAATTACGTCGCGTTCGAAGATACTCATCGGAAAGCTATTGGACTTGTTCATATTCGATATTTTCTGAGATGTCGACAAGGATCGAGTTTTTCCGAGATCGGTAGATTTCCATAAGACGATTAGTGTACTCACTCGACTTGAATGTACTGCCATCCCAATTCTCTAACGCGGTGCGGATCTGAAAGAAAAGAAAAGGAAGGTAGAATTGGTTCTTAAAATACAATGATCAAGATAGGGTAGAGGGAGGTATGTATAATGCATGAAGCATAATACTCGAATAAATCGAACTCGGTATACGGCAGTTTCGAGGCAGGAATCGGTCGGAAATAAACGGTTGATTACTCTGTTATTCGTGCTTCTTTTTTCGGTCAATACCTTTGGGAACAATTAGTCCGAGGAAGAAAAATCGACGATAAAGCAATCGAGGACGAGAAAAAACCGGGTATTATCCAATCGTAATAAATTACAGGGAGGAAAGATTCTGGTCTCGATATAATTTGAATAATCTAACCCTCTTCCAACTATATTAATCCCAAAGACAACTGCGGGTAAAATAAATTTATGGGCCATCGAATAAAAGGTAAATGGGATTGGTTCAATAAAATATTCAAATTTTAATGCACCGATCAAAACCGTATAGGAATATAGAGATGTAGGAACTTAGAAACGTGAAAATTGGTAAAGAACTCTTGCATGTGTTACATAATGTGTAAAGATTACGAGACGCGAGAAAATACCCTTAGCCGTAGTTATCTAGCGAAGAACACGCTGCTGTTAAAAAAGCCTAATAACGTTTCCACGGGGGAAAAAAGACGACGGTTAAAACGTAAAATCGTGACTGCTCGAGCTGACAGAAGCGTACGTTTAGAACCGTGAAAACAATTTTTCAACTTTACAACCTCGGGTTCTAACGTGGGGTTCGACGATCCGGCCGGCTCAAATGGCACGAGGCTAAATCACGTCCTCGAAACGAGCATACATTTTGTCTGTTGAATTATGACGCAGCATTACGTCCAATCAGGACATCATCGAGGGGAGCATATCCGACGTGAATAAGCTCGGTAGTCCTTAAGGCTCTTTCTATCAGCGAGCATTAAAGCGTCAGTCATAAGACGAGGGGAATCTTATTCGAATAATAAATAACGAATAAAACGGAAGAATAATATAGCTTATTGATCGCGACGAACAATTTATTTCGTTGAATCGCCATTCAATTAATCGTCCCAGTAATATTTTCACCGTCAATTATTCGCGACTCTGTTTAATGTTCCCTAACGCGTTGATCGACAGTAGAAACAACCGTGTCTCGTTGGGCACGCAGCATGAGTAATCGTAGGTATTAAGTTAAAGCGCTAATTATTTAGAATACGATCGATCAATTTTCAAATTCGAATTCGCTATTAGTTTGCAGTAACGTTATTCGACGTTAATTTAATCTCTCGAAGAATCGTCGCTCCGCTCGTCGGACAAACGATCCGATTGTGAACAGCTTTACAAAGAAGGTAACATCATACTCCGAGCCGATCGACTTTACAGATACCGAGGTAAATCGTAAAGCCTCGAACGACTCCCATTTAACTCCTTAAACGAGTAACATTGTCACGATGGAATTCACTTATCAGATATCTTTCCATTACGCTTAGTAAAGCAATAACGCTACACCGCGTAAGTGGCGAGAACGCTTGTAAGCAACGGCGTATCGGGCTCACGTTAATCGTCGCTTTAATGTTTAATTTCAACACGGTCGTAAAATCGAGAGAAAGTTGCGTAAATAAAGTACAAGTCACACGGTAGCCACGGGGTATAAATTTGCATTTCTTTCTCGAACGTCTCTTGTCGAATTTTCAACGATTTAAAGCGCAGAATTTCATTTTTAACATTTCATAAAGCATACTACAATGTCATTCAGGAATTTCATGCGGAAATTTAGAAACTTGTTTACACTGCTAATGACTTTCGAACCAAATACCTTTCCGCATTAAATCTCGCGACGAAAAGTATCCATCACGAACACCGTGTAATTACGACAAAGCCCGCCTGATGTCTGTCCCTTTCTTAATTGCCACGTTTTAATTGCTTCGACCGAGTCTATTAGCAATTTTAGGTACAGACTCGACGAGAAGATGGCTAGTTTGACCCATCCTCTGGCACGTGCTGGAGGGAAATGAATGGGATAGAACTCGTCGAGATGCTAGCTCGGAAGACGGGTCATCAACCTCTCTCTCTTATCCAAACCTTAAAAAGGCGGTCTAGAATTATGACCTGCTGAATCATAAACTACGCGATAAGGAATCTCGAATGGAGCGACGAAGCTCGTTTGTATCGTACGACGCTGTTTCAAAAAATTATATCCTCGTTTAATTTTCCAAATGCGTCGAAGAAGCGTTGAAAATATTGTCTGTAAAACAAGGTGGTTAACAATTCTTACGCGAACCGGGATAACCATCGTTCAGCAACAGATGTTACCAATTAACGATGACGTTTCGTCGCGGTAATTCGTGACATCCTGGTGGATGTGCTTGCTTACGGTAGTATTCATGCACGAATGTCTCCAACATATTTGCTCGTGTAATCAAATTATTTATCGATGAAGAATTACTACTATACAAAGATACAAGTAGACATACTTAATATACTCCTAAAATAGGGAGTTCCGTAAGATTTATTTTTCTTTGCAAAAATGTGGAGGCTTTAAATTATTAACACAGAAAAAAATTATTCAGCCTTTCACCCTAGCTGAACACCCTGTAGGCAGATTAGTAATAAGAAACGACCATCGTCTAAAATTAATAAAAACATCATACACACGATCTCCCATGACAGACTAATCGAACCGATCTCGATAAAGTGTTCAAACTCGCATCGAACGATCTTAATAGACAAATCCCATAAATCCTCGAGGGCGATACAGGGTATAAATAAAAGAGTGCGAAGGGGATTTAAAATCGGCAGGTATCGATCGTTCTAAGCCGGAATTCTCGAGCAATCGTTCGTTAGGTGTCTCGAGGACGGTGGACGATGGTCGTCGCGAGCAAATTGAAAAAAGGAGGATAAAAAAGGAGGGATGCGTGTAGGAGCCGACGATGCGTGCATCGCATTGTCACGAGGCTGTTGTCGTGTCACGGTGCGTCGGCGTGTCGATGCGTGTCTTATTGTCAGATACGTATCTATGTTAAGCGCACACGCGAGCGCGTCCATGCATTTATGCATCGAATTATACGGGCCGACGAACGAACATACACCGTAACCCATTCGTTCCCGAACGCTATTCCCGAGAGCCACCCAATCCTCGATTAATTATGAATTATTCATATTCATGAGAAGCGAGCCTAGACGACCAAAAAAAGGAACCACAAAGGAGATACACAGACTCGTTAAACTTTTTCCTGCGTCAAGATCGGACAGCCGGAGCTCACTATATTTCGAGCAAACATTATTCAAGATAATTACTCGTTCCGGAGTATACAGAGGCGGATGAATGAACTTCTAAAAATTTCTCATATTTCTGAGAAGTTTGCTACTTCGAAAAAATACAGTTAGAAATATGTAAATAGCTATAAGTAGGTAGATTCATAACTAATTAAAAATCTGTCCCATCTAATAAATAATTCAGTACGCGTAAAGATGCGTTACTCTATCAAATGAGCACATTTAACATAGTTAAGAATTTGTAAAAATAATCGAGTTTTGCCAAGATGGGATTTTTCGTTTCTCGAGGATGAAAATAGCGAGGCGAGATTATGAATGCATAGGCTAATAAATAGAAAGCCGGTGGCTGTCTAGGTCCATCGAATAGCGATAGATCATCGCGTTCGATCGAGCACGATTATCTTGGTGGATATTGCGAAAAAATTGCTCCCTCCGCGTTAATTTTTCCTGGCGTTTCTCTTCTCTCTTTTGAACGTCGGAGACGCATCTCTTGGAGGCGGTTTTAATTACACGTCGCACGATTCACGATCGTCCCTCTTCTGGCTGGATGTTCGAGACGACCAACAGGACGAGTACTCGAAGGGCGTGTACGGCGAAAAAAAGAAACAGGTCGAACCGGAGCGTTATTAGGCTCTATGCGTGGGCGTTGCTTCGATCCTCCCGTTATTATTTTATAGCCGCGTCGACCCAGTCCCTGTAACGAGCTTTTCTTTTTCCATTTCACATCGTTCAAAATTGTTCGTCGATAAACGAGATTCATCGATACACCTGCGTAAGCGTCACGAAAATGATCGTACGTTCCATGTTCATTGAACGATATCGATACATTTTCCTGTTTCATTTATGCAAACGACGCTATAGGTATAGGCATCTCATTTTCACCGTGGCTCCCACAGATAATTACATGTTACGCGATATTAAGGCGATAAACAACTTCTTTTTGTCCTTTACTTTCCGACAGCTACTAATATCGAACGATGAAAGGACCGCGGATTTGTAATTAGACTACCACCGACGTTTTTACCCTGCCCTTGATTGCCACCTGTCTTTATCGTTTCTTCGCGCGATAAACTGTGTATATTTTAGCTGTACCGCGCTTCTTATACGTTTTTTCCTATATTCTTTGATAAACGCGGATTCTTGTTTCCGCCTAACTCGTTCGATCTGGATTAGCAACCGATACTTACGAAGACGATTCTCGGTAATCTTATGGAGATCTTCTTACTCGCTTTAATGAGCAACGCTCGTTTTAATTGCTTCAAATCCTAGATAATAAAAATAATGAAATACCGCGGAAATAGTCAAGCTCTCTATCGGCAATTACCAATAGCCGACGTTGGAAAATGAGATTCAAAACGTGATGGATCTATTTTCCGATTCAACGGTTCAATCTCGATTCTATTAAATTCGCGGTACCGATCATCGATACTTCCCACGAGCTGATAGACAAACGATGCTACAATCCGGCTACGAAACATTAACCTCCTGAAATCGCATTTTCCAAAAAATGTATTCTTTGCAAGAGACGAAACGCGCCTCGTACACGTGTTCAGTCGCCGTCGTCGCGCACGCATACGCCCGGATGATTAGTTACGAGCGGTCGTCTTATGAATTACCCGAGACCTACGAACGGCTATTATACAGCGCCACGAACATCCGGCCAGGCTGTGTCCCAGGGGAATTGTAATCCTCCGGTGGTCCCGGAGGCGCGGACCAAGAGAGATCGTTCCGGCGTGCTCGATACACGAGCGAACGAACGAGATTGGAACGCCCTGACAGCGACTAATTCGCGGTGAGTCTCCGCGCGATTAAGCTCGACACCGTGCGCGCCCGCCGAGACAAAGGAGAACGAGGCGAGAAGAAATTAGAAATCGATAGAGCCAACTGGTCCCATTAGCGACGCACCCGAAACGATCCAACGGCCGAATCCGCGTATTTGTCAGCTCTGCCCGTTATCGTGGACGACGAACACACGAACGCTCGTCTCTCGAAAATAAACGTGCTCGTTGAAAGGCGGGGACACGCCAGGAGGTGATTAAACCCTCCAACCTCGAGGTAGTCTTATTTCGCCCTTTCTTCGATTCTCTTTCTCGAAACCGTGCCCCTCCGCCTTCTCTTTATCCTCGCGTTAAAAGCTCGCCACGTCACGGGACAGACGCGGGTTACACATAATCCGACCACGCTCTTTTTTCAAGAAGACGAAGCACCCCGTTGTCGAGGGGACTGAACTTTTCTCGGTGCGTACACTCGACGTGATATATACGAAGATCGGGCTTGCAATTTTGTTCGAACAAACTCTCCAAAGTTACAACCGAGTGTTTCTTTCCTTTCGTAACGAGAGAAATCCTCTTCGTCCTCTCTGGTTACTTCACTGATGAAGTACTGACAGTGATGTACGGTTATGAATCCGAGAGGAAACTCGAGTTCGCGAACTCGACTAACAAAAGACGATTAGGTTAACGGGATTCTGGGACGATGACGCATCCCGTGCGTCTTATTCTATTTATCGCCATTTATTGCACGCCTCTCGTGTCACGTGCTCAGAGTAATCTGTTATCGGCGGAATAAAATTGAGCGACTAGTATCGAAATGACCGAAAAAAAACTTTTGAAAACGATCAGGTATTAAAATCGTAGAATATGTAGCCAGTATTTTCTTCCTCGCCACGATATCCGACCTCGCGAACCGTTCCATCCGCGACACGACAGGTGAGGGAACTAGAAAATTCTTGCAAGCCGATATCGAGGTAAAGGACTTTCCCGTGTCGGGCAAAAATTAAACTGGAACGCGTCCGCCCCACCCCCGTCCAAGAAAAATGAGACACTCGCCGATGAAATCGAAACCATTCCCGGCGATCCGGTATCCCGAGTCCACTTTCCCGACAAAATGCCGCGACGATCATCCACTTTCCTGCTCCGCGTTCGTCGTCCCATCTCGGTCCCTTTCCTTTTCTTTTCTTTTCCTTCTTTTTTCTTTGCCTCGTTGACCCACGATCCCCTCCTCCCTGCTCTACTTTCTACGTCTCTACCTGTTTCTTTCTTTCGCCAAGAGACGAACGACGCCCTAATGCGAATAAAATTACGTATCCTCCAGCTCGTCCGCCATTACTGACCGCTCCATTCGTCGCTGACGAAGGTGGCAAGAGGAACTAACGCGTCGGTACTCGAGAACTCTTTGATCTCCGCGCGATAATGTACCCGCTGCCGGATGATTGCACGCCACTTAATTAATTTTCCAGCATTCTCCGGACTTCTTTTCCCTACCACGGAATGCGAGAGGTATCTTAACGCGCCATCTTCTGAATTTTCTGCGCTGGAGGATCATTCTTTCCTAGCCTTTTTCTCTCCCTTTCTCCGTCCGACGCCGATTACGCGTTTTTCCTCTCGCGTCCTGATTATGGAATCGCAAACGCGATTAACATTCATAACCATCAGGCTGGATTACGGACAATATTCGCCTGGCGACTTCTTCGAGAGAAGCCGGACAGCGAGAGGACACGAGCGATCGTTGGCGAAGCGGGCAGGGAACGTATTATGGGACACTTGCAGCGGACCGAACGCTAATGGAGTGGATCGAAGATGGACTAATCGTCCGTTTGATTTTAACCGAGAGATTCCAGAATCCGCTACGTGTTCGCTGTTGGTCCACTCGGCGATAACGCCGGATACGAAAGGTGGAAGAGGGCGTTGGTCCAAGAGTTGTCGCATTCCCATCGAATGGCGTGCGGTGCAGGTGCACGTGCGCATCGGGATGCAACTACTCTTCAACCGTCGCCATGACCGTGGTTACCGTGGTGCGTAGCGTTCCGCAAAAACGTAATTTACGGTCGTAACGTGTAACGAGAGAGAACAACAGAGACTGGAACGAGCTCGACCAAAAAGTGCCTCCGCGTCCTTCACCTCGAAATTCTACGCTCGATCAACGTTCAACACGTTCACGATAAAACTTGAAGTCTAAGTACATCATACTTTATTTGCTACTATGACCACAGAACAGCAATATGCACCTTTTACTCGCTCCTGCACTTTCATTCCGTAATCGCGTTGAGGCAACTACAGCTTTATGCAACTCCTCTTACTAACTTTATAAGAAATTTAGAAATATCACAATCTTGTATCATATATTGAAAATTTGTCTCGAGTTCGAAAATGTTACTAGTCCAACTGCTCGAAGAATCCACGTGATCCGCGGTACCGAAGAGTAAACAGAATCCTCCGCGAGTCGTTCCGTGTCCTCTCGGACAGAAAAACTCAGGAAGAGCGTCGGTGAAGGTGGAGCGAAAGAGACAGAACGAGTATACCCCGCTTTCCAGGTGCGCGATTGCTTCTAATTGCCCCCGCGTTGGTCCCGAGGTGCTTCCAAAGTGAAATTGCACCGCGACAGAGGAGACCGCGCGAACACTCGGCCAACAACGAGCCCGAATAAAAAAGCTACCGGGAACAGTACAGAGACTCCTGGGTCGTGATCCGCTTCAGAAACTGTCGGCGATTCGAAGCGTAATCACTAATTAACCGTGAGGTTTGCCGCTTCGCCGCGAGGTTTTGCAACCGGCATGCACCTTCGCGCGTACCTACGCCTCTGTAACTTGTTTTGCTCGCGTAACAACTCTTTCGCTTGGTCGGTAATAAAAATACTCTGCACTGGCAAATTTTTCCAAATGGTCCATATATTAATTAGCTTATGTAAGAGATACGTCTTTTGTATCTATTGTAGGAATAAAAGTTCAAATAAAAGAAGTGCTGTGCACACAACTTGGAGGCTTCGTGGGAAGAATAGAAAAATGAAATATCCTACATTACAAATTTCCTATGTCCTCAAATCCACAGACTTCTGCACCCCTCATGTCTGTACCCCTAGATCACCTATTCCTCTAGATCCCTAAACCTAAATCCGAAACCTAAATCTAAAGTAGTGACTCCAATATTAATGAAATGAAACTGTCGAACGACACAGGGGTTCGAAGAAGGCGATCCTCAATCGGGTTTCTCGCGCGCAATCTTGGCAAAAGCAAGCCCTTTTCACTTTACGAGGCCGTTGACGAGGCAGCGAAAACGTTCAGCAATCGTTCAGTCCAGTCGTCTTGTAAAAGTCAATATTTATGAGGGTGCTAACCACCGTCATCGCTCATCCCGACTCGTTAACCAGCTCCGCCGGCGTGGCTTTGTGTTTACATCCGAAGGACAGTCATCCTCCTCTTTATTGTCAGCCCTAAGAAAACACGCGTCCGGTGATGCATGCCGAGTAGCTGCTGCTGCATGCTTGCCAAGATCGCCTTATCAGCAGAGAGAAAACTCCACGAAACACGATGCATTTTCAACGGTGTTTTTAGTGAAAACACAACTTCGTTATGGGCTGTGATCGTTCTTGAAGATGTGGACGTTCAGTGTCAGAGTACGACGTTTAAGTTGCTGGACACGTTCGGTTTTCTCTAAATTATTTTCCTGGCTTGGTTAATGAGATATCATTCAAATTTATGACAACCTAATAACGTCAATTATTTCAGAAGCCGGAGTTTGATAGTAAATTTTAATCTCCTCAAATTACGACTATATGAATTTATGGGTCAATTTCGGAAAACAAAATTAATTTTTTAATTTATGTTTTTTGTTGCTGAGAAATCATCGTAGAATTACCCCGCTCAGCGTTGTCATAATATTGCCACGCTCTGCGTTGCTACATTTTATAGAGCCACGCTGAAGAAGAACATGGGATGGTATTATCTCGATAAGCTTCGATCATCTGTTCCCTTTTGAAAAGGTTATACGAACTGGCGTAATTGCGACACGAGAGAACAGAGAAAGGCAACGTGCTCGAAGTAACAGGTGCCGCTCACGAACTTGAATAGTGAATGGCTCGTGGCACGGTTCGAGTGCCGCCATCTCTCCATTGAAAGCCTAGTCGGCAATCGCTCACCGACAAGTCGATAAGAAGAGCCCTACTATTGGCGCATACCGATCAATTCTACGGGCTAAAGACCGAGGAATTTGAACTCGCGAAATACGAAGCAGGTCGAGTGCAAAATTCGAGTCGTCGATTTATAATAATCACGAGACGAAAATAAGGCGAAGTTTCAACATCGGAGCCGGGTGAAATTGTAAAGCGGCAAAGAACTTTCTCCGTGAAAAATTGAGCACTTTTTAACGCGTCGAGATTTACTTACCCTTTGGCAATGTTCGGCGGTAACGGCGGAGAGATCAGCTAACGGCTGAAATATGTCGTCGTGAAATTCCGGATAGTTTCGAGCTAACGGTCGAGCGTACAACTCTTTGGCACTGCACAGAGCTTCGTGATACTCTTCTTCGGCGTGCAGAAGCTTCTCCGTTGCTCTGTATCTGCGATCCGTATCTAGCAGCCCAGTGAAAGGAAACGTTATGTTATTTCTTCGCGAACAATCTTTGACTTAACCCGTTGGCTCGTAACATCGGCTAACACCGTGCAGGTCAAATGCAAGAAACACGAGTCACGTTCGTGTTGTGCATAATAGTCTACTATTTTGTTATCGTCGTGCTTTCATTTGTATTTTACGTCTTGTTTTACTCGAAACTCTTACGTAATTGGGGTTCTATGCGTGATGTTCTCGTATGCAAGGGGTCAACCGCGCTCCAATAGCTAGGGTTAAGACTTGCGGAATGAACTGCATCCTCTTACGAGACAACGCGTACAATAATGTAACGTGTTTGCATAAATAATCTACTTATCGGTTACGACGAAAAAAATGAAAAGGCTTTGACATCGATTGCTGTTTCTTATCGTAAAGTACAAGTGACATGCTCAATTAGGCCGAGTCAAAGAACATCGTGGCGAAACACCGAGTATTAACATAAACATGTCCGAACGAGGGTATCAACGAAGTAGTCGGGCAACTCACCTCCTATCGGATCATACTGTCTGCCGGAGTCCTCGATCAGTAAAACCTCGCCGTGTAATAATCCTACGTCGGCTGCAGGATCGACCTCGGCTCGGGAACCAGCTAGTAACAACCTAGGCCTACAAACACGGTACTTCAGCAGTACGGGTGCGACCACGGATGACACGGGTCCTGGAGAGACTCCAGCCAACTGCAATCAGATCAATCAAATCCTAAATGAACGTATACTGATAATATGCAAAACAATAGGTGAAAACTTTTAAATGAAAATTCGGACTTGTATAAATTTAAATCCCGAAACTCCCACATGTCCGTATTCTAAGACCTAGGTCCTTGTACACCCAGACTACCGTACCTCTGTATCTATGTCCTTGTACTCTTCTAGAGATAAATTTCTGTAAGAGTACATCCTTATCTCTACATCCTTATTCCTAGTTTTAAGAGTTAGTAAATGTTCGTTTGATCAGCAGAAAATATGGCCGATCCGAAACAGTTACTCGTCGAGATAGTACCGAGAACAGCGATTAGAAAGACCGGCATCCGATGTCGGTGTAAACTGCACGTCTCGTATCGTCGTAAAACGAGATTAAATTGCATTGTCCGTTAGTGTGCCAGCGATAATTGCCACGTCGGCTGGCGTAAGGTTACCGGCGAGGTCGCGGGTTAAGCATACCGGCTAACCATCGGCTAACTCGTGCAACAACACCATTACAATTTCGTTTGCTGGTTGGAAGATTGAATGCAGCTTCAAACTATTAAATCGATCGACACAGCTAGGAAGATTGCGCTAACATTGTAACCGTCCTAGCCATTTTCGAATATTAACCTTTTGCTATCTGACTGTTTTGTTCGGTGCATTCAATGTTGCAACGGATCGCTTTAGTCTTAGGTGATGGATCGAGCACTTCGATCATGAGTCGAAGTATCTCGAGTTCCTGACAAGATGGAACGATATCAACTCGAGGGTGATAAATCACGGAATTAGGATTTTTCCTGGCTGCTAGAGTCGACTTAAATCATCGTGAAGTGTCGAAGGGATGAAATCGGAGGGAATGTCACGGAGGGACTCTTTGTTCGC